>NW_006160208.1:2688697-2748827 GCF_000334495.1 Tupaia belangeri chinensis | reverse complement strand
ATATACACATACACACACACACACACATATATACATACACACACACATATATATATCTACATACAAATATATGTGTGTGTATAATATATAAATATTATAGATATGCATATATATAATATATATGTTTATATGTGAGTGTGTGTACAGACACATGCATACACCATTATAAATAAAGTTCTCCCCCTCTAGGCTAAATCTTAAACATTCTTAGGATCTTCCATCTCTTCACGCTTCTTTTACATTTCTTCAATTTCTTACCCATGAAAAGAATGTAGGAATAAAGAGAAAGACCATTGGAAGTTAAATCACTTAAAACATCCAGACTAAGGCATTTCCCTGATTCTTTGCCTGATGGTATTTTCACTAGATCACACTACCTCTAAAACACAAAGATCTCCAAAAACAACTCAACAATTACATTTTGGGGATCCTTTTAATAGTAAAAATTTAATTGTCCTTAATGACTTTCAAAGGGAGGGGAGAAATACGTTCAGTCTGAAATAAAGAAAAGGTCCACATAAGAAAGGAAGGCATAGCTGCTTTTAATATAGCTATCTAGATCCAGCTTATTTGTCGGTGACCAATCAAAACTCTAAAGGTCACAGAGAATCAAGAATTACTCCTATAATATTAAGTTACTCAATATTAAAATGAAAAGATAATGGGAAAGCTAAATGTAAATCTTCCTATTTTACAAAAAAGCATCTACACTTAAATTATAACCACTTCATTATCTGAAGCTAACTACATATGAACTTTCACAGTGAGAGAGCAGATGGTATCATGAAGTAGGATAAGCCACTCCAGGCTATTAATACATTGTTCTGTTCTAATAATGGGGCACCATTGGGTTTGTCAAAATATTTGACTTGGAGAGAGTAGAAATAGAAGACTATTATAATTATTATCTCTATACTAGTAACTTCCAAATATTTCTTTCCACAATTGTTTGTTCTCTTTCCACAGTGTGAATCCCAATTTAGAAATGCCTAACTGGCATTTTTCTATCCTTACTTTGACCCTAATCCAGAATGCCCAAGACCAGGTCCCCATACACACTCCTTAACAATCTTCATTGAGAGTTCTTTATGATTATGTACTAGGTATAAAGTAGTACCTCATGTTAATTTTGATTTGCATTTCCCTGATGTCTAATACTATTGGGCATGTTTTCATGTGTTTATTAGTCCTCTGTATATATTCTTTTTATTAGGTCATTAGAAAAGTCATGATGTATTTTTCTGTTCCTCTATGCAATGGGCACAAATAATCTGCCCATTTTCCAATTGGACTGTCTTTTGATTATTGAGTTGTAAGAGTTTATTCTGGTCATAAACACTTTAACAAAGGTTTTTGCTCTGGAGATAAGCCCTTTATCAGGTACATGATTTGCAAATATTTTTCTCCCATTCAGTGAGTTATCTTCCATTTTCTAGATTATGTGCTTTGACACACATTACATTTTTAATTCATGATATAAAGTCCAATATACTTTTTTTTTCATTGCTTATGCTGCCCCTACAGATGCACACAATTTGCCAGAGCATGTATTCTTTACTCTGGAAATGAAGGTATGTAGTGGCTAAAAATCACCTAATAGTTTCAGCTATTCTACTTCTTGCTGAGATTTTATTTCTTTGAACCCTATCACAAAATTACAAGAGACTAGTTTAGAAAAAGCTATCTACTAGTACCAGAATTAACCCCAAAGTAGGAAAGGTAACAAATCAAAATGTAGTCAGAAAGCTTACTGAAAATAAGTATTTCTAGCATTCTCATCAAAAAAAGGGAACTAAATGCTACACTTGAACTTACTAATTATATAACATTGTGGGCTGAACTATATCCCCCAAAAGATATGCTGAAATCCTGGTACCTGTGAATGTGATCTTATTTGGAAACAGGGCCTCTGTAGATATAATTGAGTTAAAGTAAAATTATGCTTAATTAGAGTGAGCCCTAATTCAGTATGACTAGTGTCTTTATAAGAAAATAGAGACACAGACACACAAGATGTGACAAAGTGATACATATGTTTTGGTTTTTGTAACTAGCTCTTCTGGCTCATAAATATTTGGCCTGGGAATGGCTTTGGATAGATAAAGGTGAAAAGCAACCTGACCTTCTCCTGCACTCCTTTCACTTGCTCTTTCTCCTCAAAGCAGACCAGAGAAACTAGCCCCAAGGTGGATCATCCTCCATCTTTCTGATAATACATCACAAGACCCTCAATCTAGTAGGGTCCTGCCCCTATAGCCAGAAGGAAGGAATGCTGCACAGAAAGGTTAAGAAGACTCTGAAGAGACAGGCCAGGATTCCTGACTCTTTCTATCAGCATGAGGCATAGTCCTCTGTCCAACCACATTACTATATGGTAGTCCATGCTTCAAACATGCCTATGAATGAAGTTTCTATTTAAAACAAACAAAGCCAGGAAGACAGGGTTCAGTGAGTTTCTAGACAGCTGAGCATGTGAAGACTTGCACAAAGGTAGATAAGAACTAATCCACAGGTTGGTAGAGTGGCTCACTCCAACCCAATGGGGACAGAAGTGTTTGAACTCAGAACCTTCCAGACCTCAGCCTGTCTATATATCTCTTCATCTGGTTGTTTATTTGTATCCTTTAAAATATCCCTTTATAATAAACCAGAAACCTAAGTGTCCCATAATAATGTGAGCTATTCTAGCAAATTAATTAAACCTAAGACAGGGCTGTAGGAAACTCAACTTATAGCCACCTGCCAAAAGTTCTGGAGACCCAGACTTGTGGCTAGTATCTTGAAGAGGGGGAAGCCTTGTGGGTCTGAGCCCTCAACCTATGGAGTCTGATGCTATCTCCAGTAGATAACATCAGAACTGAAACAAATTAAAGGACAGTCAGCTGGCATCTGCTGCAAAACTGATTGTTTATTTAGTGTGTGTGTGTGTGTGTGTGTGTGTGTGTGTGTGACAGGGGGACCCACACACATTTAGTCACAGAAGCCTCCCGTGTTGGTTGTTGGATGAGAACAGAGAAAAAAACTTTGTGTTTTTGACGCACAGGGAGAATGTCGAGTGCCCAGAGAGGCAGAGGTTAGAGTGAGGTGTCTACAGGCGAAGGAATGCTAAGTATTATCAGCATCACCAAAAGCTAAGAGAAAGGCAGGCTTGGAAAAGACTCTTGGGACAGAGCATTCAGAGAGCATGGCCCTACCAACTCCTCAATTTTAGACTATTAGACTCCAGGACTGTAAGAGAATATATTTTTGTTGTTCAAACCATATAATTTGTGGTACTATGCTATGGTAGCTCTAGGAAACTAATACATTTCAGTTATAATTAAAATTAACAAGAAAATACTATATTAAGACTACATTCTTGCCAGTTAATTTATCCTTACATATGTAACAGATGCACAGATTCTCATGTTAAATTTCCACATTAAACATTGAGCATTAAGGACTGATCTTGTCAGTTTAACTTTGCAAAAAAGGAGGAAGACTAAAATCTGCTGAAACATTACACCACTATGTGAACATGGAGGTTTGTGAGGATAATCATGGCTAACCAGTAACCACAGAAAAGTAATGAAACTGATCTCTTGTGTTTACTGTGCCCAGACAAAATAAAATAACTCCAAGGCAGTACGCTTAGTTTACTGGTTTTTCCTCAATGCTTGAAGAGAAGGAAGTCAGAATACCTAAGAAAGTTTTAAGGACAGCCTTTGGATGGCAAATGGAGACGTGAAAGATGAGTCACTGAGAATATCTAGTAACGTAACTGTTCTGGGCTACACGATGTCCTCTTCTCACTCCCCAAATAAAATCTCTCTATGCTGAAGTCCTAACTCTAGTACCTCACGTGTGATCTTATTTGGAGGCAGAGTCTTTGCAGAAGTAATAATCCAGTTAAAACAATGTCACTAGGGTGGGTCCTAACCCAGTATGACTGATGTTCTCGTAATAGGAAATGTAAACACAAAGGGAGGACAAGTACAAAGGAAAGGGAGTGTGAAGACATAGGGAGAAGACAACCATCTACAAGTCGCAGGGGCCTAGAACAGGCCTTCCCTCATGGCTCTCAGAGGGAACTAACCTGCAAACACCTCAAAAGTCTATATTCTGGAACTGTAGGAAAATTAATTTGTGTGCTTTAAGATACCCAATCTATGGTACTTTGTTATGGCAGTCCTAGCAAACTAACAGAGTAACAAATTAAAATGGTGTATTTTCTGACTACGTTCAATAATAACGGGGAAAAAGAGGTGAAGCACCTTCTCTGCAAGAAAAATGAGGACTAGAACTCATACTCTTACAGGCATTCATCAGATCCAGTCTCTTTTGCTGAAAAGTCTGAAGACTTCTTTCCTCATTCAAAGTCAGAGTCCCTACAGTATCAGTGAGGCCCTTTGTGACCAGGTTCCTTGTGACCCCTCTGAGCTCATGTTTGGGTTCTACCCCCCGACTCACCCTTTTTCACCCCACTACATCAACTTCTGCCTCAGGGTTTTGCACCTGCCCTCCCACAGACACCCTCAAGGTGCCCAGATCATTGCTCAAAGGTTACCATGTGGGTAAAATCTTCTCCAGCTTATTACCTGAATGCAAAATTAGCCTCCCCTGCAGGTGAACCAGCACTGCCCACCACCTCCTGCCTCTATATACTTTGTTTTCCTCCAAGGAACATATTACCACTTGAAATATTGTGCAGTTTATTTCTTTATTGTCTGATTGCTTCACAGCCTAGTTTAGGGATTCGATGAAAGCAGAGATTTTGTTTCGTCAACTATCGTATCATTACCACCTAGTAGGTACTCAGTAAACACTGTTCAATGAACAAATCTGCACAGTACTCTCTACTAAGCCAAGATTGAGATTAGTACCTCTTGCTAGTCATTTCATCTTCATTTCCCTTTTACCTTTGTCTGTGCTCTTTGCTAATAAGAAACCTGGGAGTATGTTTTAAAGTCTCTGGCCCGATTGTTTCCTGTTCTTTAGACTATGCTCTCTGATAGGCACTTGAGTGGGCCTGAAGAGTTCTGAGGAAAGTCTATTCTGCAAAGTGAAAGGAGTGCTTGTGGTCTCTCAGCTATGAATCAAGACCTGCTCTGCATTCTGTATTGCAACAAGTCATCCAACTTCACATACGCAAGCGGGATATGCTAGGACCAGGCAAACTACAAGGGAGTTGAGTGCCATCCTCACACCATATGTATGCTTTGGTATCAGGACCAGCAGATAGCATAATGGTTACATTGCTGGACTCCTACATAGACAACTACGGTTCCAGTTGTTCTAGCAGCTTAAAACTCATGGCAGTCTTCTATGCATGCCTACCCAAGATCCCAACAGGAGAATGGAGGAGAAGGGACTACGGCATGGCCATCCCTCCCGGGGCGTGATTTCTCACTTTCTGTCTGTCTTACTATCTCTCCAGTGAGCACAAATGCCCTACAGCAAAAATATCTCTAAAAAAATAAGTAAGTATACTTTAGTATCATGCCTGGTTAAAAATCTTACTTCATTTGATGAGAAATGAATAGGAAAAAAAAATTTTTTTTTTCAAAATCTACAATGCAAGAGTAGAAAGCAGAAAAAAGCTATTACAAATCCAAATACTTAACTAAAAGAAAAAGAAAATTATACAACATCAATAGCTTGGAGTTATTTAAATGTCTATCAAGATTATGCTTCGGGGACAAGAAGATGGTGTAGTAGTTATATCGCTGGACTCCCACATGGCCAAACACAGTTCAGGTCCTGGACCTGGTGGCTTGAAAACCATGCCAGACAAATGTGCATGCATGTCCAAGACCTCGGGAGGAGAATCAAAGAGAAGGGATTGCGGTGTGGCCATCCCCCCCGGAGGATGATTTCTTACTTTCCCTTTTCTTTGTCTGTCTCTTTCTCTCCAGCAATTGCAAGTGCCTTAAGGCAAAAACCTCAAAAAAAAAAATATGCTTCAAGATAGAAATATTAATGAATACTAAGATTAAATTTTGGTATAAAAAATTATATGAGCATGTTTAGTTTAAAAACAGAACAGAAACTATAAACTCAATTATTTTAACCTTTTAAAAAAGATGGTTCTAGGGGCCAACAGGTGGTGTGGTGGTTAAAGTGCTGAACTCTCACATGACCGACCACGGTTCAAGTCTCAGACCTGACAGCTTGCTCTCTCACTCTCTCTCTCTCACTTTTCCTCTCATCAATAATAATAATAATAATAATAATAAATAAAAGTAAATAAATAATTTTATTTTTTAAAAAAATGAGCTTTCCACTATCTTGAAACCTGTGGAGGCCTGTTGGGAACAGGACTTACAAAGGGCAACTAAATCTGGAAGGCTGTGGTCCAAGGCCATTTTTGCTGGCTATGAGAGGGGTCTCAGGAACCAAAGGGAGCACATGGCTCTTCTTAAAACTGAAGGTGTTTATGCCTCAGATGAAATGGAATTCTATTTAGGCAGGAGGTATGCTTATGTGTACAAACCAAATAAAATCAGAATAATCTGGGAAAAGGTTATTTGTGCCCATGGAAATGGCATGGTTCATGGCAGATTCTGATGCAACCTTCCTGCTAAGGCCATTGGACACAGAATCCATGTAATGCTGTATCCTCAAGGATTTAAAATAATGAAAAGTAAATAAATAAAAATGGATCTGTGCTCTTGTAAAATAAAAATGATGAATAACCCTATGCAGATGGATAGCTTATGAAGAAATACAGAAATACTACCAATTATATTTACTTTCTCTAATTCTATTACACTATCATCTTAATAAATTTGAGGGACCAACAGTTAGCATAATGACTATAGTCAACTGTGGTTCGAGTCCTGGACCCAGTGGCTTAAACTCACACCGGGTGCGCGTGTGTGCGTGCCCAAGAGAAGGGATTGTGGTGTGGCCATGTCCCCTGGGGGTTGATTTCTCGCTTTCTGTCTCTCTGTCTCTGTCTGTCTGTCTGGCGTGCACACACGCCCTATAGCAAAAAACCTCTCTAAAAAAAGAAAAAGAAATACAGAGATACTAAATTATATTTACTTTCTCTAATTCTACTACACTGTCATTTTAATAAATTTGAAATATTTCAATGTAAGGTGGAAGAATGTGCATACTTGCCTAAGATCTGATAGGAGAGAGAAGACAGGATAGATCTAGGACCTTTAAAATGTACAGTCGAAGAGAACAAACTGGGTCTTACCCTTGTGCCTCTTCAGTTGGGGAAAGCTGCTAATTGTGGTCGCCTGGATGATTTCCACAACAATTTGATACCTGATTGTACAAAGACAGAAAGAGAAAAGACTGAGTAAGAAGAAAATACGATTTTCAAAGATACCTTCAGACTGTATTCATTTTCAACAAATGTAACACAGGTGCTGTGAATCCTGCCCAAGTCTCATTAAAATAATCCAGCATGGATTGAATACCTAGAGGAGGCCAGGCACTGTGCTGCACGCTAGCCATTTCTGGGGCCCTATTGTAAGAAACACACACCAAATGTAGAAACATTAGTCTGCCCCTCGGTGAGGTAGAAATCATGAGGTTACTCGGCTCCTCCCTCTCCTCCGTACTCCTTGGTAACCAATACCTACTGCTTCTACCTTCTAAGTTCACATTATCCAAGATGATGGCCATGAGCTACATGTAGCTACTTAAATTCAGTAAATTAAAAATTCAGTCCCTCAGTTCTTCCCCAAAATAATGATAAAGCACAAAAAATAGCTTGTCACGTGAATTTTCCTGCTAGTTACCAAAAGGCTGATGAAAGAACTTATGTACAAACTTAAAGCCATCAAAGCCCAACATTCCCTAACGAAGCCTTTAACCTTGGGACTCAGTTCTACTAGCAGAAAGCAGTGACTTTTTACTCCACTCCAGCATGCGTCTCTGGACACCCCCTCGTACACTGCCATCTGACGTCCTGCAAAGAGACTCAACATCCCTCCGCACAGCAGTTTCGATCTTGAGCATTTATCAGAAGGAAAACAATTTAACAAGAGTAAAACCAAAACCAAAAAACACAACTATCACAGACACGTTTGTTGTAACCTCTGTAAGAAAAAGCACGGGAAAATCAATGTGGTCAGTAATGCTTTCACTAGATAAACATTAATTCATCTTTTCCTGTGTTCTAGATACATAGGAGTGAACACCACCAGTATGGTCCCTGCTTTCAGGAAGCAAGGGGGATCGGCCAGATTAAAGGGAAGCATTTGTCTGACAACCGCTGAATAATTATAAAAAGTCCATGAACACAAATGTTTATGACATTTATTTTATTTATTTTTTATTTTTTTGGTGAGGTTTTTGCTATAGGGCACATGCACGTGCCAGAAAGACAGAGAGAGCCCAAGAGACAGAAAGCGAGAAATCCCCCCCCGGGGGGGATGGCCACACCACAATCCCTTCTCCTCCATTCTCCTCTCGGGATCTTGGGCATGTATGCACAAGCCCCCGGTGTCTATTTAAGCCGCCGGGTCCAGGACTGGAATCACAGTCGACTACGTGGGAGTCCAGCGACATAGCCATTAAGCCAGCTGCTGGTCCCCATGACATTTATTAAAAAAAAAAAAAAACACAAAATTGCATGAACATTTGTGACTGGAGATATAAATATGTATGTGGGTATATAAGACAGGGTTAGAAGATAAAATAGAGGGGGAATGAAGAACAGCTGTGTTAAAATGGTAGAATTTGTGTCATTTTTAACTGTTTCCAACTGCTTATCTATCTACTTACCTACCTACTAAGTACTTACCTATCTATCTATCTAAACTTATTCAAACTAACCTTTTTTCCTTATTGGTAAGCTTTCCATACCTCTGTTTCTGCACTTGGACCCTCATCTGCCTCAATATCCTATCACCTGAGGTGACCACTCTAGCAGTAAACAACAGTGTCAGGGCCGAATGGATTTGTCCTTTGAATGTCTTTAAGTTCCTTTCTTACTCTTCCTCTGCCATCACCATATTGCAGGCCTTCTTCTCACATGCCGGTCGGTCACTGCAATGGCTAAAGAGTCTATCTCCACGACTTCAATCCTCCTCTCTCCCATCCAAACCATCTTGAGCATCCCTGTCAAAATACCTTCCTACAAACCACTTTCATTCATCCCCCCTCTGATTAATACTCCTCCAATCCCCCCATTCCAAGCTGCCATTCTCACCACGGTTTGGCAGAGGCTCTCTTTTTTCCTCTCTCTTTTTTTTTTGGAGAGGTTTTTTCACTATAGGGTGCGTGCACTCGCCAGACAGACAGAGACAGATAGAGAGACAGAAAGTGAGAAATCATCCCCCAAGGGGGATGGTCATGCCGCAATCCCTTCTCCTCCATTCTCCTCTCGGGATCTTGGGCACGCACACACACGCGCCCGGCGTGAGTTTTAAGCCACAGGGTCTGGGATGCGAACCGCGGTCGACTACATGGGAATCCAGCGACATAGCCATTACGCTAACTGCTGGTTCCCGGCAGTGGCTCTCTTATTCAACTCAACTTCTTTTTCTCCCTGTGAGCTTAAGCCAGGCTGGTTTCCATTCATCCTCTCAAACTATAAGACTCTCCTGGCTCTTGCTCAAGCTTTCCTTTCTTCTGAGAGGCAAACTCTCTACCTGATCCCCTCACTGGATCTTGCACACATTACTTCTCCCCTCAAGTGTTCTCCAAACCCAGTAATTCACAGTAATACCTGCCTCCTCTGAATCCTTAAGTTACTTGTGCTCTGTAACTGTACCTATTTACTTACTATTTATATTTCTGTTTTAAGGTCACACTTGCAAAAAGAGCACTGTGAACAAAGAAAATGGTACATCCGGTCATTTCATGTCCTTGCACACCTTCAAAAAGTGGTGACACATTTCTGAACCTAAGACAAAACTATAGCTTTCTCTATAACAGAGATGCTACTTTTTCCTCTCCACCTAGATTATGAGGCTCTTGAACACAGGGGTTTATTGTGTACTCTCCTACATTACTCTCCTTGGCACTAAGCATATGGTAGGCACCCAGTAAATACTAATAAGCTAAATTAACAAGAGTTAACATCTCTAACAGTTTACAGGGACAAACAGTATCTTGAACAATTTGTTCTTCTGATATTCTTAGTGATACACATTTTGGAACAAGTGATTCATCGATGCTACTGAAGAAAACAGAACACATCTGAGTAAATAGTTAAATATTTTTAATGAAACTATAAAATTACAATGTAAACCAGCTAACATTTATAAATGTCTTTAATTAGGTACCAGGTACCTGTTTAGACATTGTAATTTACTTTAGATATTGTAGTTCACTTACCTCTCAGAATAAGGTGATGTCATTATCTCCGTATCACAGAGGGGAATAATGGAGGTTCAGGCGGATTAGAAAATCTACACGTGGTCTCACTGCTCTTAAGTACTAGAGCTAGAACCTTGGTAGCCTGACTAAAGCTCAGGCTCTTAACAATTTTCCCACTAATCTAAAATTCAATATAGGCTAATGAATATATTAGGCTAAGTCTTTTCAAAGCGTATAAGCACAGTCCATGGCAGAACACCTTTTCAGCCATACTGCCTTCTATACTCATCTCGGACACTCCGTTCCTACCAAAACAGACCACCTGGGACACCCCAAATACGCTCCACTTGTTCTTGACTTCCAGCTTTGGTTCTCCTGTTTTTTCTCCATCTCACACAGTCATTCCTCCTTATCTGCTTAAATCCTGTTAATGCCTTAACATTCAGTTCATGGACACTCTTCTCTGAAGTTTTCCTAGATTCCACTCTTTCGTAGGATAAAGTATTGGCTCCCATCACTTCTTTAGCTCTCTACACTCCATTTCTCGCCTTAATATCTTGCTTCCTATCCAGCTGTATATAATCCACTTGGGTCTCCCATGCTGGATTACAAACACCCTGATGGCGAGGGTTGTAATCCACGGACCCACATCGATTCACCTTTATATACATAAGGCCTTCCTCACATAGTCCTGGGCATTTGATGATGACCGCTAAATTTCTTAAATTCACTTTCACTTGATACAAAGTAGAAAATTATTGACTTTTTAATTCTAATTTTTCTCAACAAACCACATAACACACTAACCTAAATGTTAGCTATCCTTGAGGGTACAGTCTTCCCAGAAATTAGGAAGCTATTCAGAGAGACCTGGCATTCACAAGACTCTTTTTTCCTTTTTTCTTTTAAAAAGAGATTTTTCCTATAGGGCAATGTGTATTTGCTGGAGAGACAAAGAAAGACAGAAAGGGAGCAATCACCCACGGGGAGGGGGGGTGATGGCCAGGCCGCAATCCATTCTTCTCTATCCTCCTCTCAGGATTATAGGCATGCACGCACACACACACATGCCCAGTGAGTTGAAAGCCACTAGGCCTGGGACTTGAACACCGGTTGACTACATGGGAGTCCAGTGACATAACCATTGTGCCATCTGCTGCTCCCTTTGTATCCAGGACTCAACAGCACTCAGCTTCATGGGAGTCCAACAACCTAACCACTACACCATCTGCTGGCAAAAGACTTTCTTCCTACAGAGGATGGGATAGACTTCACTGGTGCCAAATTTGGTTCAAGAATCAGGAAAGTTGATATATGGGTTTTTTTGTTGTTTTTATTTATTTTTTTTGGGGGGGGGAGGTTTTTGCTACAGTGTGCGTGCACTCGCCAGAAAGACAGAGAGAGACAGAGAGACAGGAAGCGAGAAATTACTCCCCAGGGGGGATGGCCACGTTGCAATACCTTCTCCTCCATTCTCCTCCCGGGCTCTTGAGCACACATGCACACATGCCTGGCATGAGTTTAAGCCACCGGGTCTGGGACTCAATTTGCAGTCAACTACATGGGAGTCCAGCAACATAGCCATTATGCCAACTGCTGGTCCCAGGAAAGCTGATATTTGTAAACATTATCCTGATCAAAAGTACGCAGAACGTTGGTATATGTTTCTCCAAGATGACAACATAAACTCAAGTATTAAATACGGGATGTGGCATAACAAGAAGCCAGCTACTTTCCAACTATGACAAGACCCTATCTACAGTATCCCCTGCCCTGGGAACAAGGAAAATGCCACACACATAAATGCTGCCTGTTCATCTGAGTCACCACCTCACTTCTCTTAAGTTGACTAGATGAATACTGGGAGCAGTTTTGTATTTATGAACTCTTCCTACCAAACTGAATCTCAGTTGAAATGCTACACAGGACCTCGAAGTACTTAGAAACCTATAGTTTTACTGCCCTACTACTATCTATTGTTCAGAATAGTTTCGAAATTTCACTAGAATTTATTTTAAAATTATTTACATGTCAAACCAAAATTAAGGGAAAAAAAAAATCAGGGATCAGCCAGTGGTGTGGAGGTTGGTGGCTAGATCTCACATGATTGCAGTTCCAGTCCTGGAACTATAAGCATGAAAAACATGCCAGGCACGTGTGCATGTGTGCCCAAAATCCTGAAAGGAGAAACAGTGGAGAAGCAATGGCAGCGTGGCCATCCCCCCTGGGGGGTATTTTCTCACTGCTCTCTACCACCCCATCTGGTGGGGGTACATACCTATGGCAAAATTACAAAAACAAAAACAAAAACAAAACACTCATTACTTTACAGCTAGCTGGGCATAGACTTGCTGCAATGTTCTGAGAAAGTGAAAAGCCTGGATGAACTTTAGTCTCAGGTATATGCTATAGTAAATGGTTTAGAACACTTTCATATCAAAATTAGCAAGGATATATTATGGGATGTGATATCATTTATATACAAATGTTTAGAAACAAAAATTTTTAAACAATGTTTTCAGAGCTGCTTGAGGCTAGGGACAATGTTTTCTATTAGAAGGACTTCAGTAAAAGTATTTGAGAAAAAACAAGCCAGCAAGCTGAAGCTGTTTCTCACATCCACAGCACCAGTGAAAAGGGCTGCTGGATAATTCAGGAAGTGCAACAGAGTGGTTAGGAATGTGAGCTACACTGTCTCCAACCTGGGAAAGCTTCTAAGGTTTCTAAAACTCAAGAGTATCTGTAAAAGAGAGTAACTGTAGTATCTTTTCCTGATATGGTTATTACACAAATTAAATTAGATAATACTTACAAAACATTTGGAACGTGAGATTTCAATAAATGGGTATTAAGGGGGCCAGCAGATGGTGCGTGGTTAAGGCACTGTACTACCACATGGCTGACCATGATTCGAGTCAGGATCAGGCAGCTTGCTTTCTCACTTTCCCTCTGTCTCTCCCCAGTAAGCACATGTTTCCTATTGCAAAATAATAATAATGATAATAATAATGCTAAATAAAATTAAATCATTCTTTTTTAAAAAAATAAATGACTGGGGTTAGCAGGTGGCGTGGTGGTTAAGGCAGCTGGACTCCTGTATGGCTGACCATGGTTTGAGTCCCAGATCTGGCAACTTGCTTTCTCACTTTCCTTCTCTCTCTCTCTCTCTGGTCAACTTCAAAAAAATAAAAAATAAAAATAATTACAATGAATAAAATTAAATAAAATAATTATTTAAAAAATATTATTATCATCATTGTTACTTAACACCGCTGGCTCTTTAGATATGTATGTACTATATGGAGAAACAATATGTTTGTGTGCCTATAAAATAAAAGTGCCATACTTTTTCTTGATTATAAAAGTAGTTTTACCCCAATGACTGAAGACCAACAGCATCACTACAGTCCAACAAAACCAAGTTTACTGACCTACTGCAATGAGCCAGAGACTGCATACTAGAGAAACTGTGACGCACCTCCCCAAAGGAAAAGATAAAGTTATTATGAGGTTATTATGGGTTTTTAGGGAAAGGTGGAGTTTAGTTGAAATTTAAATGAAGCACCATTTTGACAGGCTCAAAGCAGGGCTGTGTAAAGGTGTCAGTGATGTAGGGGGGATCCAGACTGTCACTTTCTCAGAAACTATAAAGGTAAGACAGATGGAGCTTGTTGAGCCCAGAAATGCCTGATCTGTATGCCTGCATCAGGGTTATAAACTGAAGCTGTCTCTGTTGGTCAAACTGATTTAGATCCTCTAAGCCAGAGGAGAATGTATTTTTCTTACTGATACAGCTCCAAATATCAGATGAAGATTTAAGTGAACACAGTTTCCCCATGAGTAAGAAAGGTCAAAGGGGGGGATCACTCTATATATATTTCACAGCCGTAGTGTGTATTTGGGAGAAATGCTGTTTCCTGTTAACCTAGGAGCTGGCGTTAGTGTCTGCCATGCCAGCCTATCAAATGGCTGTGCAGCTTTTTCTCTTGGAGCCAGTTTTTACTTTTTGTGAAGTGACATATGTTCAGTTCAGAAAATGGGAAAATACACAAAGCACAACATTTAAAGTCAACCACTATTAACATTTGGAATATCTTTATAATCATTTTTTCTATGCAAACAGTAATTTTTTTGTCGTGTAAGTCTGAATTTATTTGTAAATTTATAGTTATATTTAAAATTTAGTTATAAATTTATAGTTGATATCTTCCAAAATAATTAAATATCCTACTGTTACACCATTACAAATAATTGGTAATCCACTACATAAATGCACAAAAAATTTTAATGATAAATCTGTATTGTTCTTTTTACAAGCAAAATGAGAAATAATGAATGACTGTTTAAAAAATAATTGGAATAATAATAATGATAACGATGATCGGGAAAAATAATGAAAAGCTATTGGATGATGAAATGGGGATTTTAATTTCTTTGTATTGACTGATATGCATGGTATTCCTTCTGGAAAAAAAAACATAATACACTGTAAAGCTATATGTGATTCAATGTAATACAAACAAGATTATGATGATAATAAATAAATAATAAATAAAAAACAAAAATAAAAAATAAATCTGTACTGTTAGGTATTTTGGTTATTTCAAGTTTTTCTCTAGTTTAAATAAAATTGCAAGCAGCATTCTTTTTACATATTTATGATCGTTTTCTTTCTCTAAAAAAATTTATTTATTTATTTATCTATTTATTTGTCATGATTTTCAAGCTGTAGGATTTGGGACTGCCATTAGCTATGTGGGAATCCAGCACCTTAATCACCATGCCATCTGCTGACCCACACAATCATTTTTTTTTTTTGTCTTTTTAAAGAATTATTTTATTTAACTTTATTTATTTTAATTTGACTAGAGAGAAAGGGAAGGAGAGAGGGAGGAAGGTGGGAGGAGAGAGGGAAGGAGGGAAGGAAAGTGAGAAAGCAAGCCACCAGGTCCAGGACTTGAACCATGGTCAGCCATGTGGGAGTCCAGTGCCCTTAACCACCATGCCACCTGCTGGCCCCCTACATGATTATTTTCTTAAGATGAATTATAATGAGTAATAACTGGATCTAAAATAATATACATAGTCACATTATAAAACTGTGTTAATAGAAAGGTAATAATCTATACTGCAGCCAGTAAAACATGAGGTTGTCTATTTTCTTACATCCTTGTCAATACTAAGGGTCATCAAATTTTTAATCTTTATCAATATTATGAAAAAAGAAAATTCATTTCATTTTAGTGGGCTTGTTTGTTTGTTTACTGCTAGAGGGAGCATGCATTTGCCAGAGACAGACAGAGAGGAAGAGGGAGAAAGCACCTCCCAGTGTGGCATGGTCACGCAGCAATCCTCTGTCTTCCATTTCTCCCTGCTGTCAGGATCTTGGGCATGTGCACACACATCCAGTGTGTTTTTCAAGCCACCGGTGCCAAGATTCAAACCACACGGTCGGCTATGTGGACTACGGCTCCCATAATCACTAGGCCACAGGGCTGGCCTTCATTTTCATTTTTATGTCTTTAAGTAATACTTTGGATAAAGACAAGGTTCTGAACAATTTTTTCATGAGGTATGTTTAATAGTAAAACAGTGCATCAGGAACACAAATAGGGGAAGTAGTTCAGGTTAGACCTTGAAGAAGTTAGAGGCTTCTTTTACTTAAGAGGTTTTACGCCTATTTTCCATCTTTCTAGCATGCAGAAGTAGCTGACTCCACAGAAAGACTAAAGCATGCTTAACATTTTCCATTCATGGCACACTAAGAATACAATATTTGAACAAAATACTGGGATAGCAAGTCATCCCAAGGGCTGAGAAAACCTTCACCTCCATATATATATGTGAAGAGACTATGAAAATTTCATGGAAAACTTAAAGTACAAGTTTATTTGGTGCAAAAATATTCTGAAAAGTATACATAGGTTTAACACAATGTATATTTCCATAAACTTTTATTTGAATCACACCAAGTAGGAAGTTCTGACTCAGAGAAGCCTGAAATAAGGTGGCCTGAACTTAAGTATGCTCACACCGGCACGCACTGTTTTCAAAAGTTTTTTTTTTTGGAGAGGTTTTTGCTATAGGGCGCATGCGCTTGCCAGAAAGACAGAGCGAGACAGAGAGACAGAAAGCGAGAAATCACTCCCCTCGGGGGGATGGCCATGCCACAATCCCTTCTCCTCTCTTCTCCTCTCAGGATCTTGGGCACTCACACATATGCACCCAGTGTGAGTTTAAGCCACAAGGTATGGGACTCGAACCCACGGTCAACTACATGGGAGTCCAGCAACACAGCCATTACGCCAACTGCTAGTCCTAAAAGTACACATAAATAAATATGTGTGTATGTACATGTATGTTTGTATATAAGTATATATACACACATATTTATATATGTGTATACACAAAATAATCACAAGTAATACTTGTTTTGTTAACCTTGTTCATATGTTTTATCTTCCTGAGATAACCACATGACCACATTATTTATTTTCGAGCTCCCAGAGCCTACTGAAATTACACGTTACACAAAACTGTCACCACTGGCTAGAAGATGCCCTTTAGTTAACCTAGAAAGTCAAATTTTTTTCTCTCTGCTATCTATGTCTTGTGACCCTCATATTTTATATCAGCTGTTAATATCATAAAAAGTATTTATTTATACATGATAGTACCACTGCTATATTTATTCTCAATTCTTACATCAAGCGTTCTTGTTCAGAATGCTGAGTATCTTCTTTAGTTGCCTAGTTTTCTATTTTATATTGAAAATGTCCTAATAACTTTCTTATACCTTTTGAATGAAGCTTTTCCTGAAAACATATTAGGTATTATTGTGTTGCCGCGTCTCATCTGTTAATCCTAGCCAAATCAGATTCTGAGACTTTCACTGCCTTCTCCTAACAACAGCTATCCTTTTAGTTGTTACTAGGATCCTCCATGACTTGAGAATTGTTAACGCATTACATGCATGACCTCATTTAATTAGCATGACAATTCTATGAAATGGAAACTACCGTGTTATTGGAAGTCATGAGGCATTATTGCATAGAAAAATTATGTCATGACTTTTCCAACAATCTAATATTTACTCCACCTCACAGTTAAAACTGGAGCTGAGTTGAAAACACCTGCCTACGGTCATGCAGCAAAGCCAGGCCTATCTGACTCCTGAGCTAGACCCTAGCTTTTAGGGAATAAGTGAGATGCTTGACTGCTCACTGGAAGCTTACTACTTGTTTGTCAGCTCCTGTCTATCTTTAAAAGCACTACATTTCTGCAGAGTACAAACTCACCAAAACACAGAGAATGTATGTGTGGCTACCACTCAATACTGTGCTGTGGCCACCTCATAAAGCTTGTGTGACTCCTGAGACCTGGCTGGTACATTTTTAGGCACTGGACAAGCCAGGGTCATGGTGGTGAAGTCAGCTGGATGTCAATGCCACATGATCGTGGAGGGCACTGCGTACGGAAGCCATTTTGAGAGCTATCCACCATCTTAAGAGCTATCCGCCATCTTAGAAACCTTAAGTTTCTATTTCCTCGCTGTACCATGTGACCAACTGTCAGAAACTATGTAACCAACTGTTCTTGGGGGTGGGGGGGGTAGGTCTCTAGGCAATGGGAGAGATAACGCCTCTCGTTGTCTGGATGCCTGTTTGCAGCTTCTGGGACACCAATGATTAGTCCATGCTGTAATACTTTTCTTGCATTTCGGGCAACCACTCAATGCCCACCAGCCTGTATATAAGTCATCATTCTTCCTCAATAAAGGGGAGACTTGATCAGCACCTCATCTTGTCTCTACCCCATGTGTCTGTGAGAGTTCTGTGTGCCCGTGTATGTGTGGGTCCCTTTTCTCACTCTCCTCCCCCAGGTAACTGTTCGACTGTCCCGCGGGCCGGGACACATGATGAACTGCACAGATGGAGTCCCAGACCCACATGCGGATGTGAGTACATGCGTGCATGCCCAAAAGACCAAGAGGAGAATAGTGGAAAAGAGACTGTGGTGTAGCTATCCCTATTGGGGGGGGGGTACTTTCTCACTTTTCTTCTCTGTCTGTCTCTGGTGAGTACACACACCTATAGCAAATAAAAAATAAATTAAAAAAAAAAAAAGAAAGAAAGACAAGGCATTAAATCAATCATTAAGTTTTAAATTATAAAAACTTACAATTAAGTACGTAATAAGTACTTGAATTTCATCTGTTCCAAATAAACTTATCCACACTGCTATGCTCATGAAGTTATTTCCATCTATCATCTATCAGTATACTATACATATAATGGTTTGCTACTGAAAACTGCTTCCCAGCTACATGTCCAATAACATCATCTGGTCACTTTCGATGGGCCATGACTGCAGTATTACCACCACTACAGAAATCAGCCAAGGCTACAAATAGCATTTCTCACCCAGCCCAAAGGCCAGTTACTAAAGACCGCCTGCACACTTCCACCACTCTTCATTATCACTCTTTAAACACAGCTTGTGAATCACAAAATTCTTTTCTACTGAGTAGGAACTTAGAACTACTTGGAGTTTTTTGTTGGGTTTGGTTTCAAGTTTATTTCTTTCATTAGCAGAGATGCACCTCCAAAAGGACCTTCATACCACAATCTACTGGCATCTTACCCAGCTTGTATCACATGACCACCACGCTCAGAGAGGTCCCCGGAACACACACCTAGGACCTTTCTCATGTGGGTTCGGGTATATTACCACTGAGCCACTGCCTGGGCCCCCACCTCCTTGGACTCTTAATGCTTTAGTCCAAGTATGAGAAGGCCCATTTCTAGTCCCTCTCAACCCCGACTCACTTCTCCCTGGTAAAGAGGTGGTTTCAATCTGATGGCAGAGGAGGAGGACCTGAGCACCTGAAGCACAGCCCTTCTCTTCTCCTTCCTTTTAAGCACATGCATGTTCCTCTGCCTCTGAGGCTGTCAGCGGTGGACTCTGAATCTGCCATGGCGCTGGGGAGGGAGAGGGAGGCAGGGACAAGAAGGTTTTCTGGTCCAGCATTGCTGGGTGGGAACGACTTTAATTCCGGGACTGTTTTAGAAAGCATAGTGCTCATGGAGACCAGCAGATGGCGTAATAGTTACGTCACTGGATTCCCACGTAGTCACCTGCTGTTCAAGTACTGGACTCTGCAACTTAAAATTCACATCAAGTGTGTGTGCATGCCCAAAATCCTAAGAGGAGAATGGAGGAGAAGGGACTACAGTGTGGTCATCCCCCCTGGGGGGTTATTTCTTACCTTCTGTCTCCCTGTCTCTGTTTCTCTGGTGAGCACATGTGCTCTATGGCAAAAATCTATTTAAAAAATTAAAGGAAAAAAAGAGGAAGAAAAGAAAATGTACCGCCTGTACATATAAACCACACTGCTTGTACCTTTAAGTCAAATTCTCCCTTATTTTTCAGTAATGAAAGTGACATTTTGGTCTTCATTTGCCTTATTCCTTGACTCAAAATAGTTCAGACCTCAGGGTAGAAAGAAAAGCAGTTACATACTGGCTTCCTCCAACACCAGAACGTACCGACACTGCCTCAGTCAGCCTCCAGTAAGTGATCAGTGTTTATGATGAAAGTAAGTCTATTTGCCATGTTACTCTAATGACTGTAACGTCGGTAACAGCAGCCACCAACAACTGGGAATATACTAGAACCTGGGCTAAATGCTTTATACAAACTGACTCAAGTTTATAACAGTAATTCATAAAGCAGACACATCTCCCCCCAGAGCCACTGTTGCTCCAATTATAAACACATAGGGAATTTTCTAATGTTGGCGAGATCATAAAGTTTACAAATCAAAATTTCCCCTTCTTACAATCACATTTTACATTGCTCCTCACACTCAGTTATCTTTCCTTCTAAATGGAAATATGCTGTTAACTCTCACTTTCTGAACCTTCTGTCCTTCCTCGACACCAACAGAAAGAACTGTATTCTGAATTCCATGTGTTTTTATTTTTCAAAACTGAAAGATTTTTTAAAATATTTTTTATAACCAGTCTCACATTTTATTAGATTTTTAAGATACTAAATCTATGCTCATTTATCCTTTTCATAAACCTTTGTCAGTACCTTGTTTTATACTCTGTAATTCTTCACCTCCTTGCTCACCCACACCAACATCCTCCTCAGCAGTTATGAGTGCTGACTGCCTGCTGACATGCGACATTAGTCCGTCCTAAGGTATGCTCCATTTCTTCTCATGTGCCTCCACAACATAATCCCACTTTACTGCTCATGAGCCACAATTCAGAACCACTGTTCAAACACTGAGTTCAAATAGAGACCTTCACAAAACTAGGCGATTTGAAAAATTTTTATATTTTAATAGATTATCTATCTCTATGTGCAAATGAACCTAAACTTAATTTAGAGATAAAAATGCATCCCCTTAGTATTTAAACAAAAAATATTTCCCTTAAGTAAATCCACTTTGATATGACCATTTCCTTTTGCTTTATCCTTGTAACACATACACACAAATCTACCTCAATCTTAGAATGTACAAGATAAAAGATATCCTTTGTTTTCTTCCTATGTAATCCTTAATCTTTTTAATTTGAATTCTTTTAGTCATTACTAAAACTTCACCTTTACTACTTTCAGGTTCTCCATGTTCCTATTTTGTTTGTTTGTTTTTTAGTTTTTGCTATAGGGCGTATGTGCTCGCCAGAAGCAGAGAGTGAAGCAAAGTGAGAAATCACCCCCAAGGGGGTGGTCACACCGAAGCCCTTCTCCTCCATTCTCTTCTTGGATCTTGGTATGGGCCCTGCTAGTTTTCAAGCTACAACATCCGGGACTTGAACTAGGGAGTTGCCATGTGGGACTAGCTGCCCTTAACCTCTATGCCACTTGCTGACTCCCATTTTGCTCTTTAAATGAGGAGTCAGAAATAAATGAATCCAGAAGTCTGCTTTGGTTTTCTTCATTACTACCGGTTTATCGGGCAGTTTATCACTATAGATGAGGATATTTCAAAGACTTACAGAAGAGCAGAAAGTTATGCCACACTTGAAGGAGTCCCATGAGGCTAGAGCCCTGTGTCATTGCTGCTTTCTGCACAAGCTTTAAATATGAGATTTGAAGTCAGTCAGACTGTAATTTAAATCCTAGCTCATGTATTAGCTATGTTATCCTGGAAAAATCACTTCACTTTCTTCAAGCATAAAATGGGAATCATTGTACCTAATTCACCTGGTTATTAAAATAATTAGTAAGATGGTGATCGTAAACAATCCAACACTGTGCTCAGTACACAGTAGATACTCAGCAAATAGTAACTTAGAAAATAAAGACAGTTTTCATCTTCTTGAGCATCCTTTTAACCTTGGCAAACATCCAATCCAGGAAAGTTGTATTTTCCTAGCGTTGGTGTGGGGAGAAGTTATCATGCCTCACTGAACTGTACAACATGTGGTACAGTAGCAAAAACAGTTATTGGCCTATTCCAAATCCACTCTTCTTTCTTCCTTAGTCGTGGAATCCTCTGTTTTTTACCTGGGCCAAAGGAAATCCTCCCACTGGCAACAACATGGATGAACGTGGAGGGCATTAAGTGAAATAAACCAGACACGGTAAGACAAATACTACATTATTTCATTTATATTTGGAATCTAAAAAAGTCAAACTCATAAAAATAAAAATAAATAGTAAAATAGTGGTGGTCAGAGTCCAGGGGCAGCGGGAAATGAGAAGGTTCTGATCAGAGGATTCAAATGCTCAATTATGTAGGATAAGTAGGTAGTTAACAACACAGTGACACTTGAAATTTGCTGATAGTTTTTGTTTCTTTGTTTGTTTGTTATAGGGCATGTGGCGTACTTGTTAGAGAGACAGAGAAAGAGGGAAAGTGAGAAAGCAAGTCACCAGGTCTAGGACTCAAACCATGGTCAGCCATGTGCGAGTCTACCATTTTAACCACCACGTCACCTGATAACCCCCTGCCCCACCAGCTCTGGAATTCAAACCATTCAGTAAGCCATGTGGGATTCATGCCTTAATCATCATGTCACTAGCTGGCCCAAAAGCTGATCATAAGTGGTCTCACCACAATGAAAGAATGGTAACTATGAGGTGATAGATTTATTTTATTGCGGTGTTCAGTGGGTAGAGACTAGGGATGCTGCTAGATATTCTTCAGAAAACAGAACTCCCCATAACAAAGAAACAACAAAGTATTATCCAGTCCAAAATGTAAATTTTACCAAGGTTGAAAAACCATAGGTTAAACATATCCCTCAAAGGTCAGTGATAAAATGCCCTTTGTTCATTATAATAAACATAGTAGAAAAATGAGGCATCCTGATTAACCAATATTCTCATCAACAGTTATTGAATTAACCAGTTTTGAAAAAAAAATCAGAAAAAAGTAATGTCATAATATGACATCTAGTCAAAACTTCAGATTGGTAGGTACAGAAGAACATCCCATTAACAAAAGTCTCAATACTTCGTTTCATGCTTCAAACACTTGGGGGAGTTTTTAAAAAATACTGACTGCCAGGTTCTACTCTAGTCCAATTACATTAAAATCTTGGCGTGAAGCCCAAGCATTTATATGAAATTTTCATCAGAGTACTTTTTACAAATACACTGCGAAATTACACAATGCAGAAGCACTGGATGCTCTCCTGGGCCGCGATCTACCCACTCCCATAAAAGAAGTTCTGTAAGGGTAGAACCTTTCACTTCTCTTAATATTTACCACAACTCCGCTCTATTTCCAGAATAAAGAAGCGCTCAATCCTTTCTCTAGTATGGCTGCACTGGCGAGCTTCACCAGCTGCTGAGCTCCATTCTGAGCTCTGGTCCGCCTTCCTTCACTGTGGCATCCTCCCACCACCCACACTAGCAGTGGGAAATCTACTCGGCTGCCCTTTACACATCCTACACCACAACGGCATTCACATTTTTGGTTCCTGTGTAACTAGTAAAGATGATCACTGCTCCTACTAGAAAACCATGGGAAATTCAAAGTATTGCACCAGTCTTGCAAACCACATCTTTGCTTCAACATTTTAGATGCCAGGCAAAAGAAAAAGAATGTAGCTCTAAAAGACAATGGGATATCTAGCTGTAATTGTTTTTTTTTAAAGACTGATGACTCTAACATACAGGCAGGGCTAAAAGCCACTCATTTAGTGCATCTGAAGAAAGCATTCCTGACTCTATAATACCACTGTGAAAGCATCTCATGCTGACTCAGAAAACAGCCAAACTACTCAGAACTACAAATACCACTTTTGAGGTTGAGTTTTGCTTTGTTTTGTTCTTAGTGCATTCCAGCATAGCAGAGATGGATGACTTTATTATTCTTAGAAAATATGCAGGTATCTCCCAAATAAGTGTGAAATAAAAGTAGACAGTTACATCAACTGCTCAGTCTAAATAAAACACATTCCCTGCCTTAGGCAGCCTATCCCAAAATTTTACTAAGAGCAATTTGAAGATAGCAATTTGACCTAAAACACTAATAAAGTCAGACAGCAGAGTACTCTAACTGAACCAGAAAAACAAACGAACAGTTCAGACTCTGATCAAGAAAAGCAACTCTATTAGTGTTGGGCGGCTGATAAGCCTCAGCGAGCTGACTTTAGACAAGAGTCTAATAAAAAGCAATTTTGCCCATCAATAACAGTACATGCACCTGACCCATGAATATTAAAGAACAATTTTTATACCAGAAAAACAGTAAGTGGCCAAGAAACAAGATAATTTAAGTAACGTCACTTACATTTTGGAACAAAAAGATCAATCTCTGCTATTGCAGTTGCTCCAGGAAGCCTTTCTAGTTATATCTGTGCAAGAATGAGAGAATAAAGGGTAGTCCACAGGTCTGTTCCCAAGGCACATGGGTAAGGACAACTGCCCCACAGATAAAATATATCCCATCGCCATACTGGACAGAACTGCCTAAAATTCTAGTGTCCAGCAAAGCTCAAGGAGTTGACTCACAGTCTTTGGCACAGGGGAAAAAGCCTTAGAATATGAACTGTTTACAAACGTATTGTAACGTAACTCTGGAAGTGTGTATCTATCACTGAAAATAAGGTCTTCAGGCTATTTCCATCCAAGGTTCTTCGCCAGACAGGTTAAAGGAACTATAAATTCTTCAGAACTACTATGATCCCATAGCTGATATTGCCAGATGCATCTGATTCTTTCAAAGGAAAGTTTACATTCCTCATTACAGGAGAATTTTCAGCCTTTCTAGAAATTATCAGTACACTTCTCAGGATGTACATGAGGAACTAAAAGCTTTATAAAGAAATAGAAATCAGAAGAATAGTTATTCCAAATGGACTCAGTCTTTCTACCAATTTAAATCTGAAAATGTACTTTTTTTGCTCCTAATGTACTACATAATTTCAGAGCTTGGTAACTAACCACCAAAGTATTTCCAAATGCCTTCCCTATTGACTCTAAACTCTGCTAGAAACACAAAACCTAATGGTAAGGTGGAGGATGCACAAGGTAACACAATATATGGAACAGGAAGAATGAACAAAAGGAATATTCCTTCTGGGTCTGCACTCCAACACTCCTCGGCAGCAAGTACACTGTGGGGGGAGGTGATGGGAGAGAGAAGTTAGGAGTCAACAATACTTATTCACTCTAATTTATCAACACCCACTGATAATACTCATTGGTCCCTAAAAGGCACTCTCTAACGTGAAAACAACACAAACTGTCCACTATCTAATGAATGAATAAACAAAAAATGGTATACTCATAAACTGAACACTATTCAGCCAAAAAAAGAATGCAGAATTGACACATACTACAATATGGATGAACCTTGAGAACATGTTAAGTGAAAAAAGCCAGGCTCAAAAGGTTACATATTGCATGATTCCATTTTTTATGAACTATCTTCAACAGGCAAACCTATATTGTCAGAAAGTAGATCAGTGGGTGCCAAGGGCTTGTGGGAGGTATAGAATGGAAAGTGACTGCTAATGGGTGATAAAGATATTCTGTACAAGAATGCAGAATTGACACATACTACAATATGGATGAACCTTGAGAACATGTTAAGTGAAAAAAGCCAGGCTCAAAAGGTTACATATTGCATGATTCCATTTTTTATGAACTATCTTCAACAGGCAAACCTATATTGTCAGAAAGTAGATCAGTGGGTGCCAAGGGCTTGTGGGAGGTATAGAATGGAAAGTGACTGCTAATGGGTGATAAAGATATTCTGTACTTAGACAGCAATAGTAGTTGCAGTCTTTGCATGTGCCAAAAACCTCTAGGTACTAGATTTTCTTTTCTTTTTCTTTTTCTTTTTCTTTTTCTCTTTCTTCCTTCCTTCCTTCCTTCCTTCCTTCCTTCCTTCCTTCCTTCCTTTCTTTTTTTTTTTTGCTACAGGGAACATATGTTCACCAGAAAGACAGGAAGTAAGAAGTCACCCCCTAGGGGGAATGGCCATACCACAATTCCCTCTCCTCCATTATATTCTCAGGATCTTGGGCACACACGCCTGGTGTGTGTTTTAAGCAGGTATGATACTCTAACAGCAGTCAACTATGCGGGAGTCCAGCAACATAACCATTTTGCCATCTGCTGGTCCCAAGCAGTACATTTTAAAACAGCAAATTTTACGATGTAATTATATCTCAGTTTCTTAAATATGCATTCTTACAGTCCAGCAATTTACAGCCCTTTAAGTCTCTCAGTGCTCAAGAGAGTGTCTGCCTCCTAAGACCACCCCATCCCCCCGCCCCATGTGCGGTTGCCCTACTTACGAGATCAAGAAGAAGGAATCTGGGACCAGCAGTTAGTGTAAGGGCTATATCGCTGGACTCACATGTAGTCAACTACAGTTCGAGTCCCAGACCCGGTGGCTTAAACTCACGCCGGCAGGTGTGTGTGGGTGCTCAAGATCCCAAGAGGAGAATGGAGGAGAAGGGATTGTAGTATGGACATCCCCCCTGGGGGGTGATTTCTCGCTTTCTGTCTCTCTGTCTCTCTCTGTCTTTCTGGTGAGCACACGCGCCCTATGGCAAAAACCTCTCCAAAAAAAGAAAGAGGAAGAGGAGGAGGAGGGATTTTCGAGAAGGATTTAAGTGCTCATACTGTTTGTGCTTCATTGTTATTGGGAGGGGGTGTAAAATCAGAATTTCTAGTGTAATCTTTGACCACTCAGGTTAAGGCAATTAACAATACTCCTACCATAACAAGTGCAGGCTGTTCAACATCCTACAGCAGTAAATACCCTGGCGTTTTATTATTTAAAGGGTAATTCTTGCTGAGCTACTTTTTATTTACTAGGTGAAGAACTGCCACAATCAGTTCTAAGCCTTTGGCTAATGCATTTAAAGAAGATAAATCATGAATTCTCATTAAGATTCATTAACCATTCTTTTACTTAAAGACAGTCTCTCTGTGTCACTATCCTCTTGTCCCAGCCTCCCAAATAGCTGGGACCACAGGCATATACCCCACACCTCACTGTTTCAGACAGGATTCTCTATGCTGCCCGCACCAGCCCTTTAGCACGTGAACCTTCTGCTGTAACCTTCCCGAGTCCTGAGATAACAGATGCACCACCATGCCTGGACTTCAGGTTCAACCAGTAATTGAACCCAGGCATCCCACGTGGTCACAGCCTGCAGAGCGCAGCGTCTTAACAGCATGTTCACTGCAGCTAGGCTGAGTCATTCAACCTGTGATACAGAAACTGCTCAGATACAAAAGGATTGATGGTGCTGGAGAACTAATAGTTAACATTTAAAAAAATAGCTCTGGTCCAGCCTCTTGGCACAGTAGTTAAGGGAGCTGAATCCCACATGGCCAACTGCGTAGTTTGACTCCTGGCCCTGGCAGCTGAAAAAAATCCAGAGCGTGCGTGCAGATGTGCCAAAAATCCTGACAGGATGGAGAAATGGAGAAGAGTTTGCAGTGTGACCATGCTGTTTGAGGGGTACTTTCTCCTTCTCTGTTTCTGTGCCTTTCTCTAGTGAATGCAAGTACCTTCTGGCAAAAATAAAATAAAATAAAATAATAATAATAATAATTTTATAAATTAGTTCCAATTTAAAAATCTCTTTTGACATCTTTTTGTTACCAGCATTATCTAGTTATTATGTCTGCAGTGCTAGAATCTTATGTCTGGGACACAAAGTAGAACACTCATCCACAAGTTTGGAAGAACAGTATCCATTTATTTAATCCGCCACTATCGACTAGATGATGATGATGATGATGATGATGATGTTGATGATTTGGAGAGGTTTTTTTGCTAGAGGGTGTATGCACTTGCCAGACAGAGAGACAGAGAGACAGAAAGTGAGAAATCACCCCCCAGGGAGGATGGCCACACCACAATCCCTTCTCTTCCATTCTCCTCTCAGGATCTTAGGCATGCACGCACATGTGTCCGGTGTGAGTTTAAGTCACCGGGTGCTGGCCTCAAACTGCAGTCAACCACATGAGAGTCCAGCGACACAGTCATTAAGCTAACTGCTGGTCCCTCGACTAGATTATTATTAAACTCACTTGGAGTTATCAAATAGGCTATGTGAGACGGTGACAAGAGAGCATTACAAGCTCTCTCACTTCCTTTGGAACAACACTTGGAAAGGAATTAGAAGCACAGTAAAGGTTGCCCTTTGAGTGAGTACAGCCTGTAAGCCTCAGACTACAAACCTGGAATATGTGGATCTTGCAATCTTTATCAGTTCAAGTGTCATAGTTCCCAAAAAGGAATTTCCAGATTCAGGCATAGTCACAATTTATAATAAATGACTACCATATAGCCTAGTCAAGATTATTTATGCAAAGAAAAAGCATTAATAAAATCTTCAGATATTATATTTCAAAAAATTACTTTTAAACAATGCCATAAAATCAAACATGTCATATATTAATATACTTGTGGGGGGCCAGCAGGTAGCATGGTGGTTGAGGTGGCTAGACTTCCATATGACTGATCATGGTTTGAGTCCTGGACCTGGCGGCTTGCTTTCTCACTTTCCTTCTCTCTTGCTGTCTCTCTATATATAATGACAATGAATAAAATTAAATTTAAAAATTCTTTAAAATACATATATGTATTTGTGAGGCCTAGATTAACATATGACATAGTCTGTAAAATTAAGTGTTACCTGGGGACTAGCAGGTGGTGCAGTGGTTAAGGCACTGGACTCACACACGGCTGACCACAGTCCCAGACCTGGCAGCTTGCTTTCTCATTCTCTCTCTCTCTCTCTCTCTCTCTCTCTCTCTCCCTAGTGAATACATGTGCCCTACAGCAAATTAAAAAATAATAATAAATTTGATTTAATTTAAAAATACAATATTACCTATAATTTTTGCCTCTTAGATGATACATTATTCAGATCAGAAAATCAAGCAGCATAAGTCGCTTTAATGCTAACCCTAGTTCAAAGGCAAATGTGCCAAACCTAAAACTCTCTAATAGCTCAAAGACCCAATTTCAGCCAATATTTTTCTTTTCTATCAGTCATTTACCAGAATTACTAACGAAAAGCAAAACTGACATACCACAGTTTCCTTTCCACTCTATGTATTATTATTTGGGTACACTAGGAGGAGGGTAAGTAGAGAAACAGAAGTCTGGAAAATCTATAAACTAGAGAATGCTATATAATCATGCTGCATGTGTATATACTGCAAAGAGAAAAATAAATACACAAAAGCACATATTCGCCCCTAAACTATCACAAGTAAGATAAGGGAGACTATGCTCCCTACATAAAAGACTCTTGCAGTATTTTTAAAATGTGTTTTTCTGAAACAATTAATTAAGGACCCCTTGGTTCCAGAACTGACCCTCTGTATTTTCTAAGAAAAATGATACATTGTTCTACGTCATGATTTAAAAAAACACATCATATTCTTCCAATGCTTTTCTAAGGTAACTGAGCAGCTAAGCAGTATCTTAACAACTGAAGCACTTTCAATCTATTATAACCTTATTATTCGAAAAGTCTAGTGCTTTGAAAACAATTCTAATTCCACTACTAAGGGAAAACTGGATAAGCTTAGCTGTCACTAAATGGTAGAATGTATGGACTTCTTTTATTTCTGCTTCCCTGACAACCACATTTTTTTTTCAACCTAACTAGGCAGCAGATGATAATCAGTAGCTATTGTTGTTCTGTAATTGAAGGCCAAATACCTTAATTGTTTCAAGAAGTCCACATCAGAGTTGCTATTAATAAGCTTGATGAACTCTTCATAAGAAGGAGCATAGGTGTAGGCTCTCTTGTGATGTTCATTCACCTGTTCTCTGTACTCCAACTGTGCAAGCAGCATTTGGTTAATATAATCTGGATTACTCAATAACTCCACTATAGGCTTTAAGACTGTAGTAAGAAAGAAGAAAGCACCAGTGAAAAAAAATTTCCTCTCTAAGGGAATTGTTTTCTTATCATATCATTAAAATTACAGTTTAGAAATATTTTCAATTAGCCGAATGGGTAATTTAATTACAAACAATTCAAGTACTCAAATCTGTACAGAGGTGCCTATCCCTCTCGATATGTTACTATGAATATAATCAAAAGGTCATTTTAATAAATTAGTGAAATGTAAAGGAATAATGAAAGAAACTCATTTGGAACCCAAGTTGCTAAAAAAAAGTCATGAAAATTAAGTACAGTGATTTTTATCTTTTATTTCTTTTACAAGATTCAATACATTTTGACCCATTTGTCTGCAAAAGAAAAAGAATAAACATTTTCCCATTGGTCAAAGCACACCTTGTGGGGAGGGGTGGGATGTTAAAAAGTCAATGATGATACGGCCAGCATATGGGATAGTGTTTAAGGCGCTAGACTCCCACCAGTTCAAGTCCTAGACAGGGTAGCTTGGATCTCACACTGGACACGTGTGCATGCGTGCCCAAAATCCTGAGAGGAGAATGGAGGAGAAGGGATTACAGCATGGCCTTCCCTCTGGGGGATGATTTCTCACTTTCCCTCTTTCTGTCTCTGTCTTTCTCTGGCCAAGCACACACACCCTATGGCAAAAATAAATAAATAAATAAATAAATAAAGTCAGTGACACTATTACAAAACCATCCCAGTAACTTTAGATTAAAAAGTTCCCCTTTAACTGTCTCTGGTTATATCAGTTGATGGGCACAGTTGTTTAAGCCTCAGACAATAAATGAGATATTCAATCAGAGCATCTCAAATGCAGTATTATTTATTCGACATTCTAAGATAGGGAAAATTTCTCTCTTTGCTTATATTTTCTTTTTTGTTTTTCTTATCCTAGCTAAGTATTTCCTGGAATATAGTTAACTCTTCTTCAAATAATCACATTATGTTGTGGTACAGTTCCTTTTTATTTATTCTAAACTCACAAAATCATGCATAAGCGTTATCAATGACTCTTACACTGAACACATTTAAGTAAATGCTAATCAGAGTTTAACACACACATATTTTCATTAATACATGCATTACTGACCTAGGTAACTCAAAAGTTATATCAAGTAAATGCTTCCCTGTGGAGAACCTAAGGACTGGCATTCCCATTCCCAGAATAGACTGTACACATGGCAATATGAATTTATCATGCTTGGCCAAGTGAGTAGCATTTAAACTTGAAATTTGGAAAGAACGCAACTTCAATTCCTTCATGCCCCATGGCACCTGTAGGGTGCAATGTCTACACAGGTCTTATAACAAAGTACTGAGTTAAAGGAAAAGTTGTGACACATTTTTGCACGAAAAAACATAGAAAGTATTATTGCATTAGTACAGAGCACACCACTTTGCACATTTATTGTATTAGTAATACCAATTTTGTAAGTCTACCTTTTGTTGTGAGAATTTCTGCGAGCATTATACGTAAACTGAGAGACTGGACGTCCTTTGAAGGGAGAAGACAAAACACCAGAACCCGAGAGCACGTTTGTAGAAATCTTACTTCATCAACTGAATTTCTCAAGCAGGTATGCAACACAAAAGGCCTCGGCTGTTCTTCATGCCTAAAAATATTCGTAAATGAAGAGAAGAGAAAGAAAGAACTTTCTAGAAAAAATTCAGTTATGTACAACTCTGCCACCTCCCCAACATCAATAACTTCTTCAATCATAGACTAATTTGGAAAGCTTATGCTAGAGTAAGGGCAAATTCATGGCTGTTTGGGATTTCAAACCAAGTCAAAACCACCTTAAGTAGTATCAGGTATTACAGGAAACTTCCAAATTGTAGCAACAACCCAGAAAGATATGAATATTTATCTTTTCTTTTTTTTTTTTCAGAGATTTTTGCTATAAGACACATGTGCTCACCAGAGAGACAGAGACAGACTGACTGACAGAAAGCAAAAAAATCACCCCCCCAGGGGGAATGGCCCAGTCGCAATCCCTTCTCCTCCATTTTCCTTTAGGGATTTTTGGGCACTCACGCACACATGCCCAGTGTGAATTTTAAGCCACTGGGTCTGAGACTCGAACTGTGGTTAACTACCTGGGAGTCCAGTGACGTAACCATCATGCCACCTGCTGGTCCCATGAATATTTCTTTACTTATATTAATTTTATGCTTTCTAGATGTCTTCTTAAATGTTACCTACAGCTTTATTTTTTAAAAGAGACTAACAAAGCAAAACCAGAGTCATCAGTCAGCTTTCCCAACTGGAACACCCCAGGATAGTTAAGGGTATTTCTAGTCGGTAGAGGGTCCACTTGATGGTACATAATTTGATGGCAAATTGCCTTCCAAAAGCCTCCCAAGTATTTTCTTTTTGTTTTTTAACCAACAAGATACACTATTTTCATTCATGTTAGAATTCCTATCAGTGTTTTAACATTAATATTTTAGAGTTTATATGAGAACCACAAGGTTTAAATTGAGAACCACACTAGGTCATCTAAAGTTAACTGTAGGATAATCCCACTCACACTCGCTCTGTTAACACTGCTAAGCATTTTCTTTTCCTTGTAATTTATAATGAAAAGTGTGCTGCATTCATGTCTTGACAAAATCCTAGACATTATGGTTTTATTACATACAAATTCTTTAAAAACATACCTCTGTCAAAAGACTTGATGACTAATATGTACACTACAAAAATAAACTTTCATATAAATAAATTATATGGTATACATCTGCCTTTATACATGAAATGACATAAACTCATTTCCACCCAAATTGGCAGACAATGAGCCCAGTGAATATTTATTTCCTTTAACCTTCTTACACTGAACTCCAAGTATTTTCCAGTCCATTTTGCAAGCCTTGGTTGCAGACTTTTCTGTCAGCACAAACCTCCCCCAAGACCATTAATTTTGACGATCTAAATTAAAAGGTATGGAAAGTAGAACGTTCTCTACTTCTCTCTTCCACAGTATCTTGATAGAAATTCAAAAAAAAGAAAAAAAAAAAAAAGGTCTTAGGCCAGCTCTGTGGCCTGGTGGTTAAAGCAGCTAGATCCCACATGATCAACTGCATACTTTGAGTCCTGAACCCAGTGGCCTGAGAAACATGCTGGGCACGTGTGTATGCATGCTCAAAATTCCAAAAGGAGAGAGATGGATGAGAGGGGATCGTGGCTTGACCACTCCCATGAGAAATGCTTTCCTCCCGCTCCCTTTGTCTATCTCTCTCTGGCAAAGTGCACACACCCTCTAGGGAAGGGAAAAAAAAAAATCTTGGACACCAAATTTTCTAGTATTTTCCAGGAAAGAGGCAAAGTGTAAAACAGGCTTTGTGGTGCAATGGTGGTGATACATTGCTCAAGAAAAGCCAGATCCCACATGACAACTGCCCCTCACATCTCTGGCAGGTCAGCCTGAAACACGCCAGGCACACACCCAAGTCCTTAGGTTCTGACGGCCTGGAGGAATGGAGGAAGGGGACCACAGTGTGACTAGACCCCTGTAGAGAATGCTCCTCTCTTTCTCTCACTTGTTCTGAATAAAGATAAGAAATACTTTTAAAAAGGCAAAGTATCAGAGATTCTTATGGTAACTAGTGCCCAATATTGAAAAAAAATACTCAACAGAGGGAGAGAAACATATAGGATACTACACAAACAAACACTAGAGCCTTAATAACCAATGCTTCTCAAGAGTTAACTGAGATTTGCACTGGAGAATGAAGACTAGTTTCTAGAGTATGTGCACTAAAAAAAAAAAAGAAAGAAAATGTTTCCTCTTTGTCGTCTATAATAAACTATAGGAATTCTATCCAAATGTGCAAAGCCAAGAACATAAAAAGAGATTTTAAGTGTTTAAGCACACACTGATATGAGATTTCAAAAAATTTGTGGAAAATAGACTTTAAGTACGAGTTTATTTTAGTGCAAAAAAATTGAAATCCATGTATAATTTTTTCATAGTACACGTATTCCATGAACTTTGTGAAGATCTCCTATATATGCTGACTTTAAAAAGACAGCATCTTCAGTGATGTTAAATTCCAGTTATGCTGTCAGAGTTGATATTTCAATACAGTAAGATAAGATAAATAAGATAAGATGCTGCTCCATTGTCACATCAAGCACTTTGAAAGGCAGTGCTTTAAGATATATATTTGGAGGCCAGCTGACGGCATAGTGGTTGGGGTGATGGACTCTCATATGCCTGTCCAGATCTGGCAGCTTGCTTTCTCACTTTCCCTCTCTCTCTTTCTGTGTCTTTCTCTGCTCAAATTAAAATTAAATAAATTAATTAAAGTAAATAAATAACAAAATTAAATTTTAAAAAATTCTTTAAGAACTATATATATTTATTATTATTTATTAGAAAAAATCAGCCCAAAACCAGTTTTACAAAATAAGCTTCTTTAAATAACATCAAAATCCCTACTGAAGAAGAAAGTGTTCCCTTCTTCATACCAAAGGAAGGCCAATAATAAAAGAAGTGTGGTCTTCAGGCTGCCACTGGTTCCTTCCCCTCCTTGAGCTTAGCTAGGGAAAAACCGCCAGATGGTTGGTCAAACAAGCTTGACCTATGGAAAAGGAAAAATGAATGCTTCCCTGCAATCCGTCTCTTAACTCCAAGTAGGATGCTCCGATGATGCCATCTAGTAAGTGGACCACAAGCGTCACTTCAGAAACCAGGGAAGGATCATGAGGCATAGAGCTACTTCTGGATCAGGAGAGGTCTAGCTAGCCTCCTGGTGCAGATCAACCTTTATTTACCACAATTCCTGCTAGTTACCCTAGGATCTCATTCCTTGAGTGAGTCAAAGAACATTAACCTTTTTTTATTTTTTTAAGAATTATTTTAACTAGCTTTATTATTTTTATTGATTAATTTTTAATTTGACCAGAGAGGGACAGAAAGAGAGAAGGTGAGAAAGCAAGCCACCAGGTCCAGGACTCGAACCACGGTCAGCCATGTGGAAGTCCAGCACCCTTATCCATCACGCCAACTGCCAGCCCCCAAGAACATTAACCTTTTATAAGTTTCACATGTACCATAATACGCAATCTTCCCACCAACTCTATCTACACCAAAGAGTAGATATCATCACTACGAATCAAGATCTGAATGATCTGACTATTCAGTCAAAGTCACCTAAGTAATAAATGGCACATATAACTCTCGACTTCTAACTCTAAAGTCCAGACTCTGCATTATACCATACTCAGAAACTGCAAAGGTGAAAGGGAAAATAATTCAGATATAAAGAAAGAAAATATGTAACTAAAGCACTTTACCCCTCAAACAGGGTGCCAGGACTTGACAAGCAAACTAAATACAGATATTGTAAGACAGAGACTATGAAATTAAAGATGCTATTGAATTAATAGTATAAAAGCAATCATTTTTAGATTTTCCTGAAACATAAGACAGATGGGAAAAAGGAAGAGGAAGCAGAGGCAAGAATTAAATGTGATCTGGATTGACATAAAGCAGCAACAGAATGAGGGCCTGAAAATAAACACAGGCTGACCGGAAAGCTGCCTCCACACAAATGCCTAACGGTTGACCAGAAGATGTGCTGTTTTTATTAATGCAATTTATTATTCTTTTGTCTGACAATGTCCGCTTCAATTGGGTGCTCCCCAGGCTACCAGTCATTTTGCAGACAATGGAAATCTGCACACCAATAGAGAGTTCTAGGACAAAAGCAACTGTTTCCCTGGGGCAGGTGGATACAGACACAGTCATCAAACCCAGACTCATTGTCTGCCAGTCTCGTATGATTGGTCTAACACAAAACACCGGTAACATTAGTTCTCTAGGACGTGATCATATGCATGCAAAACACCAGTGACCTACTGGCACCTTTTCAAATATCCATAATCCAAAGAACAGTGATAATTTAAATTTTTTTCTTTATTCTTTATTTTATCATCCACTAGAGCATCCAAGCACAGCCTAGATACCAGAGAAATAAAGCTATGTTTAGTATAAGAAAACTGATGACTTACTCATAACTTTATTATCCACAAAAGCAGTAATTTCAGAAGAGAGTCTCAATGAAAAATCTCTTCACATCAAAATTAAATATCATAAAAACACTAAATTTTTCTAACCATTTGTTCTTCTCCCAACCCTAAATCCATCAGTCTTCTAACTTAAGTATTGACTTAAACTACTGTCTTCTATTGGACCATAATTTAAATACTTTAAAACAAACTTCCAGGACCAGTAGTTGATGTAGTGGCTATGTCACTGGACTCCCATGTAGTCGACCGCAGTTCGAGTCCCAGAGCCGATGGCTTAAACTCATGCTGGGCACATGTGCATGTATGCCCAAGAGCCCAGGAGGAGAATGGAAGAGAAGGGACTGCAGAGTGGCCATCTCTCCTGGGGAGTGATTTCTCGCTTTCTGTCTCTCTGTCTCTCTCTGTCTCTCTCTGTCTTTCTGGAGATGGCATGCGCCCTATAGCAAAAACCTCTCAAAAAAAAAAAACAACTTCCAATGAATTAAAATAAGTCTTTGAGTGTATCTGTCCAGCAGAACTATGAACACTTTATATAATGGAAGGGGTTCCAAGGGGTTGATGAACACTTTGAAAGGGGAGTCTGAAGTTCCTGACACCTAAGATGACATAAGAGTTCTATTTCTCTTATTTTTTGTTTGTTTGTTTACCATAAGGCACAGGAGTTTGCCAGAGAGAGAAGAGGAGAAAGCACCCCCAATAGGATGTGGTCATGCTGCAATCCCTTTTCCTACATTTCTCCATCCTGTCGGGATTTGGGGAACCAAGTACATGTGCTCAGCATGCATTTCAAGGTCCCAAGGCCAAGTGGAATAGCATGGTTTGCAACGCAGAATCTAGTTCTCTTAACTACTAGACCACGGCGCACAGTCCTCTTATTTTCTTTAATTCACATAGCCCAGTCCTTACTTACTGGGCGTTACTTTCTTTAGAAGCAGTAGTTTTCAAAGACTGGCCAGAGATCCCTAAGTGTCCCAGACCCATTCAGGGGGATCTGTGAAGTTACAACTACAGCACCATAATATAAAAATGTCATTTTTTTTTTCATGCTCATTCTCAGAGGCTCCATGTTGTGTGGTAACAGCATCACTCACTGGCTAACGGAAAGTGTGCTGTGTACTATTCCACTCTAAAAGTTACTTACTTTTAACATCAATTATGGTAAATATCAATAGGTCTGAGGTAACAGGTGTTCACAACTGTCTTTCCGGGGGAGAAAACTCTCATTTGGAGTATTTGTCACTCCACGGTGTAAATACTCCCACAGTGGCCAATTTCAAACTACAAACATGCTATCACTGAACTCAGGGCTAGGGACAGATGTGCACAATCAGCTTTTGCTTGATAGTATAAGCTGGTTCCAACACCCTACTAGGTATAACCCACATAACGAAAGCTCTTTGAGGTTCACAGTAACTCTCAATAAGAATGGAGAGAAGAGCCAGCAGGTAGCATGGTGGTTAAGGTGCTAGACTCCCACATGGCTGACTGAGGTTCAAATTCTAGACACAGAGGCTTGAAAATCATGTCAGGTGAGTGTACGCAAAATCCCAAGAGGAGAATGGAGAAGGAACTGGGGCATGGCCATCTTCTCAGGGGGTGTTTTCTCAATTTCCCTCTCTCTGTCTCTTTCTCCAGTGAGTGCACATACCCTATGGCAAAAATCTTAAAAAAAAAAAAGAAAAGAAAATGAAAAAAGAGAACATAAAGTAATCCTGAAACCAAAAAATCTGAGAAGTACTGCATAGTTGTGACTTAGAAATAAGAAAATAAAATTGAGTTGGTCTCAAACAACATTTTTTTAATGTTATGGGACAAAAGATATAAAAGTTATCCACGTGATAAAGAAATACTGTCTTATAAAAACTAGGTCACAATATAAAATGTATTTCTCACTATGAGTCACATTAAAAAAAAAAAAAGTATGCAAAATGCTGAGGCAGCAATCTGGAGAACGGTGAGCATATCACGGCTAATAAGCCCCATAAGCCCGAGTTGGTAGTTACCGGGAGAGAAGACAAGTCATGGGAAGAGACAATGTTGGTGAGAATGGAGACTGGCTACAAACCACATTAAGTGGCCAGGTTCCAGTGCAAAGCAACGTCACAGGACAGAACAGGGACTATTTTCAAGTAAATTCACACACCAGAAATTCTTAGAAGAGAATATGAGTTATCACCTGCCCAAAAAGAATGCCAGTGCTGACTCATCCCCTTACGTAGTTTAAAATACTTGACCCTCTTACGTACTTTAAATACTCTCTCTCCCCCGAAAGAGGGACTAGGCCATATTAACTATAGGAAGTCCCATTCCTACTCCAAACAAGTCCACATCCAAACAGGCAGAAGGCCACTCATTTCAGTAAGACTACTTTATCTATAAGTTAGAAGTGCCATCTATAGTACATCCTTCTCACACTTACTCAAGAGTAAGACACAACACTATCATGAACCTACAAAATTAAGGTTTTGCGATGAGCACAGATATGGCCTGTTGGAAGTCTTCTTCCAAAGGCAAATTCTTACATGAAACTCACAGATAAACCTTTCAATGTAACAAGTGTATAACAAGCCTAAATATTAGCTATTTTCATAATAAAATATTTTCTCTAATTAAAGCCAGTAAGCCCAAATATTAAGTTCTTCTGAAAATTTGTTTTCAAGGGGCCAGCCAGTGTCATGGTGGTTAAGATGGCTGGATCCACATGGCTGACTGAGCGGGTCAAGTCCCCAACCTGGTGGCTTGAGAAACACAGGGCGTGTGTGTGTCTGTGCCCAAAATCCCAAGAGAAGAATGGAGAAGGGACTATAGCATGGCCATATCCCTGCAAGGTTTTCTTTTCTCTTTCTCTCTCCTTGAGTCTATGACAAAGTACCAAAAAACCTTTCTATGAGAGTGCTGTAATTATTCCCGCCCCCCCCAATAAGTCTACATTTTCGAGCCAGCAAAAAGCAGAATATTCTAGAGTTTGGTCTTGACTTTAACTTTTTACTTGATAAGAAAAATATTTTAATCTAGGGAAGGGACTGATTCACATTATAGCAGTTACCTGGCATTAGCAGCTTTCAGGTCACAGAAATGAGTGAGTAAAGCCCTTACGACATCATTGCAGACAACTTTAACCACGTCTACGTGACCCAGTCTGTGGCGCAGCTGCCTGGCAATTTCCCAGAAGTCTTCTGAGAGCAGATGGTAGAGTTGCCCCTCATCTCTGCTGAGGTTTCCATACCAGGACAGAACATAATCTCTGTAACTGTAGTCAAACACTATAAGGGAGGGGAAAAAAGCAGTGAGTAAAACTTAGATGAAAGAAGCAGACAAAAAGATAGTATTTTTACTGAAAACTGGCCAACTACTATTTAGTATTCACTGTTTAAAATATAAAAGAGTGAAGTTATCAGGTGGCATGGTGGTTAGGGCAGCTGGATTCCCATGTGGCTGACCATGGTTCAAGTCCAGACCTGGCAGCTTGCCTTCTCATTTTTGTTCTCTTTCTCTCTTTTTCTGGTCAATTTCAAAAAAAAATAAAAATAATGAAAATAAATAAAATAATACTTTAAAAAATACATAAAGACTGGAAAGCAGAACTCAAGAGAAATAGGTAATCTTCCCCAAATCTTTTTAAATTATTTTATTTTATTTATTTTAGAGAGATTTTTGCTATAGGGCGAGTATGCTCACCACAGAGACAGAGAGACAGACAGAAAGCAAGAAATCACCCCCTAGAAGGGATGGCCATGCTGCAATCCCTTCTCCTTCATTCTCCTCTCAAGATTTTGGGCACACATACATACACACCCAACATGAGTTTCAAGCCACCAGGTCTGGGATTCAAACTGCGGTCAGCCATGTGGGAGTTCAGTGAAATAGCCATTAATGCATCTGCTGGTCCCATTCCCCAAATGGTTTTAAATAAAAGAGTATCATCTAATTAGAAATGCTTGTGTTTAGTGGCCACATGTCCTGGATTTTCTTAAATAGTCTAGTTTTTAAATTGTCTATCTTGGTGCCAAACTACCTAAATTTTCAAAAAATATTGCATCTTTACCTTGATGACATATTTATGAAGGGTGCCAGTCACCTACCAATCCACTGCCTCCCAGCTCCAAAGTCTCCCTTCTGAGCACAGGTTTATGATACTGGAGCTAGACCCTGCAAACATCTCTTCCGTACCTACTGACATAATGCTAAGTCTGTGAGTAGAGCATGCCGCAGGGACACGGAAGGAGGAAGGGGCTTCTGTTCCTGGTTTCTGTGTGTGTTCTTCTGATAGCTCCTGCCCTGTGCAGTAGACAGCAGCATGTGATATCCAAGGTGCTTACTCAGTTCCAGAAACACCTCCACGGTGGCTTCCCAGAGGACTATGACATCCAGCCTGTGCTATCTCAACTTCACCATCACGGAGGCCAAAGTCCTGCCAACTCCAGTGAGGTCTAGATCTCATCCCTGGGGAAGAATGAAACTTCTTCCCAATTTATTCCTTCGTAAGGTACTTTATCTCGACCCGAAAGTGGCTGGCTGCTCTTGTTATTTGCTCTCCCTATATTTTTTAACATTCTCTTTGTTCCTTGGTAGTTAATCCTGTACTACAAGTTAATAAGTCTTTATTTTTTATTTATTTCTTCCATAACTAAGAGAGAAAGTGAAGAGAGAGAAACAGATAGACAGCACCCAAAACATGGCAAGCCACCCCAGCCTTCAGCCAGACTCAGATTATGGGCATATGCACGCCCAACATGCTCTGGGAGGTCTCTAGGTGAACAGGAGCCTTTCTATGCAGGACTGCCTCTCAGAGTATCATGTTTTTTAACACTGCACCACCATCTGGTCCGAATTTTTTATATTTATCTTTCTCTATTCAATTACTGTGTGGGTTCTCTTTCCTAATGAGACCTCCACTAATGTAAGAATCCCAGAAACCAGCTTCAGTTATCAGATTGGGTCCAGCATCTGTGGTAGATCATGCTTTTTGGAAGATTTCCAGCCTCCATTGTCTTAATTTGAGATCAACTCTATGCCTCGGAATTAGAAAATTCTTGTTCCAGACTAGTGCTGTCTAATACAGAAATAAGAGAGCCAGGGACAACAGATGGCATGGTAGTTAAGGTGCTGGACTCCCACATGGTCAACAGGAGTTTGAGTCTCAGACCTGGCAACCTGAACACACATGCCCTATAGCAAACAAACAAACAAACAAAAAAGCTTATTTCTTTCTTCCATGAGAGAAAGAAAGAAGAAAAGAGAGAAGGCCTGAAGAAGAAAAGAGAAGAGGCCTTGATGCCGCATCTAACCCCAGCTTCAGCCAGCCCCAGACCAAGGGCACGTGCATGCCCCCCGTACTAAGAGAAGTCTCCCGGTGTGAACTGGGAACCTTCCCATGTGGCACTGCCTCACAGAGCACCAAGCTTTATACTGTGCCACTCTCTGGCTTCTCCAGTCCTATTTTTCATCACTTCTTATCCCTCAAAGTTATTTCACTTTTCAAAAAAAAACTTAATTTGGCTCAATTTCAGAAACAAACGTTTATCATTTCAGATCATTTATTCTCCTGCTTTTCATTGCTTGTCTGCATAATATTTAATCCCTGGGAATCCTGAAAAACAAAGTATAACTCATAAACCAGAACTACTTCACACCTGCCACACAAAACTAACCTAATTCTCAAGTAATATTTTAGCCTAGAATTTGGTGATCATTTTATTCATTTTGGCCACCATATACCAATTTAAAGGCTTAAGAGTAACACATTTAGGGGGCCAGCAGGTGGTGGTTAAGGGTGCTGGACTCCCACATGGCCGATCACAGTTCAAGTCCCAGACCTGGCGGGTTGCTTTCTCACTTTGTCTCTCTCTCTCTCTCACACTCACTTTCCCTCTGTGGTGAAAATTTTCAATAAATAAATAAATAAATAAATAAGTTAAATAAAGTAATTCTTTAAAAAAAAAGAAATAATATATTTAGGTGGAGTTTTTGGGGAAAGGGGAAGAAATGTTTCTTAGAAAATTGAATAGCAGGGGCTGGCAGGTGGTGTGGTGGTTAAGGGCACTGGACTCCATGGTTGACTGTGGTTTGAGTCCCGAACACGGTGGCTTCCTTTCTCGCTCTCTCTCTGTATCCCTCTCTAGTCATATTAAAAATTAATTTTAAAAACAAGCAAACAAATAAATAAAGTTAGATAAAAAATAATTATTTAGGGACCAGCAGGTGGCATGGTGATTAAGACACTGGGCACTCCCACATGGCTGACCATGGTTCAAGTCCCGGACCTGGTGGCTTGCTTTCTCACTTTCCCTCTTTCTCTCTGTCTCCCTATCACTCTCTCTATGATGTCTCTCTCAAATTAAAAAAAAAAATAGTAAGGGATAAATAAAATTCAATAAATAATTCTTTTAAAAAATAATTATTATTATTAAAAAAAAAAAAAAGGAAGGAAAGAAAACTGAACGGCAAACGGAACTTTAAGTTCAGGATCAACAGCCCCCTATGTGAGAGTTCCATATATCTGCAAATGCCCATAATTCAAAGGAAATTCCATTCTTGTTTTAATACTGTGGTGGCTTTTTTTCTGAAAACAGCAACCATGAAAGTATAGCCAATGTTTTTCCACACTTCCAGAACTTCTGTAATGCAGGCTTATAAAAGTTTACAAAATTCTATCTTAAATCCCATAGCTCAAATGGACATATAACAGAGCACCAAGAATTTTGCTCACAGACATACACAAAAGTTTAGATGAATTCTCAGCGTTTACATAGGCTTCAGTCATAGGAATGAGATACTGACAATTACTTGTCAAAAACAGGAAAAAAGATACCACCTCTATCTTTCACTATCCATTAAATAAATATTTACAGAGGGCTTCCAGTAAGTAAGATGGAATCAATATCCACTTGACCATGACAGAAAAGGCAAAAAAAAAAAAAAAAAAGCAAAACTAGCAAACAAATGATACCCTAAAGCTCTTAGCCATTTTCTACCATTTCCTACATATTCATTTAAATACATGGTTGTTACGTTTTCTAGATTTTTTTTTTCTTTTTTATGGAGAGGTTTTTGCTATAGGGCGCATGCACTCGCCAGACAGACAGAGACAGACAGAGAGACAGAAAGCGAGAAATCATCCCCCAGGGGGGATGGCCACGCCACAATCCCTTCTCCTCCATACTCCTCTCGGGATCTTGGGCATGCATGCACACGCGCTGGGCATGAGTTTAAGCCACCGGGTCTGGGATGTGAACTACGGTCGACTATGTGGGAGTCCAGCGACATAGCCATTATGCTAACTGCTGGTCCCCTAGATTTTCGTATAAAGTAATTACAACTCATCCCTAACTATTTCATTAAGAAGCAAGCAGAAATGGTTTCTGACCCAGATGTAAGAAATCAAGGCAGTGGGTGACATCTCACTTGCTGACCCCAAAATATATTACCAAGCTTTGATAATCAAAATAGCATAGTATTGGCACAAAAACAGACATGAGCACCTATGAAATAGAGTAGAGACCCCAGAAATAAACCCCAAAATATACAACCAACTCATCTTTGACAAAGGGTACTAGTCAATCCAGTGGAAAAAGAAAAACCTCTATAGCAAATGGTGCTGGAAAAACTGAGTATCCACCTGCACAAAGAAGAATCTGAACCCCCTGTCAACAAATATCAACTCAAAGTGGATCAAAGATCTAAACCTAAGACTACTACTAAACTACTGGTGGAAAACACTGAGGAAACTCTGGGAGATATTGGGGCAAAGACTTCTTAACCAAGACCCAAGATCATCTCTATCTATAAATTTTAAGAAGAAATTACGCAAACTAAGTAAATGGCCATTTTTTCCATCACTGCCTTTTCCTGAAAGCAATTAAGATACAATCTTCCCCACCTATGAGGTAGAAGCCCCAAGGGTTATAAATGTCTATGGAATGATTCTCCTCATGCAGAAACTGGTAGAATAAGGATAAAAAGACAGTAATAACTGCATTGTTCATTTAGATGTCCTTTTATGGTTTTAAAATTGTAATGGAGGGGCCAGCAGGTGGCATAGTGGTTAAGATGCTGGACTCTCACATGGCTGATTGCAGTTCAAGTCCCGGACCCAGTGGCTTGAAACTCACACTGGTCACCTGTACGTACATGACCAAAATCCTGAGAGGAGAATGAAGAGAGAAGGGATTGCAGCATGCCCATCCCCCGAGGGTGATCTCTCATTTTTTTCTCTCTGTCTTTCTCTGTCTCTCCAGTGAGTGCATGCACCCTATTGCAAAAATCTCTCTTGCTCTTAAAATAAAAATTGTAATGAAGAGTAATCTTCTGGGACTATCTAGAGTTATCAATTTTTGTAAATGATTCAATAATAAAAGATATACATATTGAGGAAGACTAGGTCGAGAGACTCAAACTAGATGAGTTGAACCTGAAAGGGTGAAAAAGTTCTCATCTTTCAGGTGTTAGCCCTGCTTCCTCTGTCACCATCTAGTCTCACTTAGACAGAGACCAGGTGATGGCACAGCAGTAACACATGGGAAAGGTCATGGTTTCCCAGCTTGGAATCCCTGAGAATGCAGGGCACTCGTGCACAAGCCCACGAACCAGGCTAGCTGACTGACACCAGGAGTGGATCACAGCCTGAAAACCCAACTGGGAGTGTCTAGCCTCTCTATTTCTTTCTCCTTCCCCCACCCTCACAACTGACTCATGGAAGAAATAAGTTAAATATGTTTTGATTCTCTGCCAGCCTAAAATCTTCTGGAATGGCTACACTGAGAGCTCAGTAAAATGGATTACCACATCGGGTTCACCTTATCTAGCACTTATTCCAAAGAAAATGAATCCATTCAGTGGTGTGGTTGTTAAGGTGGCTAGATCCCACATTTCCACTGCATGGTTCAAGTCATGGACGTGGCATCTTGAAAAGTACAAAAGCCACATGTGTGCATGCCTGCCCAAAATCCCCAAGAAGAAGGAGTGTAGCATGACCATCCCCTATGGTGGAGGGGGGAGAGGGCTCTTACTTTCCCATTTCTTCTCTTCCCCCGCCCCATGTCTCTCTCTCCCATGAGCTCATGGCATGCACCTTCAAGCAAACTGGAAAATAATGAAGAAACTGTAAGTTTTGTTATACTTGAATGATAACTTTGCAATACCTTCTGTTATAAAAGACCCTTTGCATTACCTAGACAATTTACTTACAAGCCCATTTACACTGAAATCCAGAAAATCACAAAAACCTATAAAAAACAGCAAATATAGGACCAGCAGGTGGCATGGTAGTTAAGGGCACTGGACTCCCACATGGCCAACCACAGTTCAAGTCCTGGGCCTGGGGGCTTGCTTTCTCATTTTCTCTCTCTCTCTCTATTCCTCTGTGGTCAAATTAAAATAAATAAATAAATAAATAAATAAATAAATAAATAAATGTATGTTAAAAAATAATTCTTTAAAACAAAAGCATAACAAATATATTCATTTGAAATGGATATGTACCATTAACTGCATTTGAAAAGAACCTTACCAAAAAATAAAGGTAATGGTATTTCTAACACAGTGTTTGATGACAAAGTCTGTGAAGAGCATGCTGAATGATTTAAAAAGGACAGAATCTTATGAACAATGTTTTCAATACAAGAAGTTTCAAGTTAACATTCAGGACACTACTGAGCAAATAGATGCTCCTCAATAATTACAAAACTAAATTATCTGGTCCACATTAGTGAGACAATTCAGGAAAGAGTAGTGAAAATCAGACAACAGATCTAATAAGATTTAAAGAAAAAAATCAAAAAGACTTTTAGACATTGTTTTTTTCTCTCCAAAAAAAATAAAATTTGAGTAGATACATCATAAAGATATGAAAATGCTCAACAGCATATGACAAGGTGTTCCACTTCACTGTAAACAGGAATATGCAATTTAAGGTCACAATAAGATTCTATTTCACACCCTTCAAAATGCCTAAAATACAGTGAAACAGCAAATGTTGGTGATAACATGAAACAACTTTAGCTATCATATTGGGTTTTTTAAAAAGAATTATTTTATTTAACTTTACTTATTTATTTTTTATTTGATAAGTTAGGGACAGAGAGAGAGCAAGAGTGAAAGACAGAGAAAGTGAGAAAGCAAGCCACCAGGTCCGGGACTGGAACCGCAGTTCGCCATGTGGAAACCCAGCGTCCTTAACCACCACACCACCTGCGGGCCCCGCTATCATACATTGTTCATGGGAATCTAAACAGATACACTCACTTTGGTATAATTTGCCAAAGCAAAGTCTTACAAAGTTAAACACATAATTCTCCTAAGGCCCAGCAATTCTATACCTAGGTATTTATACAAGAGAAATAAAAACTTATGTCCACAGAAATACTTGTTTATAGCAATTTTATTCATTTAAGTTTCCAAAAATTAGAAATAACTTGAACTTCCAAGAGGAGAAAGGACATAATACAGTTTTATGAGTATACTGTAATACTACCCAGTAATAACAAAGAATAAACACAAATATACACAATATGGATGAATCTCAAATACATTTAGACAAGTGAGAGACGTCAGGCATAAAAGAGAACACACTATGGGAACCAGCAGTTAGCGTAATGGCTATGTCGCTGGACTCCCACGTAGTCGACCACGGTTCGCGTCTCGGACCCGGTGGCTTAAATCTCACGCCGGGCACGTGTGCGTGCGTGCCCAAGATCCCGAGAGGAGAATGGAGGAGAAGGGATTGCGGCGTGACCATCCCCCCTGGGGGGTGATTTCTCGCTTTCTGTCTCTATGTCTCTGTCTGTCTGGCAAGCACACGTGCCCTATAGCGAAAACCTCTCCAAAAAAAAAAAAAAAAGAGAACACACTATTTAATTCAACTTCTATAAGCTTTAAGAACAAGTAAAACTAATTTATAAAAACTAATTTATAATGACAAAATTCAAGCAACTGAAGGTAGCTTTTTGTCAAAAAGGGTCACAAGGGGGACCAGCAGCTAGCATAATGGCTATGTCGCTGGACTCCCATGTAGTCGACCGCAGTTTGAGTCCCAGACCTGGTGGCTTAAAACTCATGCCGGGCGCGTGTGCATGCGTGCCCAAGATCCCGAGAGGAGAACGGAGAAGGGATTGTGGCGTAGCCATCCCCCCTGGGGGGTGAGTTCTCGCTTTCTGTCTCTATGTCTCTGTCTGTCTGGCAAGCACACGTGCCCTATAGCGAAAACCTCTCCAAAAAAAAAAAGAAAGAAAGAAAGAAAAAAGAGGGTCACAATGCAAGTTTTCTGGGATCACAGAAATATCTTTTATTTTGGGGCTGGCAGGTGGCATGGTGGTTAAGTGCACTGGACTCCCACACAGCTGGCCATGGTTCAAGTCCCAGACCTGGTGGCTTGCTCTCTCTCTCTGTCCTTCTCTGGTCAAATTAAAATAAATAAATAAAGTTAAATAAAATAATTTTTAAAAAAGATTGTAAAAATCCTTTGACTGTGATGATGGTTACAAGCTTATATGAAGCATATAAATTGTATATTATATAAATTATGAAAATTACTGAATTTTATGCAAGATTTGTATAAGTATATAAACTTTAACTCAATAAAAGCAACTAAGAATATTCTTTAAAGCCATGATTTTGAGGGACCAGCAATTAGCATAATGGCTATGTCGCTGATCCCATGTAGTCGACCACAGTTTGAGTCCCAGACCCAGTGGCTTAAACTCACGTCGGGCACGTGTGCGTGTGTGCCCAAGATCCCGAGAGAAGAACAGAGGAGAAGGGATTGTGGCATGGCCATTCCCCCTGGGGGGCGATTTCTCGCTTTCTGTCTCTCTGTCTCTGTCTTTCTGGCGAGTGCACGCGCCCTATAGAAAAACCTCTCAAATAAAAAAAACAAAAACATGATTTTGAGATTATGACTATTAAGTCAAATTTCAAATCTGGTACTGTTTTTTTTAAATTTGGTAGACGGCATGTGCGCTCACTGGAGAGAGACAGAGAGAGAGAGAGACAGACAAACAGAGAAGGAAAGTGAGAGAGCACTCCCCACAGGGAATGGCCACACCACAATCCCTTCTCCTCTACTTTCCCTTCAGTATCTTGGGTAACACACACACACACACACCCCTGCATGTTTCTTAAGCTGCCAAGTCCAGGACTCCAAAGACACTGTCAGCCAAATACCCAAATACAATAGTATCCAGCCACCGTAAGCCCTATTCCACCAGCTGGCCCTCCAGTAAGTTTTATAAAAGTCATTGTATTTTAACTAATAATATAATAGAAATATTTCTGAAAGTTTAATAATAGTGCCCAAAGTTCTAAAATTGAGGAATCGATACAATTTACAACTTTTTCTGTATTTGTTATTCATCTTCAAATTTTTATATTTCTACTAACTACTGCGTCATCAGAAAAGCCTGATACATTTTTACATAGAAAAACAGAACAATACACCATTGACTTTTCCAACAACCCAATACAAGTAAAGCATACTCATTTATGGATATATCACTTATTGAGTTCTCTCTTAAGTTCACACTGAACACAATGTAAACCTCAGACATTAACTGGGTTGTCCGTGAGTGAGCCTGTCCATTTATCCCCACATTCCTTCTCCAGGCTGCATCTAGAAGAAAAAAAAAATGTTTCCTGATACCTATTTTAGGGAACGTGGCAGAACCGTGTGCTGGAATTAGCTACACATGGCTAGCTAGTGTTGTGTGATCTGAAAATTCCTGTTCAATAAATGTTTAAATCCTTTCCAGTCTAACAAAACATGGATGTAGTTATTATTCATCAAACACAAACTCACGAAGAAAAAAATTCCTAATGCTATTTGCAGACAAGAAGAATAAATTTGCAAGAGGTTATTGTTTTCCTTTTAGAACATAATGAACTGCTTTCCAAGGTAATTACATACTCTCATTTAAGGTAATCCTTACCTTCTTTCAGAGCTTTATCCATATTATGAGAAATTACTACCCTCCTAGACTGAATTGGCTCATGTGAGGTGCCACAGTCAGGACTCTGAAATGTAAGAGAAAAAAGAGATACGAGTTACTAAATAAAAATTACACATAAAAATAAAATCAAAAGTATGAAGATAAGGCTTAACAAATTATGAAGTTCTTCTGGAAAAGTAAACAAAGTTTAAGTTTAGTTAAAAAATTTTGGGGGGAAAAAAGAATTAAGATTTTCCATGTCAGATAGCAAAACAGTATGACAACAGTGTAAGAACAAACAAATCAACATAGTAGTAGAAAGTATAAAAACAAATGCATTTACACATGGAAATTAAGAACATAATAAAATATTTTAAAGCAATAAAAAAACAAGTAAATGATGTTGGGATAATTTGAAATTCATGTGGGACACAAAGTTTATAGTCTTACATTTTCTATAAAAATAATTCAAAATTTATTAAAGAGCTAAATTTTTTTTAGAATTATTTTATTTACATTTATTTATTTTCATTTGATCAAAGAGGGACAGAGTGAAAGCTAGAGAAAGAAAGTGAGAAAGCAAGCCACCAGGTCTGGAATTTGAACTGCAGTTGGCCATGTGAGAGTCCAGCATCCTTAACCACCACACCACCTGCTGGCCCCCAAGAGCTAAGTTTTTTTTTTTTTCTTTGAGAGGTTTTTTTTTGCTACAGGGAGCATACACTCGCTAGAAAGACAGAAAGAGACAGTGAGACAGAAAGTGAGAAATCACCCCCCAGGGGGAATGGCCATGCCACAGTCTCTTCACCTCCATTCTCCTCTTGGGATCTTGGGCATGAATGCACACATGCCTGGCATGAGTTTAAGCCACCAGGTCCGGGACTCGAACCACCGTCACCCACATGGGAGTTTGGCGACATAGCCATTACGCTAACTGCTGGTCCCAAGAGCTCTAAGTATTTTTTAACTGTTGATATTAAAAGAAAACTTGGTTGCTGCTTGCTCCTGACCCTTGCCTCCATGCTCTCTGCCGTCTGAGAAGTCAGCAGTGCCCTCCTATCTGTGAGTAGCTCTCAAACATCGTGCATCCCCACTGCATTTGACACTACTGTGCCCTCATCTGAGGGAAGCCCTCTAGGTGGTTCTGTTCTTTCCTTATCCCACAATCATCTTTGACTTGATTTCTCTCAACATTTCTCTGGTTTCAATACCACACCTATGGAAATGCCTCTCATATCCACATTTCCAGTTCTGAGCCATGCCTTTCAGATAAGCAATCATCTCTGGTTATCTTCAGGTCTGGACACCTCACCACCTAAAGCTAGGCTCACCATGATTTTCTCTGCAAATGGAGTCACTATCACATGAGGAATATCAGTATCCCCAAGCTTCTGAGGCCTTTTTAAAATAAATAAATACATAAACATATCAAAAGAAAATGAGATAAACTGTTTATAATCTTTCTTTTTTTTTTGAGAGAGGTTTTTTGCTATAGGGCGCATGTGCTCACCAGACAGACAGAGACAGAGAGACAGAAAGTGAGAAATCCTTCTGGGGGATGACCACACCGCAATCCCTTCAGCTCCATTCTCCTCTTGGGATCTTGGGCACGCATGCACACAAGCCCGGCATGAGTTTTAAGCCACCAGGTCCAGGACACGAACCGTGGTTGACTACATGGGAGTCCAACAACATAGCCATTACGCTAACTGCTGGTCCCTGAACTGTTTATAATCTTAAGATGATCATTTGGAGGGGAGGGGGGGATACATCCCGTAAAATCAGACTCAAAATCCAAAAGGTATAAAGGAAAGAAAATGACAAGTAGGACCATTTAAAATAGAAAATTCCTGGTGCAATTGGAATGGCGCAAACGCAAGTCTCTCTCTACACAACTGCTGAGGCTGGATGGAAGACTGAGGTTCAGTTCCCAGCTCTGCCTAGAAAGACCAGCTGTGATACACATACCTGAGGTCCCAGTTAACTGAGAGACCATACAGAGCAGGGTGAATTTGATGTGGTAAGACTCCATCAAAAAATAGAAACCTCCCCACGTATGTGCTTGCACACGCTGTCTCTCATGAAAAAAGAGAAAATTCCTGCTTGACAAACAATATTATAACAAAATATAAGTGACAGACTACAGGCAACCTCTCTAAGATACATAACAAAGGACCATTACTTGATATATACAGAGCTCCTCTAGCCAGCCCCATGGCTAGCGTCTAAGGGAACTGGATCCCATGTGACCAAATGCAGTTTGAATCCCTGTCCCGGCAGCATGAAAAAGAAGCTGGACACGTGTGCATGCTTGACCAACATCCCAACAGGATGGAGAAATGAAGAAGGGACTGTGGCATAATTGTTGGGTCAGAGGCCTGGGCAGCTTAGATGTGGGAGTTGGGACACCATGCCACAGTTGGCTGATGTAACCTGGAACTAGTCTGTCATCAGACCTGCACTGCACTCGGATCTAACCCAGACATAGCACATGTGCTCTACTCTGCACATGGGACTCTACACTGCACACGTCACCAGATGTTACGTGGCACACTAGCCAGCTCTCCCCCTAAACCTTTAGCATACATGAACTGTTCCTACCTCTAAGACTCCCCCTCCCTAAACCCTTATAAAAATCGCTAAACCCCGCCCTAGCATGCAACTTCTCTGGTCCAACTCTTCCTCTCTCTTTTTCTGTCAGACCAGCGAACCTCGCCCAGGAGCACTCCCAATAAAGGCTCTACATGTCTATTTTGCGTGGTTGGACCATTCCTTACAATAACTTACCCCATTTGGAGTGTTTCCTCTCTCTCTCTCTCTCTCTCTCTCTCTTTCTTTCTCTCTCTCTGGTAAGCATACACACCCTCTGGCAATTAAAAAATACACACACAGCTCCTAAAATTAAAGAAATAACTAAAAACCAAGCAAAGAAATTCAAAGGGCAATTGTAAGAAACAAACAAATGACCTATAAAATATGTAACCTCCTTTTTATTAGAGAAATGTAAATTAGAGCAATGAAATACAGTACACTGCCAAAGAAGGAATAAGAGGGACTAGCAGTTAGCGTAATGGCTATGTCGGTGGACTCCCATGCAGTCGACCGCCGTTCGAGTCCCGGACCCAGGGGCTTAAACTCACATCAGGTGCGTGTGTGTGCGTGCCCAAGATCCCGAGAGGAGAATGGAGGAGAAGGGATTGCAGCGTGGCCATCCCCTCTAGGGGGTGATTTCTCGCTTTCTATCTCTCTGTCTCTCTCTGTCTGTCTGGCGAACGCACGCACCCTATAGCAAAAACCTCTCCAAAAATTAAAAAAAAAAAAAAAAAGAAGGAAAAAGACACATACCCAATGTTGACAAGGATATGAGAATATGGGGGAAGGGTGGCTTTCACAAATTACTGGTGGTATCATCTATTTCAATAAACTTGTAAGAAGGCAAGTGAGTCACATATATCAAACTTTTTAAATAAAGTATCCTTTGATATAGCAACTTCACTACTAGGAATTGTGGTAGGCAGTTAGCTAGTCATGAGTGGGCAGCCCTAAGAGAATAGCAGAAGGACACATGTCACATCAATCACAATTTATCAGGAGTTACAATCAGACCCTCCATGAGATGCCTTCTTCCCACCTGGCCCTAGCGTCAGGAAGGCGAGGTACTACCGTTTTCCTTCCTTGGTACCTGAGGAAGACACAGAGATGATTGCAAATTTCTCTCTTATCATTATTTCTCTCTTATCATACAAAAAGACCCAACTGAGCATTTTGGTCAACATCCTGATTCCCACTGGGACGATAAACTAATTGGGCGGTCTATCCTCATTAAACATCCTGGCTCACAGGGGTCTTGTGCAGTTACGTAATCAAATTCCTCAAGCTCTTCACCTGTGAGAGAGATGCAAGCATAGGAGAAAGCCCATGAATTTCAAACAAAGGACATAGTGTGCATTTCAGTCTTGGAGGTGATGTAGTCAATGATCATTGTCCTACAAAACGTCTTAAAATTTGTGTTATACATAATTTCTACATCTTAATTCCTACAATTAAGAAACTAATTTCTTTAACAAAGAGAACAGGATGGTTACTAGCTCATTTTAGTACATTAAAATGACAGATCATCTACAAGGCTGTTCTGTTTACAGTGAGCTAGGGTATACTTTCAAATAATGACCTCAGAGAGGGGCTGGGCTAGTCAAAGACAAGAGCCTTAAATGCAATGGTCTACATTTAAATGGACCTCTCCTGTCAAACAATCTGGATAGATACTTTTAGTTCTAATCAACTTAAAGTTTGGGAAGTTACACTGTTACCAAAAAATAGTAATAATAATAAAAAGGAAACTGAGGGTTCACCCCTTTTAGAGGGTTTCAGCTTGGTTTCTACAGCATTCAATACACTTTCCTAATACTTTTTTTTAAACTTAAAAATCATGGTGATATAAAGACAAAGCCATTTAATGCATAAAAGAAAGAAAACACATTCTTGCTATTGTGAAGTATTTTCTAGTCTCTGAGTAGTTGTCTATCAAATTAAATGGTCAAATTGTATTGTGATTTTTAATTTTTTAATTTAGTTCATAAAAGAAAAAATTGAGGAAATGAGAAATCTAGGGCTTTTTAAACATCAGGCATATATTTAAGCAATGTATAACTTTTGGGATAATCTTTAATTAAGTTAAATATTTTCAGGTGGCTATACTGATAAATAATTTTATTAGAAATTTCTCAAAGTATTGAAAAATTATGGAAGGCATTGAGAAATGGTACAAATATGGGTAGATTTCCTAAAACACAGTCTTGTCTGTTGAACTATTAAGCTGCTTTTCCTCATCCAATTTGGTCAAATAGTTTTTTTAAGAAATACACAGCTCAAAGACCAGCAAATCACAAGACTATCTGTTCCCAATTGTTTGTTGTTTAATGGTGGCCTGTCTGATTTTAAAAAGATCCAGTACTAACTTTGGTTGAGCAAGCTTGCCTGTAGGGCATGTGTCCTTGAGGGCTGAGTGATTTGAGGCTGGCTCCAGCAACAGGGAGGGGCTCTGACTCTAGTCAGCCAATTGGATGGAGATGCACAGGTTTCAACTCTTCATTTGTAGGGCAAACTTCAGAAGTCAAGGGAGCTGTAGTTCCAGTTGCCCAATCAAAACTGTACTAGTTTCAATCCTTGATTTGCATATCAGACCAGATTGAAGCTTGGGCAGGAATCACTCCTCTACAGAAGACCATACCTTTAAATGTTAGGTGAGGCAGATGTGAGAATTATCGCCTATCTTCCTTGCAATAAAGCTTTTCTTTTTCTCCTCTGTAGTCCTAGTCCAGTATTCTGACCTGTGCTCCAGGTGACAGATCAGTTTAGGTGCAGTAACACTGGCAAATAGTCCGATCATAGTTTCCCAACATTGGTCAGTTTTAAGTATGGTAATATTAGTGAACACTACTAATTGAGGATAAAGACCAAGCCCAAGGGCACTTATTTGAGAAATCCCTGATTCTCAGTTCTTAAAATGGAAACTATCTTTAAGGGCTCGGAGAGAAATAGACATGAATGTGACTGTCAGGCAGCTCATGAAAATCTGGAGCATATTTTGTGCGTATCTATCTTTATAGCTTCCTTCAACACTGTTAATTTTTCTATTTTTACTTTGTATCTCCCCACTTACTTATCTACTTCCTCCTGCAATGTGTCTGCTTGTTTCTTGCATCTTTCTACTTCATATATAAACATATGTTTGTCACTACTGACTCTATTTGAATAGTATCTTTGGTCTCTTTCATTTAAAAAGCCTGGCACAGAAAGTGGAATGATGGCTGCCAGGGTCTGGGAGAAAAAGGGATGGGGACTTACTGTTTAATGGATTTAGAATTTCCATTTAAAGAGATGAAAAAAGCTATGGGAGATGGGTATGATGACTGCCCAATGTCGTATTTAATACCGCTGACCTCTACACTGAAAAATGGTTAATAAAATTCATGTTGTGAGTATCTTTTCACAATTTAAAAAGGGGTATGGGCTTATGATAATAACATTTTCTATTCTGGCACTTTAAGCAAAAGCCCTATTATCTTTCTGATAAGATTTTCCAGGTTGGTTCCCTACTCTCCTAGAAGCCACCAGCCCTTATTAGGAGGGAGAAAAAGAAAAAAGTTCTTTAACCTTATCCCATCCTCACAGCCTAAAGGAGAGTCAGTAAGAACAAGGAAGATAAAAAAGAAAACAACACAAGAGAAAAGATTAAGCGGGTTACTATGTGTGAAAATTCCTTTTTTAAGTAATTCTTTTTTTATTTTAAATTTGTTTATTTTACATTCTTTCACTGAACATCACCATAGTGTACAATATGTGATTTCCTATCCAGAATACACTGTACAGTGGCTTAATCATATATGTTATCATCAACAAATAATTTTCCATTTATTTTATATTTATACACATATATACACACACACACACACATACATATATACTAGCTGTGTGTGTGTGTGTGTGTGTGTGTGTGTGTATTTTTCCCCCCTCTATTTCTCATCCTCTGCCATTTCCCACCCTCCTTCCACACTGTCTCTGATATCTACAGTTGTTTTCCATTCCTTTTTCCGCTCCACATTTTATTGATCCACAAAATATTTTAATTAATCTAACTACTTTCAATAGCAAGTTCAGCTAATATATACATATCTGTGTAATGATTTAATATTTATAGAGCCAGAATCTTCTTATATCTAAATGACTGTAAAGTAACCACTACATACTTTTTTTCTTTCAGGTCACAAGGATAAATTTTAGGAATCATTTTCCCAAGATGGAATTTCAGAAAGAAAAGGAAGAAAGTTAACTATAATAAAAACATGAGTAAATTTCTATGGCTACGAGGACAACTGAATGATAATTAAATGATAATTGTCTTCCTTCTCCTACTATGTATATATGTATAAAAAAAAAATCTGCTGATGTAGTGGTTAAAGTGGCTGGAATCCTCATAACTGACAGCGGGGTTTGAGTCCCAAACCAGGCAGCTTGAGAAATACTCCGTGTGTGTGTGTGTGTGTGTGTGTGTGTGTGTGTGTGTGTACCCAAAATCCGGAGCTGAATGGAATGGAGGACAAGGGACTGTAGTTAAGCTATACCCCCTGAAGGTGATTTCTCATTTTCCCTCTCTTTCTCTCTCTTTAGCTTTGGCAATTGCACATACCCTACAGTAAAAACTAAAAAAAAAAAAAGTTCTTTAAGGCAGTGTCCCCAAATACTTGTCACTTACAGCAAATGCTAATTTCCTTTGCCTACACTGGCAGGGGCCTCTTTCCTTAGGTAAAGTCTCCTACCTCTTCCTAACAATCACTTCTAAAATGCTGGTTTTAGGAAAGACAAAAACAAAAAGGTGTATTTTTTCCACTGTCTCATAACATGAGTGACAGAAATCTTTACTATCCTAGTATAGGCATGAAGACTTCAAATGTCACCTGCTCCCTCTGCTCTTGCTGTAAGTTTTTAGCATCTGTATAATACTAATTTATGAAAGCTTTTGGTGAACCAGAGCGCCATCACATAAAAAATATCTTATTTTTTATTTAATTAAAATAAATGAAGCCTGTCTTAATTTTAAAATTTAAACCCAGCTTAAAACTATCATTTTTTTCCTTAGGTTTTTGCCATATGGTAAATGTGATTGCTGGAGAGAGGCCGAGACAGTGAGACATAAAGTGAGAAATCACACCCCAGACAAGGTAGCCACACCAAAATCCTTTCTCCTCTTGGGGCATATAAGCACAAGCGCACAGTGTGATTTTCAAACTGCCGGGTCTGGGACTTGTACCACAGTCACCCATGTGGGAGCCTTAGCACCTTAACCACCATGCCACCTGCTGACCCTTCAAGATCATTTTTTTTTGGGGGGGGGAGAGGTTTTTGCTATAGGGCGTGTGCACTTGCCAGACAGACAGAGAGAGATAGAGAGATAGAAAGCGAGAAATCACCCCCCAGGGGGGATGGCCACACCACAATCCCTTCTCCTCCATTCTCCTCTCAGTATCTTGGGCACGCACACACACGCCCGGCATGAGTTTTAAGCCACCAGGTCCGGGACTCACCCTGCAGTCGACTACGTGGGAATCCAGTGACATAGCCATTACACTAACTGCTGGTCCCCCAAGATAATTTTTAATTACTCAGTGAGTTCTCAGAAGAGAAAAAATGAGAGGTCTCAGCATATAATTGCTCATTTTAAAAATTATTTTCTTCTGGCAGAGCAAAACCTGGAAAGCTTTTCTCTAATCTATGTAACCAGATCCTCAGCAACAAGAGCAGAAATCATATCAATAAAACCTTTTCCTGAATATACATCAACTTTCTGTTTACTCTTGATTATTAGCTTTTATGCTATAATCATAATACACTCAAATTGTCTTCCTGTTTAGGCTAAAAACATCCTCTCCTGAGGAACCAACATCCAGAGAGAAGCCCTACAGAGAAATCTTATAGTCTGATACTATGTAGCAACTAAACGACCAGGAGCTCTCTGGAATCCAGCCACTACACTCACCTCACTCTCCATTGTTTTTACGTATGACACTGATCACTGTGCTGCTTCCAGGAACAGCCAGTCCGTCACTTGTATTTCCTTTCATGCACATTACCTAGACTACCCACATCAACAAGTGTCTCTCTCCTTCGTTATATACAAATATTAATATATTTGTAAACTGTTAATGTATGTTGGTTTATATCAACAGTTGTACAGAATTCAAAGGGTGACAGACTGTGATGTCCTGTAAAGCCACTAAAATGAATATCATAGAAAAACAAACACAAAACCCTATGGAGATAAAGTTTATCCAGAAAAGAGACTGCTATACAAAATTCAGAAAGTAGGAGTCAGAGAACTAAGAGGAAGAGGGGGTGACTGGCCTGCTTACTAGTTTACTACGTGGCTGAATTTCGCAAGACATTCTTTTTCAAGATAATTCCAAATTTGCAGTCTCCCTTTGGCTGATCGCCCATCCCGCCAAATGGACTACCATCAATGCCAATCGCGGAATTCAGGCACCGAGCTGATGGACATACACCCAGACCTCTCCCTTCACCCATCGTCATAAGACCCTCTTCTGTTATCTTTGTCAGTATATGCATTTTCCAAACGACTTACATCTATTGGAACCCTTTCACTGGTATAAAGACCCTGGTCTTTTCAGGGTCAGTGGACATGTTGTCATTGCTATCTGAACAAGCTGATGGCGGGTCTGACTGCAGGCCCAGTGTCCACCCCTTATTTGACGTTAGCTTTATGATATCAATAAACTCCCTTTTTCCTTATAACTTTTTATTCACAGTTGTTCTTTTTGGCTTGACATCTCCAATAAACATGATTAACCACATGGAGCTCTCATGTGGCTGAGTCTTTCCAAGTATTCTCATCATCTGCCAATCTATAGGGATGTCATTCTTAAACTATGCTTGTCTCTCAAAACCATGGCTTTTTTCAAAACAATGGCATTCTGCCTCAAAAAATAATTTTCTCAAAACCAAAGAAAGAAAGGAGCCATGCATAACCCCCGCTTAGAAGGGTAGGGCAAGACTAAGAAACTTGAAAGGCCACCTAATTTGATTAAGATTCTGACAAAAGATAAGACATAAATAACGAAAGTAATTCTCAACACAGAAGCCAAGCAGCCAGGTTAAAGAGCTCTGAGGGGTGGGACTAGTGGATGGGACAGCGGTTCCATTGCTGGACTCCCACACGGCCAACCACGGCTCAAGTCTCAGACTCAGTGGGTTGAAACTCAGGCCAGGCGCATGTGCATGCATGCCCAAAATCCCAAGAGGAGAATGGAGAAGGAAGGGCTGCGGCGTGGTAATACACACACACACACAGACACACACACACATGCACACACACACCAGGAGGGGGTTCCTGCTTTCTGTCTCTCAACTTTGCGTAAGGCCCTACAACAAAAATTTCACCAAAAAAAAAAAGAAAGAAAGAAAGAAAAAGCTCTGAGGGGGACAAAGCAGGGTAGAATGAACATGAGACTGGTTCTCATGATGAGGTCACAGAGACCAGGACTCTATTTACTAAGGTGGATCCTTGGCCTAACCATGTCCTTCTCTAACTTATTTTTAAAGTGGGCTAACCTTACCTTAGAGGGTTAAATAATATATACTTTTCTTTTAATTTTTTAATCTGAATAGTCCAAAAAGGAAAAAAGGCATCAGGGGCCTAGAAAGGACTATAAATGAGTAAAAGGGGGGTTTGCATCTGCTGTATCCCTGATTGTTTTGTTTGTTTTAACAAAAAATGGAAATCAGATGCTATATTCCAACTAACTCAGTGTTATTACAAAGTCTGGGGGCTTACATTGTTTGGGCCAGACTCTGAGCCACATTCAAACCATGACTGACTAGAATATAATTGTTTGCTCACATAAAGCACTTAGAATGGCTGGCATAAAGTAGCAAAGTATAATTATTACTAAAAAAATTCAAAATGTTAGCAACTTTCAACAAATTAAGCAACCAAAAAAAGACGCAACTAAATAGAACAGATCATTCTTGAAATATTCCTTTTTTTTTTTTCTTGAAATATTTCTATCACATGGCTGGTAGTTACATGAGCAGGATCCCATACAGTCAACTGTATGATCTGAGTCTCAGACCTGGTGGTTTGATAAACAGGCCAGGCACATATATGTACATACTCAAAATCCCAAAAGGAAGGAGAAATGGAGCAGAAGGGATTGTGCCATGACGATTCCCCACGGGGGAAGGAGGGGAGGTTGCTTTCTCTCCCCACCCCACCCCCGCCGTCTCTCTCTAGCGAGCTCATGACGGCTCTGCCAAATTTAATTAAAAATTTTTAAAAAAAAAGAAAGAAAGAAAGAAACAACTATTTCTGTCTCTGAGGCTATGCTCTGCAGACAGGAAAGTACACAGTTCCTGGCAATGTTGTATTGTGCATGTGCCTCTACACATTCTATTACTGGTAAAATATTTTAAGTAGCCAAACAAAACCTGGAAGTCAATTTCCTGGACTGTGCTTTATTATATTTAATCGTGAACTAAAGAATATCTTACCTTTTTATCAACTGAAAAAACACATATACTTAGAGGTTACTATTTAGTAAGATGGTATGGATAGGAAGTAGTGATATTTATGCCTTTTTTTCCTATCTGAATGGCATAATTTCTATTTTAGATATCAGAAAAACTATTTTTTGAAATTCAAACCTAGAATAGGGAGCAAGTGTTCGCCAGAGAGATAGAGACAAAGAGACAGAAAGCGAGCAATCACCTTCCAGAGGGATGGTCACATCGCAATCCACATTCTCTTCTCCGTTCTCCTCTCAGGATTTTGGGCATGCCCACACACATGGCTACTCTGAGTTTCAAGCCTCCAGGTCTGAAAATCCAACTGGGGTTAGTCATGTGGGAGTCCAGCAACGTAACCATTAAGTCATCTGCTGGTCCCTTTTTGTTGATTTTTAAGCAGGTTACCTTTTTTTTTTTTTTTTTAATGGGACTTCCCGGGACCCCCCGGTGGCTGTTGG
>NW_006160208.1:2679460-2688663 GCF_000334495.1 Tupaia belangeri chinensis | reverse complement strand
GTTCGGGACGCAGTGGCTTAAAACTCATACCAGGCCCATAGGTTTGCAGGCCCAAGATCCCAAGAGGAGAATGGAGAAGACTGTGGTGTGGCCATCCCCACTGGGGGGTGATTTCTCTCTTTCTGTTTGTCTCTCTCTGTCTCTCAGGCAAATGCACAAGCCCTATAGAAAAATCTCTCTTAAAAAAAAAAAAGTGATCTCCAATTATATAAATAGCAAAATACATTCTATATTGAAGTTGTAAAGAATTAAATCTACCCAGAAGATCACTATTGATATTTTGGTGTATTCCTTTCAAGCTGGAGACTCCAACACTTACTATGTAACCTTGGACAGGCTACTTCTCTGAATCTTAATTTCCTCATAGGTAAAACAGAAATAACAGTCCAGCCATGACAATGCAATGCTCTGTGATGCTGAAGCCACATGGGACGATCCTGAGTTCTCATTCTCCCTGTCTCCCTTGTACACAACAGATGTGTGCATGCATGCCTGTGATCCTGGCTGGTTAAGGATGGGAGATCACAGCATGAAGATCCTGCTGGGGGTCTGCCCTCCTTACCTCTCTGTCTCTCTCACCCATGGAAAAAAACAAATAAACTTAAAAAAGAAAAAAAAAAAGAACAAGGGCCAGGCAGTGGCACAGTGGTTGTGGTGGCTGGGTCCCACGTGGCCAAGTGCACAGTTACATCCAGACTTGTAGCTTGAAAGTACATCAGGCACATGTGCATGTGTGCTCCAAATTCCAAAGGGAGTATAGCCTGGCCATTATCCCTGGAATGGGAAGGTTCTCTTTTCTCTGTCTCTGCCTCTCTCTCTCTCTCTCTCTCTCTCTCTCTCTCTCTCTCCCTCCCTTGTCCCCTTCTCTCTCCCCTCAGCAAGCACATGTGCCCATAGAAAACTAAAAGAAAGGGAGAATAGTACCTACCTCTTAGGGTTGGTACAAGCATTACACTTTTTTTTTATAGTTTATTCAAAATAGAGAGTACATGCGCATTCACAAGAGAGAGAAAGAATCAAGTATTTTCAACAGGGTCTCATCACACCATGATCCTCTCTCCCCAGTCCTCTAGCTCATTGGAATTTTGGGCACAGGAGCTCATATTCAGTGTGTTTTCAAGCCACCCGAGATCTGAACCAATAGTCGGCCATGTGACTTCCAGCACCGCAGTTCAGTTTCTACTAACTGCACCACCAGGCAGGCCTGATTTGAACACTAATTGAATTAATACTCGAAGCACTTTACAATGATGTCTGATGACACATTACTAGTTAAAATTATTACTGGTACTTTATCCATTTATAAGCATTTTAAAAGAAATTAGGATTATATTACACATAGTTCTGTATCTGGCTATTTATACTCGATATTACATCATGAACATCTTTTATCTAATAAAAGACTTGGAATATAATGCTGGGAATGGTTTATAATATATTCTCTTATTCTATATTTAAGTTTGTCTCCACTTTTTTCCATGAAAAATATTTTCATTTCCATGCTATTGCTCTAAGTATAGTAACACCAAAAATGTTCTCAAAGACACTAAAAGAATCTATGAAATACATAGTTATATTTGGATTCTGACTTCATTCAAAGAATTATACGCCTCAAGTATTTTCTTGTGCTTCAAGAGGAGTCTTCTATCAGCTGACATGAGAGAGAAGGATGGGGAGTTTGAACTTTCCTAGCTTTAAAGCATAAACTATGCATGGGTGACCGGGAAAAATCCCTTCCCAGCCTCTCTGACCAATCCTCATGTACCTGGAATGACAGGTAACCTGTGCAGATTGGCTCCAGACCGAGCTCTGTCTCTGAAGTATAAATCCTTGTCATGATTTTACCTAAAATGAACTTGGCAAGAGATGAATGGTAGATTAGCTCATCAGCAGCTTCTGTAGCTTATAACACTATTTATCAAAGCATGTGTTGTGTTCAGGCGAAAGGCCAACCCTGCCTGCATGTATCAAATGTATGAATCAAGGTTCTATTTATATTTCCATAATGAAAGATAATCATCTGTTAAGATAGCTCCTTAGACCAGATCCTTTAAAGGAACATGAAATGAGATCTTTTCTCTGAACAAACATAAAATGCATATGTGTATCACGCTGGGGCACAATCCCCTTACTATTATTATTATGGCGATAGTATGATATCACATCAGAGTGGCAGGAGCACTCAATTAAAAGCCAGAATAAAAGTATGCTGTGGGGGACCAGCAGTTAGCATAATGACTATGTCGCTGGACTCCCTTGTAGTCAACCGCAGTTCATGTCCCGAACCCGGTGGCTTAAAACTCACGCCGGGCGTGTGTGCGTGCATGCCCAAGATCCCGAGAGGAGAATGGAGAAGGGACTGTGGCGTGGCCATTCCCCGCATCCCCCCGGGGGGTGATTTCTCGCTTTCTATCTCTCTGTCTGTCTGGAGAGCACACACACCCTATAGCAAAAACCTCTCCAAAAAAAAAAAAAAAAAAGTATGCTGTGGTTGATTCTTTGCCATCTACTCAGATACACTGAATGCATCCACCTCTCTGAGTTCACCTCAATCTAAAATGATAATGTCTGTACTATTTAAAGGATTATTATGCATTTTATGAAGGGAAATGCAAATAAAAGTGCTTTCAAAATTATAAAGCAGGGCCAGACTATGATGCAGTGGTAACACAGGGCTCTATAATGCCAGATCCGTAAGGAAAGGTCCCAGGTTCACATCCTAGAACTTCCCTCTACACACTGGGCACACACGTGTGTACATGATACAGATGAACTGAGATGAGGAGGGGGTCACAGGAGTGACCATGGGAATGGGGACCTGTCAAGGATGCTGGTCTCTCTTTCTCACTCTCTCTGTTTTTCTCTCTCACACATGGGAAAAATTAACTTTAAAAAATTATAATAGCCATAAGCTACAATTATGGTTCCAAACATCATAGTTTACATTTTTTACAATGTAAATTTCCTTCTCAAAGGATAATTACAGTTATATTACATGGGATTAGAACTGTGACCTTTCATGCTTCCAGATTTTATTGTCATAAGCAAATTCGTTTAGTAATGTTTCTTAGTAACTAGTCTGCCTTCTGAGAGAAAAACGCCCATTAACACAAAGTCAAAATCTATTAACTGATCAACAGAGGTATATTTTGAGGTAGGTTAATAATATTTAGAATTTTTTCTATTCAGTTGGAAGAAGACTCAGGGAGAAAAAAATGTATTTTATTTCTAATTTCAAAAGACTCAAATCTGAAGGTCCTTTGAATACACACACTCCACTTGATTATAATTTAAATGTATTTCAAGCAGATATGTACTTGGAACCTGAAATCACAGCATGCCTTTGAAAATACGCAGGAAGACAGTGGCTGGCAAATACAGAATGGATATTAAGGCCAGAGAAAAAGAATGAAAGAAAACAAACACGTTCAGGAAAAGGTAACGGAAATTCTGACATTAACTTTTTTGTATTCCTGAAAAGGTCTGTGTAATAAAAATTCTGTAATCATGTTATCATTGGCATCTATCGCAATCCTGAGTTCATAAGGGAAATCACAGGTTTCCATGACATGAATCACCTTTCCATCAATTCACTCCATCATCTAGCATTTACTGAGGACTCACTGTATGTGCCTGGCACTTAGTTGGGTACTGGAGAGAAACAGTAAATAAATTGCATTCTCTGCACTCCAGGGGTTTAATCTATTCTTCATGGCACCTCATAACCGAGAAGCTAATGAGCCATGCTGCTGAGGGAGGCTGGGCACAGGAATTCTAGCACTCTTCCTTTCTGGCTTCCTTCCTGTATTTCACTCTCTAACCCAGGTCACGGAGCAAAATTACTCAAATACACAATCAACCCATGTGAATTCTCAAGTTCACACATACTGAAATACATTAGGAAAATAATTCTCATTTTGTATTGATTCTCACTGATATCGCTAAAAATAAATGAAAAAGGAACCAGAGTAGTTTTATTTGCTTCTAAATTTCTGTTTAACTCAACCTAGATAAATCACATAGAATTGCCTTTTTCACGGAAATCTGTGGTAATAGAAGCAATCACTTTAGTAGTCTATTGCTATCCCAGAATACCATAATATCATTTTCTTAATTAATTTGTTTACTGACTTTTAAATAAAAACTGATGATAAAAGAATATTTAGTTAGAAACATATTAGGTTGATAATTTCATTCATGGAGATTTGTTTCCATAGTTCCCTTGAAATGAAAAGTTGAATTCCGTAATGACTGGCCCAGATAAAATACATGTATAAGGTACAGAGATGGGAACCAGCAGACGCCGTGATGGTCACACCACTGGGCTCCCACATAGTTGACAGCAGTTTGAGTCCTAGACCCAGCATCTTAAATCTCACACTGGGCACGTGCACGTGCGAGAGGAAAATGGAGAAGGGATTGCAGTGTGGTCATATCCCCTAGGTGGGGATGATTTCTTGCTTCGTTTCTCTCTCTGGTGGACGTACACGCCCAATAGCGAAAAACTCTCTAAAAACAAAAAATAGAGATGTATGAGATGAACTATTGCCATATAACACTAGCTGCAATCAGGGTGTCGTGGTGTACCCCTGCAATCCCTGTGACTCATGAAGCCTGAGGCATGAGGAACGTGAGCTCCGATAGTGTCTAGGCTGCCCTAGGCCACAGCAAGACTGTAACTGAAAAAAAGAAAAAGAAAGGAACATTTTTAAAAAGCTGGGTACAGTGGCATGCACCTGTGGTCTTAGCTGGGAGATTGAGACAGGAAAATCATAACATGGTGAGTCTCTGTCTTAAAATACACACACACACACACACACACACACACACACACACACTGCATTGACACTAAAAATACAACTCAATCAAAACTACTCAAAGAGGATGACTTTAAAATCCTAACAGGTAAGTTAGTTATCTACTCCAGCTTACATCTAGATCATAAAAATTATTTTCTCCATTTCTATATAAATTAAATGTGTTGAACTTCGAAGAATAAAATCTCATCTTAGGGACCAGCAGTTACAGTACTGGCTATGTCGCTGGACTCCCATGTAGTCGACCATGGTTTGAGTCCCGAACCCGGTGACTTAAACTCATGCCGGGCGCATGTGCGTGTGTGCATTCCCAAGATCCCAAGAGGAGAATGGAGGAGAAGGGATTGCGGCATGGCCATCCTCCCTGGGGAGGGGGGATTTCTCGCTTTCTGTCTCTCTATCTCTGTCTGTCTGGCGAGCACATGCACCCTATAGCAAAAAACTCTCCCAAAAAAACAACTCATCTTCAATAAACAAGTTATTGAGAAGCCTTTCAGTAGTAACCATGCTGCCTCTAACTGGAGAGGACTGAGACATGCTTACGTGTGCATGCCAGTGTATGAATATACCTTCATATAAAATGCAACTGAGTTACTTTGGTCCTTGCTGAAATCAGGAAGCCCCGATCAATAACCTGAAAAAACTCTGAATCAGTTTTCAAGAATCAAGTGGGGGCCAAGCCTGGCAGCACGGTCAGTAGCAAACTAAACTGCAGTGCTGGGACCTGTATGATTGACCACAGGTTCAGAACCCGAGTCAGCCTGAAATTATGCTAGGCCTGGGCTGCAAACTGTGGATCCAGATGAGCTATGGAAAAGGTATCACAGTGTGACAAGACCCTGAAGAGTCTCTCTCTCATGCATAATCATAAATAATTTTATTAAATTTGCCAGAGGGTGCATGCACTCACCAGAGAGAGACAATGAAAGTGGCAAGGTGAGAAAGGGTCCTCCAAGGGCATGGTCACTCTGAAATCCCTTCTCCTCCATTTCTCCCTCTTTTCAGGGTTTTGGACACACACAGCTGTACATATGCACACATACCCAATTTGTTTTTCAAGCTGTCATGTCCAGGACTCCAATTATGTGGTTGACCATGTGGGATCCAACCACCTTAACCACCAGGCCACAGGCTGGCCCATGAATTTTTTTTTTTTTAATTTTAAGGTTTTTTAAAAAGAAAGACAGAAAAGAAAAAGAATCACTTGAGGAATTTATTCAAATGCAGATTTCTAGACTGTACTCCCTATAACAGGAGTTCCCAACTCCTGGGCTACCGACCAGTATGAGTCCATGGCCTGTTAGGAACTGGGCCACACAGCAGGAAGTGACAAGCAAGTGAAGCTTCACCTGTATTTACAGCTGCTCCCCAATGCTCACACTGCATTCTCCTAGCAGCAAGAGCTCTATTGCGAAGTACACAAGTGAGGGAACTAGGTTATGCACCCTCATAAGCCATCATCCGGCCATCCCTCCCCAGGTTTGTGGGAAAAATTGTCTTCCACAAAAGTGAACCCTGGTGCCAAAGAGGTTGGAGACTGCTGCACTATAAGATTCTAATTTCAGAAAGTTTAGAGTATATCTTTAGGTTTAGTATTTTTAACTAGAATTCTAAATTATTTCTGTGACCCTTAGACTACGCTTTGAGTAATACTGCTAAGTGGTCCTAATAACAAAAGTTATATTCCCTGGGAGGAGGGGTAGAAAGTACTTTCCTACCAGGAAAATCAGCAAGATTTATTTTAAGAATATAGTGGGGCCAGCAAGTGGTGTGGTAGTTAAGGTACTGGACTCCCACAGAGCTGACAGTTCAAGTCCCAGACCTGGTGGCTTGCGTTCTCATTTTCCTTTTCTCCCTCTTTCTCGGTCTGTCTCTCTCTGGTGAATGCATGTGCACTATAGCAAACAAAAAATAATAATAAAATTAAATAAATAATTTTTAAAACAGAATATAGCAATCACTCTATGCAAATTGAGGACAGAGGCCCAAAAGATTCACCCATCACTTGAGACTTTGCTTAGTCAAGTGAACTGATAATTATAATACTTCAATTCATAGTCTCATATAGAAAGGGGACAGTATGAACTTCTTCTCTACAATGATATTACCAAACCATAGATCCCTTCAAAAAGCAAAGAAAACTTAGTTAAAATAACAAGTAGTCCTCAGCACAGTACTTAGATCAAAAATCATTTATATTCTTGGAATGGTCTATACTGTATAAGCACCAAATAAAACCATTCCTGGAAATTTAACATAATTAAAACATATTCCTCTAAGGAAGAAAAATCATTCTTTTTCCTAATACCTACCTTCTATTGCATTTAATCACTAAAATTGTTCCTGAGCACAGTTACAAACAAAGGCCCTAAATAACACTGATATATCTAGGAGTAGCCTTGGGCAAGATAATCAAGAGATAGCAATCTCTACTCCTACTTTTTATCTCATTCCCTCTGATTTTTAAAATATAACGCAATATTCCTTCCCTGGCAGCATTTTACCAGACATCTTCTGGAGGCAATTCTCTTAAGAGAGAAATAAGGAAACAAATAACATAGAACATCAGGGCAGATCACATCCACACAGTGCTTTGACCTCACTTCCAGCAGCTCTCATCTCCACAGCATTTCAGTCACCCATTCACATGGCTACACAAAAAGTTCTGGCATGACAATTAGGAGATCTTATATCCCTTTGACCCTTCCCTTTTCTTTAAGTTCTTAGCTCCTCCCTTGGCTTAGATGACATGTGAACAAATCTCAGCAAACACTCTTGCCTCCTGATCTTCTGTCACACTATGACCACAGTCTCTCTTCACTGCTTCAGTGCAGAAGTTAAGTGCTTCACTACAAAAATTTTACAACCATTTGGATGGGTGTCGTTACACTCTCACGGCCTCCAACTTCATATCTTGACCTTTAACTCTTTAATAATCAGCCTACTTATCTTTGCTATGCTTTTTCTCCCTGTGTGACAACAGATCATAAAGATTAAGAGGACTGGGTCCAGCCATGGTGGTACAGGCAGTAGAGTACTGCTGCACAATGCTGGACCCACATGGAAGGCTTGGGTTGGGTCTGGGGCACACCCATGATCCTGGCTGGCTAGAAGGCTGGGCCAAAGATCACAGCATGGCACAACCCTGTCAAGGGTATCTCCTACCCACTGCACTTAATAAACAAACAAACTTAAAAAAATAAATAAAAAGATTAAGAACCATTCATCATTCACTAGAACCATTCTTCATTCACTAGCTCTGTCACCTTACATGTCATCCTTCTCATCATCAGTAATTAATCGTTCCTCCCTCTTACCAAGACATTCGAGGTTATCCAGCTTGAAATCCTCTGCGTGTGGGACCAGCAGTTTGCGTAATGGCTATGTTGCTGGACTCCCACTTAGCCGACCACGTGTGCCTGCGTGCCCAAGATCCTGAGAGGAGAATGGAGGAGAAGGGATTGCAGCGTGGCCATCCTCCCTGGGGGATGATTTCTTGCTTTCTATCTCTCTGTCTCTCTCTGTCTGTCTGGTGAGCGCACGCGCCCTATAGCAAAAACCTCTCCCAAAAAAAAAGAAAAAATAAAAAAACAGAAATTCTCTGCGTGGTACCATTTTTACCTCTGTCTCACTAGTCTCAACCCTAAACCCTCACCTGTGCTCTGATCCTGTCTGCCTGGATGCTGCTCTATAATCTATCTCTGGGGTTTTTAGGTTCTTCATGTCTACTTTTCCATCTTTACATCCTTAAATCTCTTACCTTTACAATGATAAAAATAAAATTTAAATAAGACACAAACGTGCACACATACACAAATACACACACACACACACACACACTTTAGCCCCTAAATGCTGCCTTCACTTCTTTCCAAGACTTCTCTTAGCCAGATTTCTAGAAAACATAGTCCACCCGCTGTCTCTGCTCCTTAACATCCCACTCACTCTTCAGTCTAAGAGAATGTCATTTCTGCCCCCCAGTTCACCCCTACCTCTCCCTCTCTCTCGCAACCACCAAACCAGCTCTTGTCCTTCCTCATTTTTGCTTCTGCAGTGTACCTAAAAGCACCTCCTGGAATTAAGTGTTAACAAATAATTGGGAATCTCTGGTTTCTATGAGAAGAGAGAAAAAGAACACATAATTTGACAGTTAAGATGCAGTATAGTGATGATATAGTAATACTTAATATAAAGGGTATGCAAAAAAGCTCATGAAAAAATGTATATTATGAAAAAAAGTCTACATTTTGAAAATTTTTTGCACCAAAATTAATTCATACTTTAATTCCACTTTCCATTAACTTTTTTTTTTTAAGAGGTTTTTAGTAGGGCACGTGCACTCGCCAGAGAGAGATCAAGACAGACAGACACACAGAGTGAGAGGGA
>NW_006160208.1:2673282-2679439 GCF_000334495.1 Tupaia belangeri chinensis | reverse complement strand
AGGAGATGGCCATGCCACAGCCCCTTCTCTTCCATTCTCTTCACGCGTGCACACACAGGGCATCATTTTGAAGCCACTGGGTCTGGAACGCAAACCCCCTTTGGCCATGCCCAGCAACAGAACTACTACGCCATCTGCTGGTCCCTTCATGAACTTTTTGATGTCACTTTGCAAAAGCATAGAAAAAGGGATTTGGGAAGTCAAAGGAACCACTGCCATTTTATACGAGATTTTACACTCAGAATGACAGATGAGCTTCCCGTTTTGTCAACTCTAGTGAACCTTCAGTGGCTACCTGGAATGCTGTACTGAGAGGGAACTGCAGTCTCGTCCAGATTCAGAAAGAAAAAAAACAGCTTTATTTGGTCAGTAATGATTGTCATGAGCAAAGAAGCTGTGACATGATCCAAGTTCATTCTGTACAGACCTCCAAAGTGACACTATCCTAAGCAGATCCTAGAACCACCCCAAAGATCCCTAGATTTTTAAAACCTGAATCAGCCCAAACTAACTTTTAATGATTACAAAGGTTAAAAAGTGGTTAAGCCTTTGATTCTAGAATTAAAAGAGATCTGGGTTTAATTCTTATTTCTGCCATTTGCAATGCAGCCTCAGCACATCATTTAGCCTCTCTAAACTTCACTTTGCACATCTGTAAAATGAGAGTTACAGTTCCTACCTCACATAATAGAAGTAGGAATTAAACTGGGTAATATAAAAAGAAAATTAAACAAAAAACAGCTTTTTTTTGCAAATAATAAGTATCATAAATACTAAGTTTAGCTATACTGAGGCATTTATTTCATGACATTCCTATTATGATACTGTATCACAAAATATTTGTCCCCTGTATTCACAGCCGTAGATTACAATCAAATTAATCAAACTGAGGCACAGAAACCACTTCCCAGAACCTATTAACAATACCAATATACACTATGACAAACAAATGACAAAAATGATTAACAAAGCAATGTTATAATAAATACTAGTTGTCTTTAAAAATACACACAGAGTACATAAATCTAACACTAGGTGATTTTTCTCTGAAAAACACAGATCTCACATATTTTTATTTCCAAATCTCTACATAGAGGAGGTCAAGAAAGAATGGCCAACCCAATAGCAGTGAACCTTCCTGACATCCAGTAGAGCTCTTGAAATACCATTTCCCACTCAAAGAAATCAGAGCTCTTTTTGGAGAAATGACTAATTCTAGGTATGACCAGAAAACATTCAAAATTAGCCTGAAATATCTTTTTTATTTTTCTTTTCTTGGAGAGGTTTTTGCTATCGGGCACGTGCGCTCGCCAGACAGACAGAGACAGACAGAGAGACAGAAAGCGAGAAATCACCCCCCAGGGGAGATGGCCACACCGCAATCCTTTCTCCTCCATTCTCCTCTCAGGATCTTGGGCACGCACGCACACGTACCGGGCATGAGTTTTAAGCCACCGGGTCCAGGACGCGAACCATATTCGACTACATGGGAGTCCAGCGAACCACATTCGACTACATGGGAGTCCAGCAACATAGCCATTACGCCAACTGCTGGTCCCAGGAGTCCAATGCTCTTAACCACCACACCACCTACTGGCCCCTTCTGCATTTTTAGGTTTATATTAAAAAGGTTATAAAAAATTTTTAGAAAGTAGTTGAGAAGGTTCTGGACTCGGGTTTGGATATATCAGTGAGCATGCCCGCACACATATGCTCATGAATCAAGGCTGACTCAAGGATGAGTGTGGAATACGACATCAATATCCCATTAGGAGTGCTTTCTCTAATGTTCTCTCTCAGGAGAAACTTTTAAAATAATAATAAAATAAAATAAAAATGGGGCCAGCCTTGGTGGCCCAGTCAGCAGCATACTGAAGTGCAGTGCTGAACCATACAGCCAATCATGGGTTTTAAACCCTAATCAACATGAAAACATGCCAGGTGTGTGATGCACCCAAGATCCTGATGAGCTAGAGGGCTAGAGGAAGGAGACTGAAGCAGGTTAAGATCCTGTCAACAAGACCTCATTGAGGCTGTCTTCTGTCTTACTTTCCCCCCCTTGTGTGTGTACATATATGGTCTCTCATAAAAATTAATAAATGTGTAGTAGCTACCACTAAGCACCTTCCATATCCAAAGCCCTGTGTTCTGTGTTTTATAAGTATTACCACATTGTTCCAAATACCTCTCAAAGATAGTCACTATCTCTGTGTTTCAGATGAGACTGAGGCTTAGAAATCTTAAGCAAGTTGACCATAGTCACAGTTATTAGGAGAGAGTCAAGTCTCAAATCCAGAAGACTGACTGACTCTAAAGACATTCTCTTTGTGTTTATGGTCTACTAATTCCAGGCTACTCATTCATCCATTCAAGAAATAGTCATCGCTGACCTAGTAAGTCACTTAAGTAGATATGAAAGAATCAAGAGAGCTTCAAAAAGTTCATGGAAACGTGGAATGGCATTTAAAGACAAGGAACTATCCAAATGAGTATAAAATTACAACTGTGATAAGTGAAGGAGAGGTACATGGTGCCATGAGAATACTAAAGTTGGAAGATTCAGAAGGCTTCTCTGCAAAAATGGTGACTGTGGTCTGAAGAAAGATCAGTAAACTAGGTAGATGGGTCAGTGAAGTGCTCAAGGCAGAGAAAACAGGTTCTCAGTGGGAGCTTGGCCCTTTGAGGACTGAGGACAAAGTATGAGGAGTGAAGGCAAGTATACCAGGAGGTTAGGCTGGAGAACAAAGAACAACAGGAAGCTATAGAAGGGTTTTGATTAAACACGTTAAGAGAGGGATTTGATTAAGCTTGCATTTTTAAAAGAATCAACTGAAAGGAGGAATCAGTAGGGAGGAAGAGATCAAGGAAAGGTTAATGGAGCCACCTAGGTGGAACACAATGGTAGGTTGGAAACAAGCAGGGGAAATGGAAAGAAGATGGATGCAAGATGCACAAGAGGCAAGAAAGACCAAAATTCAAATCTGGAAAACAAACCTACTTCTTGAGCTATTTTGTGGTCAAAATCTAAGAAAGAGAAAAGTTCAGTGAAACCAAGAGTCAAAAAAACATCAGAAAGAAAGATATGACATTAACAAGCTGAAAAACACATGAAATTTCTGGAGTACATAAGATATTAATTTCATATCCAATGAGTCAGCAAAGCCTGCAAGCAGCCTTCAGGTATACATACACTTGTATGAGTTGATTTGAACAGGAGGAAGAAGCCCTCTGGGAGGTGACTTGCAAGTAGAGGCTCAGAAAGTGGAGACTAAGTAAAGTCCTAACTTGATCTCAGTGGCTGGCCTGAAGCAGGTGGAGAAGCCACAAGCAAAAAAGAGGAGGCTGTCTTCACAAGAGGTATAAACAAGGGCATAAACCCTTCAGCTTCCATAATAAGGTGAAAAGTTTTTTAGAAGCATGCCTGAGTGAAAGAAAACAGGCTATACTAGCTTCTACAAAGCATATGATGTGGTTTGGGGGGAGGAGAAGCAAGTAAACAAAAGGACCAAGTAAACCAGGACACGTTTGGGGGATTGAGACAGCAGTGCCCCAGCAGGAAATGTGCTTTTTCACAGACTGGTAGTGGTGGCACAACACAGAAGCCACTCTCAAATCCTTTGCAGGCACTAAGAATAGAAGAACATACACGAGCTTATTTACAAATACATGAGACTGTGGAATCCCAAAAACATTGAGGAAGAGGTAGGGGTACTGCAAGAATAAGTCTCTGTACGAGCAGATAGGAGTAAACACATACGAAATGTTAGTTATTACTATTTACACTCATGCAGGTGAGTGAGAACTAACAAGCAGCACTTGAACTAAGAAGCTCACCAAAATACACCCAAACTCACTGGGTTTTCTGGAAAGCTCCACCAGTGTAGATAAACTATAGAAGCACACAGCCCAGGACTACAGCGGGGTGTGACTGGACCTAGACTCTGGCCCTTGGGGTACCCAGGAAGGGTCCCTGAGAAGGGCTGCCTGTTGGTCATCCCCATTCAACCAATCAGCCTAATTCAGAAGGTCATCTAACTGGGAAGGGTAAAAATGCAAACTCCAAGTTTGTAATGGTTTTCCTTTCAAAAGTTGGAATTTTTAAAACCCCAAGAAGTTTGTATGCAATTATTTTAATATTAATTAGCCTTCCACAGACACTGTTCTGTGGCCTGAGTCCTCAGCAAGAAACTTGCTGAGTCACCTTTTTTAGAACAACTATACACCATTCTGACTGCAAGGAATCATACATTTTAAGGATTCTAGAATATTCTCTTCCTCCAAAATGACATGGTTGGGAAATGAAACCAAAGATCTTTTGAAGAAGGCAACATTCAAGTACCAAGGTAACATCATAGTATGCTCCAAAAACAAAAGCAGTTTAAGATTAATGAGATTTAGAAATAAACCCTCTGGGGATGACCAAAATTATGAAGACTCCAAGTAGAATATTCAAGTTCGAATAATTTGGTCTACACATTCATAGATAAACAATGGGGCCCTTCAGTTCAGAGCTGAATGTATTATTTAAAAGGAATGTTAAGACACTCTTGAGAATATTCTTGAACCTATCTGCAATAAAAAAACAATGATAACTCCTATCAAAGAAAAGTCTTATTCTTGAATGTACTATCTCATGTTTCCATCATAGAGCTTCATTAACTTATTATCACTACAGCTACAGAAGATTTCTCCTTTTAAGTTGATACCAATCATACTTTTTTTATTTTTAATTTGCTAGAGGTACATGAACTCAAAGGAGAGCGAGGATGGGGGGGAGAAAAAGCAAGCCCCTTAGGGGATGGTCACACTACAATTACTTACCTTTCATTTCTCCTTTTTGGAATTGTGACCCTCCCTTTTTTATGTCTTCCCCCCTCATCCCACACTGGTGTTTCTCATGCTGCAGGGCCCAGACTGGAACCACACAATCAGCTGTGTGAGATCCAGTCACCCTCACCATCATGCCGGCCACTGGCTGGCCCTGTTTAACATTTCTAATGATTCACTCCTGGGGGCCAACAGGTGGTGTGGTGGTTGGGGGTGCTGGACTTCCACATGGCCAACCATGGCTGGAGTCCCAGACCTAGCGGCTTGTTTTCTCTCTCTCTCTCTCCTTTCCCCCCTCCCTCTCTGGTCAAATTAAAATAAATAAACAAATAAATAAATACAAGGATAAATCAAGTTAAATAAAATAATTATTCTAAAAAATCATATCACTCCCATGGTTAGAAAAATGTTAAGAGTTGCCAGGCCTATGTACTAAAACTCACTTCCATTCTCTCATCTGAGGACACTACAACCTGACCCAAATCACCTTTTCACTCCTAGCTCCTATGACTCACCTCATACACTCACTGGCAACTCAAATCTCAAATAGTACATATACTCTGTCCCTAAAGCAAGTGTGTTTGTTTGTTTGTTTGTTTAAAACAAATCATGAGAACACATACTGCTTCTTTTAGACAGTTTTGCTAAAGTCAAACGCACTTTCCTGATTTCCTAGGTTACATTTATTGTTTTGGATTAATTTTTTTTGCTGGAGAGTATGTGTACTCCTCAGAGGGAGAAAGTCCCCTTCAAAAGAGGATGGTCCCGCTGCAATCCCATCTCCATTCTCTACCTGTGATCAGGATGCAGTCCCTCTCCATTTCATCCTGCCTGCATCTGGGACATTCAGCACAAGCACCTGGCATATTTTTCTCTTTCCTTAAAACTTAATTTAATATCCTTTCTCCCCCTCCTGCTCCAAATGGGAAAGAATGAAACAGTCTGGCTGGGTTTAATTACAAGTTAGGCTAAAACAGTCTGGCTGGGTTTAATTACAAGTTAGTATATATTTTTTATCACTGTGTAAAATTAATCAACATTGTGGCAATAAGGTACTATCCTTGGAAAAAGTGAAAACCTAATATGGCTAATATACAAAAATGTCATAGGAGAAGCCAGTGATTTCACCAGCTCCTTAAAGACAGTGACAAGGTCAACACTCCCCATGTCCTCGTGGCTTGTCCACGCAGTGTAAAAGAGGCCTTGCCCAGACTCAAGGCCAGCACCTGGCACGTTTTTCTTTTTTTCTTTTTAGAGGGTTTTGCTATAGGGCTCATTCACTTGCCAGAGAGAGACAGAGAGACAGAAAGCAAGAAATCACCCCACCCCA
>NW_006160208.1:2666483-2673270 GCF_000334495.1 Tupaia belangeri chinensis | reverse complement strand
ACCCCACACACCCCCCCACCCCAACACCCCTGGGGAAGGGGGAATGGCCATGCCACAATTCCTTCTCCATTCCCCTCTCGGGACTTTGGGCACGCACGCAGACACACACACCCGCGCCCGGTGTGAGTTTTAAGCTGCCAGGTCCAGGATTCCAACCACCGTTGACTATGCAGGAGTCCACTAACATAACTATTACACCATCTGCTGGTCCCACATTTTTCAAACTGCTAGGGCAAGGATTAAATTCATGGTAGGCCATGTGGGATCCAGCTCCCTTAACCACGAAGCCAATGGGCCGGCCCTATTAGCAATTTTTTTATGTCCCAGGTTTAATCATGTATTGTATCTTCCCAGTTAGCACTATTAGAACATAACTGTCTTATTTTATATATATTGTAAAATTATATATATTATAGTTAACACTATTTATATGTAACTTTAATTTTTACTAATCTTTACTAATCATAAAGGAGTATTTCCTTTATGACAGAAGATGAGTAATTTCCTTTATATGTAATCACTGTTCATATATCAAGAGATTATGTATATCAAAAACTTTTTCAATGCATATTTATATTTGCTTGTGGTGTGTAAAATACATCTGGAAGAATAAAGAGCAGCTATTAATAGTGGCTGCCTACAGAGAAGGGAGAGATCTTTTTTCACTGTATACCTCCTTACATGTTTTGAATATTTTTAATCATGTGGTTATACAACCTATGAAAGAAATTATGTTAAAAAATTATGAATAGTATGAATTTAAAGTAAAACAACTCTTATATCACACAGAGTTATCTAGGATCCTATGATTTAAGTGGTTTTCAAAGTCATCTTCCTCAAAAATATTGTATCACCTACCACTATGATTTAAATCCTCTAGTTAAAATGAAAACGAATTTTTGGTAGACAGTAAACATGCCATTATTTGTTATCAAATTATTGAGGATTAGTTTATCACATTAGCATAATAAAGGAATGTCACAAAGAAGCTGTGTACAGTCTCCCTAATTCCTCTTTCTTTTCCATTTCCCCCTCAAGTAACTAAATTAAGTTTGATGTACTCAAAGAATCTTTGTATTAGTAAAAGAACTCATTTAGGAATTGTAGAAGTCTGACTCAAGCCAAGTAGAGCAGTCAACTGCTGTGTGAATGTTTTTACTGTCTCCATAAACATCTACCCTCCCCCCTCTAGTCTTCTCCTTTAGTTTAATCTGCTCAGTCTGAGAAAGCAGAGACAGGGAATGTCCTTGTTTATCTCTGAATCTTCTGCAACATCAAAAACAGAGCCAAACAATTACAGAAAGTAATTATCCCCACTCTTAGTGCCACCTATTGCAAGGCTCTGAGCCTTCTATAAAAAAATCTGGTTGAAATTTCAATCTAAAAACATCAACTGATGCCAGCCACATAGTACAGTGGTAACACAAGACTCCACCATGCTGAGACCGTATGAGAAGGTCCCCAGTTTGCTTCCTGAAGTATCCCTGTGCTTGTCAGGTATGTGCACACGTGTCTATAGTCTGGACTGTCTGTGGATGTGGATGGGTGTAGATCACAGCATGAAGACCCTGTTGCGGGCCTCACACACACACACCTCTCTCTCTCCCTCCACCCCTCCCCCCCAATCTCTCATGGAAAAATCATACTCTTTAAAATAAATAAACTAATGAAAATGTCAGTTGGATACTTAAATTTATTCTTATCAAAATCCATCTATCAAGAGCATACTATGTGCCTGACACTAAGCACCCAGCAACTAACCAAACAAAAACTTATCTCACCAGATCAGAATATGAGTTATGTGGCAGATATGGAGTAAATATTTACTAACCAGATTGCATAAACTTCTCAAATGTTTCTATCTGGCTAAACTATGAAGTCTTTCATCAATATTTTCTTTTTTTTGGGAGAGGTTTTTTTTTTTTTTTTTTTCACTATAGGGTGCGTGCGCTCGCCAGACAGACAGAGAGACATAGAGATAGAAAGCGAGAAATCACCCCCCAGGGGGGATGGTCACGCCGCAATCCCTTCTCCTCCATTCTCCTCTTGGGATCTTGGACACGCACGCACACGCGCCCGGTGTGAGTTCTAAGCCACCGGGTCCGGGACGCGAACCGAGGTCGACTACATGGGAGTCCAGCAACATAACCATTACGCTAACTGCTGGTTCCCCTACTTATTTTAATTTGACCAGAGAGGGGCAGAGCGAGCAAGAGAGAGAGAGAGAGAAAGCAACAAGAGTGAATCAATAGTTTAGAAAAATTTATCATCATCACCAGTAGTTCAAACTTTTCATAATAGAAAAGAAGAAAATATTTTATATTTTGATGATAGAAAGGTAAAAGAGAATAACTTTTTTTTTAACTTGCTATAGAGCATATGTGTGAGAGAGAAAATGAGCCGCCAGGTCATTTTTCGAACTGTAGTCAGCCCTGTGGGAGTCCAACGCCCTTAATCACCATGCCACTTCCCACCCCCTCATTAGTATTTTCTTCACATAGCAGTGGCCTTTAGTTTCCCATTTGATACTAAACACCCAACTTGTGGATGTCTTATGTTAGCTCTCCAATCCTCATTAATTAATTACTTATTTTAGACCTTAAGTAATATAAATCAAGAATTATCTAAGAGTCTACAGTGCAAAAGGAAAAATAAAACGTTCAGACTACGTGATAGAAAAATTGACAAAGAAGTTATTCTTGGGACCAGCAGTTAGCGTAATGGCTATGTCGCCGGACTCTCATGTAGTCGACTGCAGTTCAAGTCCCGGACCCGGCGGCTTAAACTCACACTGGGCGCATGTGCATGCATGCCCAAGGTCCCGAGAGGAGAGTGGAGGAGAAGGGATTGTGGCATGGCCATCCCCCCTGGGGGGTGATTTCTCACTTTCTGTCTCTGTCTTTCTCTGTCTTTCTGGCAAGCGCACGCACCCTATCGCAAAAAAACTCTAAAAAAAATTAAAAAAAAAAAAAAAGAAAGAAAAAAAAAGAAGTTATTCTTGGGCCACTTGGTGGCAATGGAGGCTAAGGTGGCTGAATCCCATATGGCCAACTGCATGGTTCAAGTCCTGGACCCTGCAACTTGAGAAATACATCCAAGCACATGCAAAAGTTGTGTAAAGGGAATGGAGGAAAAGGGATTGTGGCATGGCCATCATCCCTGAGGTGTGCTTTTTCACTTTCCTATCTCTCTCTCTCTCTCTCTCTCTCTCATGAACACATATGCTCTATAGCAAATTTTAAAAAAAAAGTTACTCTCTTTTACCTTTCTATCATCAAAATGTAAGAAATATTTTCTTCTCTATTATAAGAAGTGTGATTGTGGTGATCATGATAAGTTTTTCTAAACCATTGATTCACTCTTGCTCTATTTTTCCTGCTGTTGCTTTGGTTGGATTGAGTGCTAGGGTCAAGTAACTGTGGCTAGCAATTCTGAGGCTCATGCACAGGGGAATTAACTAGCCTGGCAGAAAACCAAACTACAGCTATGGACCAGGAAAACCACACTTTGACCACGCACTGAGCAAAGCTGGACTATCTGTCACACCAGGAGTAGGTCAGCACCAGAGCATCACAGCTCCTGCCTGCTGTCTTGCAACAAAGCCCTAATTTCCTAAAGTGGGCCCAGTCCTGACCATCAAGACTTTCGTGTCAACTTTCCTGGTCTTAACACAAAAGTTTCCCTTAGTAACTACAAATACCACTGGATATCTGGAATGAAATTCCTATCTGGCATAAAATTACTTTTACTACTTTAATCAACAGTGATTCCCAACCAAGAAAAGTTGAAAGTTGACTCTTCAAGCACCAAGGCACAGGCAAGTAGTATGTTGCTTTGCAGTGCTGGAAGCCACATAGCCACCTCAGGACTGGAACCCAAGCTGCCCTGAAACATGGCAGGCATGTACACCCAGGATCCTGATTATGTGGAAGGGACTGAAACTGTTGAGGATGCCTGTCTCTCTCTCTCTCCTCAAACTCATGAAAGAAATAAACTTCAAAAGAAATTCAAAATCTGTGTATATAGGAGATGCTCAATAGATACTAGATTAACTGGACGAGGAAAGTGCTGAATTAGGGACAAATGGATGTATAATAATTTCCTTCATTATCATCAGAAAACACATCTTGAACTCTTACTAAGTGCAAGGGATAACAAAAGTCATCAACCATAGGTCCTAACTTCAGGGCATTTACAATTAATAACTACATTGTGGAGCATTCAGAAGCATGTGAATACCTCTAAAAATAAAACATTCCCTTTCTTTTAGTTATAAGGCTTCTCTAGTCGCTTTTAACAATGTACGTATTTTTTTCCTCTGCAGAAAAAAGCCCAGAAGAGGAACCAGCAGTTGTAATGGCTATGTCACTGGACTCCCATGCAGTCAACTGTGGTTCAAGTCCCAAGTCCCAGACCCAGTGGTTTAAACTCATGCCAGGTGCATGTGCGTGTGTATCCAAGGTCCTGAGAAGAGAATGGAGGAGAAGAGATGAGAAGGGATTACGGCGTGGCCATCCCCCCCCCCCAGGGGCATGATTTCTCGCTTTCTGTCTCTTTCTTTCTGGCGAGTGCCTGCGCCCTATAGCAAAAACCTCTCAAAAAAAAAAAAAAAAAAAAAAAAAAAAAAAAACACCAGAAGGAAAGAAAGGGCAGAAGGAGGAAGAATGGATGGATGGATAGAAAGATGGATCAGAGCGTTTGACATGTCTAGCTCATAGTAAAAATAAAAGTGTATGTGAACAAGGATCATTGTCTTCGTGCTGAATTCAAATTTCTGTAGTAAAATAGTCACTGTCATCCTAAGAAGCTCCATTTGGTTCATTGCTAAACAACCTCCCCCTCCACATATGTTAAATGACCTGTGTAGTCCAGCTCCTACCCCCACAGAACAGATATTTTATACTACACCACATGCTTTGCTTCCTACCCTACCATTCATAAACAAGAGAACATGAAACACACACAAATTACTAAAATAAAGCATAACTAGAGGCTTAAGTACATATCACGAGTACTATAAAAAATAGAATTTTATGTGACTAACATGAATTTCTATTCTAAGTAATATATAACTTAGCAAGCAATTTCCTAAGACACTTTCTTATTTAAGGCTACTGTTGGAATCCAAGTTCAAATTGAATGACCAATATTCACTTTCCTTACATTATACTTTACCTTTTCTATTACCTGAAATCTTCGGGTACTACATAGGAGAGATTACACACACTGCTTCATTTTTTTCTGCCACCTTTAAAGTACTATTTTAATTTCTCTACTAAACTGCCTTTCTAAATAAAAAAGATTTTCCTATCTAGAGGTGCACATGAGCGAGAGATTCGGGGGTTGGGATGTATTTTCCAAACACAGAGTGGTAACCTACAACATGATGCTTGTGAGACCCTAAGAGGTAGACTACAAAACCAGACTTTGGCCCCAATCTCATCATATGAACTTCCACCCCCCGCCCCAGGCACTCTTAATCACTTAACTCTTAATCACTTTTTGTTTCATAAGCACTTATCACTACCTCAAAGTATCTCTTTTACTTGTTGATTTACTATCTGGTCCCCCACAAGAAAATAATCTCCAGACACAGGACTCCTGTATGTCTTGTCAGTTCATCCCAGCTTCCAGAACAGTAGGTGGCTCATCCAAGATACTCAACAAATACTCACTGAATGAGTTCAAACATTTTATACTACTAGAGAATGGGGATATCTCCTATGGATCAAGAAACCAGCCAGTAAAATCGGGTCCTTACTTTTTTCATCATTGCAGAGGAAAAGCAAGTTGCTTGCTCAGCAACTCTTACAACTGGATAGGGAAAAAAAGGTTTAAAGGTTTAAATGAAGGTTTTTAAAAGAATTAAACATGACTAGTTCCTGAGACTACTTTTAAAAACAGAGTTTCCCATTCCGAATATCCAAAATTGTTTATCAACCGAAGAGAAGATGCCAGACTGCTTTCTCTGCATCCCTTCCACCATTATCTCAGCACTGCATTCTGAACTATCAGACTCAGTAATTTTGGTGAAGAGGGTGATGCTATTTTCTACAAAGAAGTAAACAGGTCCTACCATAAGCACATATAAACCCTGGGGGCAATGGTCACTCTAACGAATATGTTTACGAAGTTGAGCCACTGCCATTTATACTTACTCCAAAGTGCATGGGTCATTTCGGTTTAATGACAGTATCATTCAATCAAGTAGTGAGTGTCAAGCGACCACAGACTAAAGTTCCTTTTAAAAGGTTTAGGAAAAGAAACCTGGGAGCTAGAAAATATCATAAGTTTGGCAGGGAGGAAAAGGAGCGCCCCCGGAAAAGACTATTCTTCCTCATATTCCCTAACTACAGCCCAATGTCCCATACCTCACCGAGGAGAGCTTTCCTTTTCTTGCAAACTACAGGTTTCTGGCGTCCTCTTTCTATTAATAAATCACAGAAAACAGCCGGGACTGCATTACTCTCAGCAACATGGTGGAAGACAGGATGGCGCGGCTCGGTGCGCGGTCCTGGGTGGGAGACCTGCCAAGTTTCCGCATCTGTAAAGGACGTAGCTACCTCCCACCGAGAGCCGTTAGGGAACCCGAGCAGGACCACGCACACAGGACGCAGTGCTCCCCTCTTCCACTCACCACCTGCACCGCAACATCGAAGACGTGGGGTGACTCCCCAGCGCTAAGGTGGCGGCTGTGGATGGTGGCTGTGGAGTAACTACAGAGCCTGGGAACGTGCACCTCGGCCAACCCTGCGGGGCCCGGAGCCCGGGGTGGCCCCCCAGCTGC
>NW_006160208.1:2657764-2665558 GCF_000334495.1 Tupaia belangeri chinensis | reverse complement strand
GACCCGGGGCGCGACCCAGGCCGCGAAAACTGCTCTTTCCCGCGCAGCCCCCGCCCAGCATTTCAGTCTGTTGATGGAAAATTTTGCTGCAGGTGTTAGAAGCATTTGTAATTCGCGAGCTCGGGTGATCCCTAAATGTTCGCTCTCCCCTCGTGCTTAACGAGTAACCTCGCCATGCATAGAGCTCCCCCAAATTTCTGCCTAGTTTTCACCCGGAGTTAGACACAGTAGGCAACCGTTCCTGGTCCTCACTTTTAACATTTCAGTCTGTTGATGGAAAATTTTGCTGCAGGTGTTAGAAGCATTTGTAATTCGCGAGCTCGGGTGATCCCTAAATGTTCGCTCTCCCCTCGTGCTTAACGAGTAACCTCGCCATGCATAGAGCTCCCCCAAATTTCTGCCTAGTTTTCACCCGGAGTTAGACACAGTAGGCAACCGTTCCTGGTCCTCACTTTTAACAGTTTCTGACAATCTTGTGGTTGTCGCCCTGTCGCCTTCAATAAAGAGTCAGACAAATGTAGAGGCAATGAAGCCTGCAATTCCTAGTTGTAGAACGACCCAGGGAGGTCCGCCCAGTGCCAGAGGACGTACGCAGCTGCGTGATCGCTTTGGCTCCTAGTCTGTATTCTACTTGCCAACTATTCAGAACAAATGCTGTTACCCACGCAAACGAGAGTGGTCCAGATAATTTTGAGTACAGATTTGCCTCTTCTCGAACTGTCGTGGTCCCAGCCTGTAACTTGCAGCTAATGTTCGCTGAAAAGATAGGTGCCAATGTGCCCATAAACGTTGTCAATTACTGCGGAGGCCAATAAAGCACAGATGTAGCTTGAATCCATAAGGAAAATAAATAATTTCTGAAGAGATTGATGATTATTTAAAAGGAACGCGGAGGTAGTGATAGAGAAGGCAAATCAAGAATGGAAAGAGGTAGAAAGAAATAGAGGCAGAGACAGTGAGAAATAAAAATAAAGCTATAGGACACATTTAAGAGCAAGAGCCCAGGTACTCTATTTATGCAGGCCTAGTGAAGAATGTTTTCCACTAAACGGATATATAGCTCTCCAGGAAGTATAGTTAGAAAAATAAGCATTAAAATATATTTTCAAATACTGTGATGCTACTGTGGTTTTCTACGAAAGAAAAAAAATTATAACTGTGACTAGACTTTATTACTGTATCATTTCAACAAAGGAGAATGTATTCATATGAAATAAGTGAAAATATTTAGTGGATATTCATTGTTTTAAAACAAAGTATTGGGCCAACAGGTGGCTTAAAGGGTCAGACACTGAGTCCCACATGGCCAACTCCATGGTTCGATTCCCAGACCTGGCAGCTTGAAAGGCATGTGGGGCACATGTGCACGTGTTCCCAAAATCCCAAGAGGTGAATGGAGAAGGGATTGTGACACAGCCACCCACCCTGGAGGGGTGATTTCTCATTTTCTTGTCCTCTCTCTCACCCTGACAAGTGCATGGGCCCCATAAATAACTAAAACAAAGAAATAATTACTCAGAAAGTTATTATTCAAAAGAAAAAGGCCTGGTATCTAAACATACACAGCTCATCTATGTATTCATCCTATGATAAATTTCCCTGGAATGGCATGTGGATTTCTAGTGGGAGATGAAATAAGAGGTCTAAAATCTCATCCCTAACATTTAGTTCTAACAAATGGTGTTTGAGTAAATTATCTGTATAAAAACAAATGTATTTGTCAATTTGTAAAGCCTGTTATTTACGATATTAATTGGTATTCATGGATACTTCATCCTTTCTGATATCTCATAAGTCAAAAATAAGGAGATAAGGAGTGTCTCATGCCAGATATTACTTTGCCGTGCTAAAGAAATGACATCAAAAGTTACTACTTTCCGGGACCAGCAGTTAGTGTAATGGCTATGTCGCTGGACTCCCATGTAGTTGACCACAGTTTGAGTCCCTGACCCAGTGGCTTAAACTCACACTGGGCACGTGTGTGTGCGTGCCCAAGATCCCAAGAGGAGAATGGAGGAGAAGGGATTGCGACGTGGCCATCCCCCTGCAGGGTGATTTCTCGCTTTCTGTCTCTCTGTCTCTCTCTGTCTTTCTGGCGAGCACATGTGCCCTAAAGCAAAAACCTCTCAAAAAAATAAATAAATAAAAAAATAAAGTCACTACTTTCCTTTTCTCTTTAATTACTTTTAAAATTTTAATTAATTAATTTTTTTTTTAGTTTTTCCGAAGGATGCATGCCCTTGCCAAACAAAGTGAGAGAGAAATCACCCTCCAATGGGATATGATTACACACACTCTGTCTCCATACACCCCTTTTGGGATTTTAGGCATGCACGCACATGCACCTGGCATATTTTTCAAGGCTCTGGGTACAGGACTCAAACCATGTAGTAGGCCATGTGGAAACCAGCCACCTTAACCACCATGCCACCAGTTGGCCTTTTTTTTTAAGTGCGTATTTTCCCTGAGTGAGAGAGAGACAAAGAGACAGGACTTCCCCTGGGTCTTGACATCATGAGCTGTTCCCAACCTTAGCCAGTAGTGATTTATGGGCACACATGCACACCAAACATATTCAGGGGGCTCTCCAGACATGAACCTAGAACCTTCCCACAAGGGTCAGCCTCACAGAGCATCTTATTCCCCAGCCCCCATAAAATTTACCTTTCTAATGCCCAGAACTAATTGTCATCACACTCTGCTCCAACCTACTTATGAGATAGGAGAAACAGCCTGAGTAAGGATAAAGACAAGCATGTACAGCTATTTGTGTCTGCCAACTGAGAATTTGTTAATACAAGGGATCTTCAAAAAGATACATAATACATACAGGAAGTATGTATTATGAAAAAACTATGCATGTATCTCATAATTTTTGCACCAAAATAAATTTATACTTTAATTCTGTTGTTGATGAAAATGTAGATACTAGCCACATTTTTATTTGAGAGGTTTTTTTCACTATAGGGCACATGCATTCGCCAGACAGACAGAGACATAGAGACAGAAAGCGAGAAATCACCCCCCAGGGGGGATGGTCACGCCGCAATCCCTTCTCCTCCATTCTCTTCTCAGGATCTTGGGCACGCATGCACACGCGCCTGGCGTGAGTTTTAAGCCACCAGGTCCAGGACGCGAACCGCAGTCGACTACGTGGAAGTCCAGTGACATAGCCATTACGCTAACTGCTGGTTCCCACTAGCCACATTCTTTAGCTTTATTTTACTCTAATATTTTCAAGTTATGAAATATAAGACAAAAGAAAAATTGTAAGCTCTTCTGGATTTTGATATCTAGTATTAGGGGGCAGAAAATGATAAAGAAAATAAGTTGTGATTACATATCTAATTCTTCCAAAATGCATGGGAGCTGATAATCTTTGTAAACTGATATAATCCGGGTGCCCCCTCCAAAAAAAAGAAAAAAAAAAACTGATATATAAGCTGTTTCACTGTATTTGTCATGAACATAGTAAAACATAAAGTAGGCAATACATAATTCGGGATTAAATGTACATACATAAATTAGGAAAAGACTTTTAATATGTTAAGATTAATGCTATGGATGAGACCAGCAGGTAGCATGGTGGTTAAGGCGCTGGAAACTCCCACATGGCTGACCACGGTGCAAGTCCTAGACCTGGTGGCTTGCTTTCTCACTTTCTCTCTCTCTCTCTTTCTCTCTCTCTCTCTCTCTCTCTCTCTGTGTGTGTGTGTGTGTGTGTGTGTGTGTGTGTCTGGTCATATTAAAATAAATAAATGAATAAATAAAATTAAATTAAAAAAAAAGATTAATACTATGGAGATCCAAGATGGCAGCCAGCAGGAGGCTGATGAAGGAGCTCGAAGAAATCCAGAAATGTGGAATGAAAAACTTCCATCACATCCAAGTTGATGAAGCTTATTTATTGACTTGGCAAGGGCTTATTGTTCCTGACCACCCCTCCATATGACAAGGGGGCCTTCAGAATTGGAATCAATTTCCAGCAGAGCACCCATTCAAACCACAGAAGATCACATTTAAAACAAAGATTAATCACCCAAACATTTATGAAAAGAGGGCAAAACTGTGTGCCAGTAATTGCTGCTGAAAACTGGAAGCCAGCTACAAAAACCAACCAAGTAGTCCAGTCCCTCATACCACTGGGGAATGACCACCCCCCATACCAGCTGATCTACCTCAAGGATACTCTACGGACAGTAAAAAAAATTCTGTACAAACATGGAAGAGTTTACAAAGAAATATGGAGAAAAGGGACCTGTGGACTAAAATCTGCCATGATTGATTCCAGCGAGTGTGAGCAGAGCCCCCAAGCAGTGAATTCAGACACCCCACAAGGCAGGACTCTGTGGAAAATTGACACGTGCCACCACCTGGCATTCACTTGTGGCAGTTACTAACTTTCTACAGTTTTCTTAATCAAAGGTAGTCTGGGTAACCTGTAAAGAAAGGGATTAAAAATTTAAGATGGTCAGTTGAGATTTCCCCCTCCAGACTCATTTCTGGTAGGAAAGGTACAAACCCAGGCCAGGCCCGTCCTGAGATGAATACTGTACTTCAGTTCTGAAATATTGGTTTCTTTGACCAAAAGTGAAGATTTTCTGCTGAGACTTACCCCTCCAGAATCATTTCTAGTGGGTAGGGATACCTCTATGTCTCCTTCTCTCCATTTCTCTCTGTCTCTATCTCACTGTGTCTCCCTGTGACTTTTAATTTTTTTTAATTTTGTTTTTTAGGCAAAGTATCCTCTGGGCTCTCAAGCCTCTCCTTTATTGTGCAAATCAAGCCTTTCCCATTTCATTTTTTACTTTTTAAAATTATAATCTTACGGTTTTTTAATCATCTTTTTTTCTTTCTTTTTCATTTTATTTTTTCTTCTTCTGTCCTCTTTTTTAATTTTTTTCCTTTTTTCTTTATCTTTATTCATTGGCTGATCAGTCTCTACACACTAAGTGTCTAGACAGGTCCACGTGCACAGTTTTCAAACATCTGAATACAATTAGGGTCAGAATATTGCCCCATCAACACTGAATCTGATGCACAAAGAGTGAAAACACAGTAGAAGAGAGATTGCAGATCACCTCCCTGTGCTTGCCTCTGAACACTCAGATTGAACTTCAAGAATTTGGAAAAACGTAACATCCATCAGATGACTAGAAATCACTGTAGGGTCACAAGAAATATGGGAAAGAAATAAAATACCTCTCCTCCAAGGGAAATGAATAACTCCTCTTTATTCTCAGACTGTACAATGAAACTCGTGGAAATGTCTGATAAAGAATTTAGAATATTCATAGTGACAAAACTAACAGAGATGGAAGAGAAGAGAGACAATGAACTGCAGAAGAGGCAGGAGTTCCAGAAGGTGAGGAAATTTTTGCAAGATCTAAAAGAGGAAATACACACTCTAAAAAAGAAACTAATGGACCTGTTAGAGATGAAGGCTATAATACAGGAACTCAAAATCTCCCTGGAAAGTATTAAAAGTAGGCTAGATCGATCATACCAAAAATTGAATCTTAAATGTAGAAGATCGAATCGCTGGCCTAAAAATATCCACCATGAAGACTGAGAAAATAGCCCCCCAAGTGAGAATAATATATGAAAAATATTAGATACCACCAAACTTCCAAACATCTGAGTAGTTGGTATCCCAGAAGGCAGAGAAACCAAAAATACTGTACCTGGCAAGATTATCCTTCAGGTGGGAAGAAAAGAAAAGAACATTCTCAGATAAACAAAACCTGAAGGAATTTACCAATGCCAGACCAGATCTCCAAGAAGTTCTGAAGGGAGTAGTATACCAGGAAAATTAAATACAGGCAGACAAAAATGAGAGTTCAAAAACTAAGAAAATGGCCAACTTAATTGCAGGGACAAGTCTGGAGAAGAATATTATATCCAAGAATTTAATTAGGGAGATTGAACCACAACAGAAGATAAAATACATAAGACTGAACTGGTGAAATAGCATTTTATGACTTTTGACTAAACATTGCTGATTTTTTTTCTAGGCTTTGTGTTCCAGTTTTAAGGATTTTTGTCCTGTCTTGAGCCGCCAATAAGTTCATGTACCTACTATTTGAACAGAATCCTAACCTGTTTCCTGGCTTTAAGTTTTGAGCAAAGTTCCCTAGCATTTCTTTGATTTATTAAAGCTAAAACTGCTTTTCTTGAAACTAAAAAAAAATTTTAAAATACCTATTTAATGACCATAGTAAGCTCTATAGCATCAGCCAGGCGCTCCCTTGTATTATATTCATTCTATGCAGTTTGCAGTTTTGTGCCTAAAGTCAGACATGTATTCACAGATATGTACATACCAGCTGAACTTGCTACTGAAAGTAATTAGATTATTATTTAAGAAATTTTGTGAATAAACGAAATGTGGGAGGAAAAAAGGAATGGAAAACAACTGTAGTGAGATAGTGTGGGAGGAGGGTGGGAAATGGCAGAAGGTGAGAAATAGAGGTAAATATGAAACTAGAAATGGAAAATTATTAACGACAACATGTAAGATTAAACCATATGCAGTATATTCTGGATGGGAAATCACATTTTGTATGCTGTGACGATGCTCAGGCAATAAACGTAAATTAATTAATTTTTTAAAAATTCAGAGAAAAAAACAGGAAGAAAGAAAGAAAGAAAGGGGGGTTAAAGAGAAAAAAAGCAAAGACAAAACAATAAAGACCAAAAATATCTCTGAAAAAAAAAAAATTGGGACCAGCAGTTAGCGTAATGGCTATGTCGCTGAACTTCCATGTAGCTGATGGCGGTTTGAGTCCCAAACTCGGTGCTTAAACTCACACCGGGCACATATGCGTGCATGCCCAAGATCCCGAGAAGAGAAGGGAATGTGGCGTGGCCATCCCCCCTGGGGGGTGATTTCTTGCTTTCTATCTCTCTGTCTCTGTCTTTCTGGCGAGGGCATGTGCCCTATAGCAAAAACCTCTCAAACAAAACAAAACAAAACAAAACAAAACAAACAAACAAACAAAAAAACCCGGCTAGGCTTGTATATGTTTATGCTCAAAATTCTTCAAAATCCTGAGAAGAGAATGGAGTAGAAGGGATTGCAGTGTGGCCATCCTCCCCACCAAGGGCTGATTTCTTACTTTACCCCTCTCTGTCTCTGTCTCTCTCTACAATGAGTATGTGCTCCCTATGGGGGGAAAAAAACTAAAAAAAAAAAGGACAAGTGACAAGTTTATCTTGTTGAAAACAAATTGAAGTTTGTGCATAGTTTTTTCATTAAATATACAGCATTGTTGTTTTTTTTTTTTCTGATTTCTTACTTTACCCCTCTCTGTCTCTGTCTCTCTCTACAATGAGTATGTGCTCCCTATGGGGGGAAAAAAACTAAAAAAAAAAAGGACAAGTGACAAGTTTATCTTGTTGAAAACAAATTGAAGTTTGTGCATAGTTTTTTCATTAAATATACAGCATTGTTGTTTTTTTTTTTTAAGATCATCTTAATTTTTTAGTGCATGCCCAAGATCCCGAGAGGAGAATGGAGGAGAAGGGATTGCGGTGTGGTCATCCCCCCTGGGGGAGTGATTTCTCACTTTCTGTCTCTGTCTCTTTCTGTCTTCCTGGCAAGCACACACCCTATAGCAAAAACCTCTCAAAAAAAAAATAATTAAAAAAAAAAAAAGGGACCAGCAGTTAGCGTAATGGCTATGTCACTGGACTCCCACATAGTTGACCACGGTTTGAGTCCCGGACCTGGTGGCTGAAACTCACACCAGGCGCGTGTGCGTGTGTGCCCAAGATCCCAAGAGGAGAATGGAG
>NW_006160208.1:2649365-2657364 GCF_000334495.1 Tupaia belangeri chinensis | reverse complement strand
AAAAAAAAAAAAAACAGTGATAATAAATGAATAAATAAAATTAAATAAATAATTCTTTTTAAAAACTCATTTATTTGTTTCATCTTTGGACAAGAGCAGCAAAGAGAGTGACAGAGAACTACCATCAGGGTCTTGACTCTGCGATTCACCCCAAGCTGCGCCAGCCCCACATCACTGGCAAATGCATGCCCAGCACAGTGAAGTTCTCCTGGTTTAAACCAGATTCCCCGTGTGGGATTGCCCCATGGAGCACCATGCTTGACTGCTGTACCACCGTATGGCCCTGGGAGCATTTTTAAATACCCAAATAGCCTCACATAAAGCCTTTATAAGCTATCTAAAAGAAGTCAGTGTCTTTGCTTTGTCATTTATTTGCAACAAGAAAAAAACTTACTTTTGTGAAATAAAAACTACTATTACTTTTAGAGAATTAGAGTCCAGAATATAGGGGTAAGCAGAGAGTAGGCCCTTAATAGATATTTTTGAATGAATAAATATACTTAAAAAAATTTTTAAAGGTTTTGCCATAGGGCACATGCGATTGCTGGAGAGAGACAGTGGAAGGGAAAGTGAGAAATCACTCCCCAGGGGGATATGACCACTCTGCAATCCCCTCTCCTCCTCCGTTCTCCTCTTGGGATTTTGGGCACACGTGGACACACACCGAGAGTGATTTCCAAGCTGCCAGATCCAGGACTCAAAGCACAGTTGGCCAGAATAAATATACTTTTTATGATAATATGTCTAGGATAGTTGGGTACTTTGTTAGTCTGTTACTGCATTGCTAATGGAATTGGGCAAATTGAAAAGAACAGAGGTTTATTTGCAAAACTCATGACTCTAATGGCTGGAAAGTACAAAGGCATTGGCCTACCGCATGGCCCACGGGAAAACACAGGTACAAGCAAGCTACAGGGAGCTCTCTAGCTCTTAGAGCAACCAGCTCTCTCAAATACTCAACCCTTCTCATGGATGCCAGAACTCACTGGGTCTGGTGAGACATCATTAATCTATTTATGAGTACTGCCTCCTTGGTGCAGTTACCATGATCTGGTCACTGCCTCCCAACACCAAATTTTAAAACATAAAACTTGGGGGACAAACCAATATTCAAATCACAACAGGTACACACAAATACACAAAACTAATTTAAAAATTGCATATTTGAAGAGGAACTTTAACAAATCATTTTTTTAAAGAGAGATTTTTGCTATAGGGTATGTGCACTCACCATAGAGACAGAAGGAGACAGAGACAGAAAGCAAGAAATCACCCCCTGGGGAGATGGCTACGCTGCAATCCCTTCTCCTCCATTCTCCTCTCAGGATCTTGGGCATGCATGCACATGCACGCGGTGTGAGTTTAAGTCGTTGGGTTCAGGACTCAAATCGCAGTTGATTATGTGTGAGTCCAGCGACATAACCATTATGCCATCTGCTGTTCTCTAGCAAATCATTTTTAAAATTGGTTCCTCATTGGCCAATAGGTAGCACAGTGGATAAAGTGCTGGACTTGGGAAGTTCATTTCAAGTTCATTTCAATTCAGCCACAGGGTTGATCCTGATTTGAATCCTAGACATGGCAGCTTGAAAAATCACATGGGGCACATGTACATGCATGTCTCAATCCCAGGAGGAGAATGAAGGAGAAGGGATTGCAGCGTGGCCATTCCCCTTGGGGGTGATTTCTCACTTTCCCTCTCACTGTCTCACTGTTTCTCTGTCTCTCTCCTCTCTAGAGAACACATGCACCCTATGACAAAAACCTGTTTAAGAAAAAACAGATATGGTTCCTCACTAAAATTCTACCAGAGAGATAAAGTATTACAATTCTATTCTGTAGATGAGAAAATTGAAACGCAGAGAACTTAAATGACTTGCCCCAAATATCACAGCTAATTAGTGAGAGGACCAAACATTACAATTCTTTCGTTATTAATTACAGGATTCTCCTCTATATGCCATCTTTCAAATACAACGCAATCATGTATCACTTGATGATGGAGCTACATTCTGAGAAATGCTTCATGAGGTGATTTCTTCCCTGTGAGAACATCACTGAGTATACTCACACAAACCCTAGATAGTACAGCCTACTACATGCCTAGACTACTCGCTATTATACAATCGCTCCATATGGAACCACCTGTGTATATGTGATCTATTGTCAACCAAAAGATCATTGCACAGCATGTGACTGTAGTTAAAATTTAAGCAATGTCAAAAGACAAAATAAACTACTGTTTACATTATACTAATAAGATCCTTACAATACCAATGCTGTAATACCAACGGCATTCATTGGGCTTTTTAATAAATTACTAACTGACCCTTACTTTATTTTTTATTATGATGAAATATACACAACATAAAATTTATTGTTTTAACATTTTTTACATGTGCATTTCAGAATCATTAAGTCTAAATGTGCAGCTATCACTACTATCCACCTCTAGAACTTTTTTTAATCAAACTCTGCATCCATCAAATAGTAACTCCATTTTCCCTTCCCCAGTCCCTAGTAACCACCATTCTACTTTCTGTCCCTACAAATTTAACTATTTTAGATTACCTCAAATAAATCGAGTTGAGCAATATTTGTCCTTACTTCGTGCAGTGTAATGTCTTTAGCATTCATTCATATATAGTATGTCATTACTTTTTTATGGCTGAATAATATTCCATTGTATGTATAGACTATATTTAGTTTATTCACCTGTTTCTACTTTTCCTTCTTTCTTTTTTTTTTTTTTTTACCAGATGGTGTATGTGCTCACCAGAGAGATATAGATAGAGAGAAAAAACATGAGAAAGCACTCCCTATGGGGAATGGTCATGTCATAATTCCTTCTCTCCTATTTCTCCTTCCTTTTATAATTTTGGGGCATCTGGTATGATTTTCAGGTCACTGGGTCTGGGATTCAAACCATACAGTTGGCCATGTTGGATCCAACCACTTTATCCACTGTGCTACCATCTGGCCCTTTACCTTTTGACTATTGAGAATAATGCTGCTGTAAACTTTAGTGTACAAATATCTGTTTGAGACCATGTCTTCAATTTTCTTTTTTTTGGGGGGGGGGAGTTATAGAATCAAAAATGGAATTGCTGGATCATATAATTCTACGTTCAATTTTTTTCAGGAAATGCCATACCATTTTCTGCAGTGCCCTCACCATTTTACATTTCCATGAGTGACTCAGAAGTTGTTCTGCTGTGGCTTCAATATGTCTTCCAGTAATTCATGTGTTGGGAATTGATTGTAGTGTCCATGTTGTGATGGTATTAAGTGAAAACTTAATTCCTTTGTAGTGCCTGAGTGAGAAGCCTAGTGGGCAGAGATTGGTCATGATGATTGTATCATGGCGTGGATCATCTCAAGAATAGATTAATGATATCTCTCCAGACCCAATACATCAAGCTCTTGTGAGAAGGAGTGAGTGCTCATGAGAGCTGGTTGTTATAAGAGAGAGATCAGTTGGGACCAGCAGTTAGTGTAATGGCTATGTCGCTGGACTCCCATGTAGTCGACCGCGGTTTGCGTCCCGGACCTGGTGGCTTAAAACACGTCGGGTGCGTGTGCATGCATGCCTAAGATCCCAAGAGGGGAATGGAGGAGAAGGGATTGCGGTGTGACCATCCCCCGTGGGGGGTGATTTCTCGCTTTCTGTCTCTCTGTCTCTGTCTGTCTGGCGAGCGCTTGCGCCCTATAGCAAAAACCTCTAAAAAAAATCATAAAAAAAAAAGAGAGAGAGATCAGTCAAGATATTTCTCTCTGGATCAACAGATGGTGTTATGGTTATGTCACTGGACTTCTACGTAGTCAACCACAGTTTGAGTCCCAGTGTTGGTAGCTTAAAACTCACGCTTGGCACATGTCAATGTGTTCCCCAAATCCCAAGAGGAAAATGAATGAAAAGACATTGCAGCATGGCCATCCCTGCAGGGGGTGATTTCTCTCTGTCTCTCTCTCTCTGGTGAGTGCATGTGCCCTATAGCAAAAGTATCTCTAAAAAAAAAAAAAAGGATCTCTATCTCTCTGCACATGCCCACCATCCTCTGAGCTTCTGTTGGCCATCTATAGGCCTAGGACTTTGAACTTACCAGCTACCAGAATCCTGAGTTTGTAAATAAACTTCCATCTGACTAAAAGCACCAGGCTCAAGTATTCCTGTTAGTAGTGCAATAATGAAATAAGACAGGTTTCAGTAGTCCCACATTCTTGCCAATCCTTGTTATTTTCTGCTTTTTGATGATAACCATCTTGGTGGGCTTATAGTGGAATCTCACTGTGGTTTTGATTTGCATTTCTCTAATGATTAGTGATGTTGAGCATCTTTCCATGTATTTAGTGGCCATTTTATATCTTCTTTGTAGAAATTTCTACTGAAGTTCTTTGTATAATAAACTTTGGACAATAGGAAGAGAATGAAGGAGAAGGAATGAGATGTGGTCATAACCCCTACCCCGCACCCCACGGATAATTTCTCACTTTTTCTCTTTCTCCATCTCTCTTTGTCTCTCCAGTGAGTGCACATGCCCTATAGCCAAACTCTCAAAAATAAACAAAAGACATTGTCAGGTCTGCATTTCTTCTGGAGGCTTCAAGGGAGAATCCATTTCCTCTTTTCCAGCGTCACAGACTGTCTGTATTCCTTGGCTAATTGCCTCTTCTTCACATCAATCTAACCTATTATTTCTGTGCTCTTACTACTGATTCTGAACTTGTTGCTTCCTCTCGTGTAAGGATCCTTGTGATGACATTGGGCCTCCTGAAGAATCCAGGTTAATCCTCCCCTTTTGGTCCTTAATCATATCATTTTTGTCCTCAATCCTTTTTCCACTTAAGGTCATATACTCACGTATTGTGAAGACCGGAGGTTAGCATACCCACTCTGTGCCTGTGCATTGGCAAGAAAGTATAGTATATTTCTCTTCGATTGCTTTAACTACCCACCTCATTTACCAGTAAACAGAGGATTTTTAATGTGTTAGTGTTATCAGATGGGGGAGCTGGGGTTCAGATCTCTAAGATTAAAGGCCAGCTCTGAGACAACAATTAAAGCCGCTGCCATAAGAAAAGTATGGAAAGGTAAGTTTTTAATAGAAAAGTGAAGATTTTAACAGAAAAATACACACCACGCCAGAAAGAAATTTGGGCAGAGAGCTGTCTGAGCTGACAACTACACTGGGGATGCAGTTAGGTGTTACTTTTATTGTGGGTTTTTCTTACGGATATTTAGCAGCAGAGGTCTGACACTGTAGCCAGCTCTTTTGTTTGCTGGCTTTTGTGCCTGCATAATTCTTGTCAGGTAGGGAAATTTATTATCTGGCTGGGAAAGTCATGCGTATGTCTGCTGTGGACTTTGAAGGTATGAGCACTCATGTAACGACGCTCATATCCGTTTATTGCCCCTAGTGGAAAGTGGGATATATTGTTTGTTTGTTTGTTTTGTTTTGTTTTGGAGAGATTTTCACTGTAGGGCGCCTGCGCTCGCCAGACAGACAGAGAGAGACATAGAGACAGAAAGTGAGAAATCACCCCCCAGGGGGGATGGCCACGTCGCCATCCCTTCTCCTCCATTCTCCTCTTGGGACCTTGGGCACACATGCACACGCGCCCAGCGTGAGTTTTAAGCCACCGGGTCCGGGACACGAACCGCGGTCAACTACGTGGGAGTCCAGCGACATAGCCATTATGCTAACTGCTGGTTCCCTGTTTGTTTGTTTTTGAGAATTTTTGTTATAGGACTCATGTGCTCACCAGAAAGACAGAGACAGAGAGATAGAATGAGAAAAATAACCCCCAGGGGGGATGGCCACGTCGCCATCCCTTCTCCTCCATTCTCCTCTTGGGACCTTGGGCACACATGCACACGCACCCAGCGTGAGTTTAAGCCACCAGGTCCGGGACTCAAACCGCAGTCAACTACATGGGAATCCAGCGAGGTAGCCATTTGCCATCTGGCGGGTCCCAGGAAGTGGGATATTAACCAAGTATCCATGAAGAATTCCTGTATGCATCTTTGGAATGGTGGGAGGGAAGATAGCAACCTTCTCTAGGTCTTTTAAAGAAAAGCTTAGGTAATAAACAAGTGAGATGCACTTTCCCTTCCTGGCTCTGGGAGGGAGGAGGGAATCTGGAAGGATTTGGGAGTCTGGCTGAAGTCTGGAATCCAGAGTGAGTCCAGTTGTAACCCATGCTAAACTATGATTGAAGAGGTAGATTGCTTCTGCCATTATCTCAGGACTTTCTACTCACATCTGGCTAACTACCTGTAACATTACCAGTGAATGGACAAAGAAATTTTTCTTCCTCTCTAAATGCTCCCTGAAAATCAACTGAAAATAGGCAGGTTAATAAAAAAAAAAAAAAAAAAAAAGTTTACAATTTTCAAAACTTTAGGAAGGTCTCGGGGACCAGCAGTTAGTGTAATGGCTATGTCGCTGAACTCCCATGTAGTCGACTGAGGTTCGAGTCCCAGGCCCAGTGGCTTAAACTCACGCCGGGTCTGTGTGTATGTGTGTGCGTGCCCAAGATCCCGAGAGGAGAAAGAAGGAGAAGGGATTACAGCGTGGCCATCCCCCCTGGGGGGTGATTTCTCATTTTCTGTCTCTCTGTCTCTCTCTGTCTTTCTGGTGAGTGCACGTGCCCTATAGCAAAAACTTCTCAAAAAAACAAATATTTTTTAGGAAGGTCTCCAGCTGCAAACCTGAACCATCCCATGTAGGTCAGGCTCACGGTGTCAAGGTTTACCACAGTGCCACCTCTACTACTATCGCGAGATTTTTGAGTTGCTGAGTTCATGTCTCACAGTCATGAAAAATTAGAAGTGTAGACAAGAGGGGTGGTAGTAATAAACCAAGGTTTATTGAAAGAGAAGAGCTCTCAGTGGGGAGGGGTCCTGAAAGTGGGTTGCCAATTTGGGTTTCAAAAAATAGCTAAAAATTGTCTATGAAGCCCGCATTCTTTGTTCCCTTTTGAAATGGCTAATTGAGGTACTTTATTGCTAAGGTTTTCTGTGGGGCTGACTGACCTTAAGGATCTGCATTTTTTGTCTGCCACCTCTGAGCCACAGAGACCATAACTTTGGTGTTGCAGATTATAACTAAGTTACCCACTGCTATAAGCTGCATCTTGAGTGCAAGCAGTTTCTTGATAATGTTTAGCTACGAATACTAAAAATAATAGGTCCCAGCAGAGTCAATAACCAATTGGGCCAATGCTAGGGTCATTCATTAGGTATATAAAACTTATCAAGTTCTTGGTGTATATCATCAATGTAAGAGTGAATCTGGTCATAATTGTTAGTAATATTAAAACAGCACAATCGTGGGGAAACCAGCAGTTAGCGTAATGGCTATGTTGCTGGACTCCCACGTAGTCGACCGTGGTTCGCGTCCCAGACCCAGTGGCTTAAAACTCACGCCAGGCGCGTGTGTGTGCGTGCCCAAGATCCCGAGAGGAGAATGGAGGAGAAGGGATTGCGGCGTGACCATCCCCTCTGGGGGGTGATTTCTCGCTTTCTGTCTCTATGTCTCTCTCTGTCTGTCTGGTGAGCGCACGCGCCCTATAGTGAAAACCTCTCCAAAACAAACAAACAAACAAACAAAAAACCCCAGCACAATCGTGGAAAGTGATAATAGCATCCAGTGATGTAATAAGAAGTAGTCTATTGCAGCTCTATTAGCCAGTACATTGCCATGGATGCCACACAATTCTCGATGTATAGCATCCAAAGCGAAAGCAGTGCTTATAAGAGCTTTAGAAACCAGATAAGCAGATCTCGTCATTTCCTTGTGAAGGTAGGTCGTGAGTGCAGGTACATCTACGAGACTGGAAGCCCATGTTACTGCCTATCTCATACTGTAGGAGTTAACCACATTATTACAATTTGCACTGTAAGGGTTCATATTTTCATAGATGCCACCAGTTTCTCTTTTGGACCAGAGCCTTGATGGAAATGAAAATGGAAAAGTGGTAATAAGGGTGACTATTT
>NW_006160208.1:2643565-2649334 GCF_000334495.1 Tupaia belangeri chinensis | reverse complement strand
TTCCCTACAGCACAATTACCAGGGATATTAGTAGAAATCACATAATGATCATTTTGGTCACACAGTAGAGACCACCCATCAGGTAAAGATATGAAGGTCATTGGGGGTGGTACTGAGACAGTACTGTTACAGAATAGGGGCCAACCATCTTATTAAATTTATGGCATGGAACAATTAGGGCAGAAGGTGAGAGGGATGACAGTCAAACGAATTGTAATTGGAGGTCTACCTTCAATTGGAGGCAGCTCTGGGAGTGGTAGATTCAATTTTTATTGGGAAGCAGGTGTCACTAAAAGAATAAATATATTCATTTTGTCTCCTTTACAAAATTCTTGGGCTCATAGCTAACATCTAATCAATTAAATTGTCAGATTCCCACCATACTCATACCAGTCCACATACAAAAGGAAGATTAAGACCACTATAAGCCATGGGAACCCAAAAATTATTATCTGCCAACTTCTTTTGAGGATTCAAGTGGACCCCAACAGTAATGGTATAAATAAAGACAATGATACCATTGATTTCCTTATTGATCTTAATGCAACCATAAGTACCTGCATCCAACAAGTCAGTTTGGGCCAGCCCTGATGAAAATGTTCCGGTTACTCTGACATGACTGATCAAATATGGGAATACCTGTTCCCTAAGCTGGGTGTCAACTAGTTGTTGGAGAGTTTGTAAAAACTTTGCTAAAGAAACAACTTGCTTAGTTAGAAAAGAGGTCTCTTCATCAAGAAGAAAACCACTTCCATATATAATTTCATATGGACTTAATCCAGCCTTTAAAGGTGTATTTCTCTTTCTTTCTTTCTTTCTTTCTTTCTTTCTTTCTTTCTTTCTTTCTCTTTCTTTCTTTCTTTCTTTCTTTCTTTTTTTAAAGAGCTATAGGGTGCATGTGCTTGCCAGAGTCAGAGACAGACAGAGACAGAAAGAGAGAAATCATCCCCTAGGGGATATGGCCACACCACAATGCCTTCTCCATTCTCTTCTTGGGATCTTGGGCATGCACACATACATGCCCAGTGTGAGTTTCAAGTTACTGGGTCCTGGACTAGAACCGTGGTCAGCCATGTGAAAGTCCAGTGACGTAACCACTATGCCTTCTGCTGATCCCCAAAGTTGTATCTCTTTTTTTCTTTTAAGAATTATTTTTACTTTATTTATTTACTTTTTTTTTTTTTTAATTTGGCAAGAGAGAGAAAGAGAGAAAGAGAAAGTGAGAAAGCAAGTCACCAGGTCCAGGACTCGAACCATGGTCACCCATGTGGGAGTCCAGCACCCTTAACTACCACGCCACCTGCCAGCCCCCAAAGTTGTACTTATGTGAACTAAAGCCATAGGGAAAAGGGAGGCCCAAGGTCCAAGTTTCCATCATTAATTTCTTTAGGTGCCTCTTTAATATGTCACTTACTGTTTCTACATGCCTAATATTATAGCCTCCAGACACAATGGAGAGAGTAGTCAATTCCTAAGGTTTTTGGAAACCACCTGAGTGAAGGCTGCTTTGAAAGACAGCCCATTATCATGGAAACTACTAGGCAATTCAAAAAGAGAGATTATTTCTTCAATCAGTATTCTTATCACCTCAGTAGCTTTCTCTGTTCTAAAGGGGAAAGTTTCTACCCATTTAGTAAAACTATCAACCCAGACTAAAAGACATTACTTCTCTTTAGAGTGAGGCATAGGAGTCAAGTCTATTTGCCAATCTTTTCCTGGATAATTCCTGTCCTCTGTTTCTGAGGAAGCAGAACTTACTGGTTAAGAGGATTATTTTTTTTTAAGCAAACTTCACATGTCTCAATGATTTGTCTGATAGTTGTCTATAGGTGTTGTCCACTAAATAGCCTATGGGCTAATTTTAAAGCCTTGTCTATTTCTAAGTGAAAAACTTGATGGAGAGTTTTAAGAACCTTCCTAACTTGACAGTGGAAGATGGATCTTGCCGTCTTCTGCCTGTAACCAACACAGAGAGTTGTAAAGAATATCTTTTGGGTGTGGCCTATTCTATTGCCATGGGGGAATATTGACGTTTTATTTCCTTTAGTGGTTAATCCCAAAACAAGGGAGTAATAATAGACTCTGAAGGAGGAGTTTCCTTAGCAGCTAATTTAGCTGCTTAGTCAGCTAGGCTGCTTCCATAAGCTATGCCATTTATTTCTCTTTGTCTCTTCCACAATATATCACTACTACTTTATAAGGGAGCAGAACCCATGTTAATGGCCTGTCAATTTCTTGATGGTATTTACTTGGGGTCTCATTCATCTTAAGGAAATGCCTTTCTTAGCAAATTATAATGTGAGCATGGAGGGCATATTTATAATCGGTAAAGTATTTTGTCTTTGCTTGAGTGCTCTCATCAAGGCTGAGTTCTGCTGAGCACTGGTATTTGGTGGCAGAGAAGCATTCTCAATAATGCCATCTAGAGATACAATTGCATATCCTGTTTTACAAATACCTTGCTCTACATAAGAGCTTCCATCTGTAAAAAGTGTCCAGTCCAGTTTTACAAGAGGAGTTTCCTGTAAATCAAAATCATTTCTAACAGCGTAAGATTGTGTAATTATCTGCTCACAATTATGCTCAGGTTTTTTAGCTCCCTCTAGGAGAAAAGTGTCTGGCTTTAAAGAGAAACAAAGTTTTAGATGAAGAGCAGATCATCCCTCCAACAATAGTGCCTGATATTTAAAAAGGTAACTATCAAGGAGCCAAAGGCTCTTTTTGGTATATAGCAGTCCTGTCACACTGTGTGGAATGTAAATACTTAAGTCCTTTCCCATGGTTAGTTCAGTGCTTCAGGATCTAGCAGGGCTATTGGGGCAACTGCTCAAAGGCAGTTGGATCATCCCTTAGCTACTCCTTCAATCTTCTTGTTTGAGCAGCCCACTGGCTGCTGTGTTGGGCCTCCAGCTTGAGTTGAAACTCCCAAGGCCATTCCTTTTCTTTCTATAACATTCAGGTTAAATACTTCTCCTATGGGAAGACTAAGGAAAGATGCCTTAAACAAGGCTTGCTTTAATAGGTCCACAGTTTTTCTGGCTTCAGGTTTCCAAGTCAACGAATGAGCTTTGGTAGCCTGGGTAATGTAAGGGACAGGGGATTTCTCCATAACTTGGAATTCAAAGCCTGCAAAACCCAGTAATGCCAAAAAACAAAAACAAAAACAAAAACTCTTAGTTGTTTAAATTTTTGGTAGAGGGAAAGAAGCAATGGGCTTTCTTCCGTCTTCACTTAAAACCTTAGTTCCTTCTGACAAGATCAGGCCCAAATAGTTCACTAATGGTTGGCAAAATTGGGCCTTGGATTTTTTTTTTTTGGAGAGGTTTTTCACTATAGGGCGCGTGCACTCGCCAGACAGACAGAGAGAGATAGAGAGACAGAAAGTGAGAAATCAACCCCCCCGGGGGGGGTTGGTAAAGCCACAATACCTTCTCCTCCATTCTCCTCTCGGGATCTTGGGCACGCACACACACGCACCTGGTGTGAGTTTTAAGCCACCGGGTCTGGGATGCGAACCACGTTTGACTATGTGGGAGTCCGGCGACATAGCCATTACACTAACTGCTGGTTCCCGGGCCTTGGATTTTTAAATAAATTATTTATTTTTACTTATTATCATTATTATTTTTTAACTTGACCAGAGATAAACAGAGAGAGAGAGAAAGAGAAGGAAAATGAGAAAACAAGTCACTAGGTCCAGGACTCAAAACTACCGTCAGCCATGTGGGAGTCCAGCATCCCAACTACCATGCCACCTGCTGGCCCTGGGCTTTAGATTTTGAGAGTTGATACCCCTTGTGGCTAGGAAATTGAGCAGCACTATAGTTCTATCATGGGAGACAACCTCAGTAGGTGCACAGAGAATAATATCATCCACATATGGTAGAACTCTAACCCTAGGGTATGAAAAGTCTGAAAGGTCCTGCACTAAAGCTTGCCCAAATAAGTAGAGGAAATCACAGAAACCTTGGAGGAAGATCTGCCAGCATCATTGGAGGCATGAGTTCGAGGGGTCCTCAAAGACAAAAAGATATTGAGAGTCCGGGTGCAATAGAATACAAAAGAATGCATTTTTAGAACCTCAAACTGAGAACCATTTAATTCCTTCTGGTATTTGAGTAATAGGGTATAGGGATTGGGAACTATTGGGTATAATGGAACAATGGCTCCATTTATGAGACGGGCATCCTGTACTAATCTCCATTCCCCATTAGGCTTTTTCACTCCTAGGATTGGTGTGTTACAGGGGTTGTTACAAGCCTCAAGGAGTCCCTGCTTTTTAAAGTTTTCAACAATAGTCTTTTAAGTTTTTATTAGCTTGGTGCAAAAGTAATTGTGGTTTTCCGTAATTGAAATTTGTCATTTAATATTGGATACATTCTTAAGTAAATGTGGTTATGTTATACATCATTTTAAAGCAAATTTCTCACTATGTTTTTCTGCTAATGATACTTATTACTTGCTGTTTATTTTATATATATTTTAGACTATGGAAATGATATTAGACAAAAAGAAAATCTAGGCAATTTTCTTGAGTTGATAAATAGGTTGTAAGCAGTGGAGACAACTCACAACATCAAAGTACATTTGACCCAGGAACTGCTAGTAAATGTACAGGACAGTGATGGTTCAAGAAGTTTTGCAAAGAAGACAAGAGCCTTCAAGATGAGGAGTGTAGTGGCCAGCCATGGGAAGTTGACAACAAACAATTGAGAGGAGTCACTGAAGCTGATCCTCTCACCTCGACACAATAAATTGCCAAAGAACTCAGTGTTGGACTATTCTATGGTTCCTTGGCGTTTGAAGCAAACAAGAAAGGGGAACGAGCTAGATAAGTGGGTGCCTCATGAGCTGACCGAAAAGATTTTAAATTGTCGTTTTGAAGTGTTCTCTTATTCTGTGCAACAACGGCAAACCATTTCTCGATCGGATTGACATGAGACAAAAAGTGGACTTTATATGACAACTGGTGATGACCAGCTTGGTGGTTAGACCGAGAAGCAGCTCCAAAGCACTTCCCAAAGCCCAACTTGACCAAAAAATGATCACACTCACTGTTCGATGAGGTCTGATCCACTATAGCTTTCTGAATTCCAGCAAAATCATTTTATCTGAGCAGTATGCTCAGCTGATCGATGAGAAGCACTGAAAACTGCAATCCTTACAGTGGCGCTGGTCAACAGCAAGGGTCCAATTATTCTCCACAACAACCCCCATCCACACTTCATACAACTAACACTTCAAAAGTTGAATAAATTGGGCTATGAAGTTTTGCCCCATCCACCATACTCACCCAACATCTCACCAACTGACTACCACTTCTTCAAACATCTCAACCATTTTTTGCAGGGAAAATGCTTCCACAGCCAGTAGGGTACAGAAAATACTTTCCGAGAGTTTTTCAAATCCTGAAGCATGGATTTTTATGCTAAAGGAATAAACAAACTTATTTCTCGTAGGTAAAATGTGTTGATTGTAATAGTTCTTATTTTGGGGGCTGGCAAGTGGCATGGTGGTTAAAGGTGCTGGACTCGCACACGGCGGACCATGGTTCGAGTCCCGGACCTGGTGGCTTGCTTTCTCACTTTCTCCCTCTCTGGTCAAATTAAAATAAATAAATAAATAAATAAAGTTAAATAAAATAATTTAAAAAAATAGTTCTTATTTTGATTAATAAAGATGTGTTTGAGCCTAGTTACGATTTAAAATTCACAGTCTGAAGCCACAACTGCTTTTTTTTTTGTGGGGGGCGGGCTTTTGTGATAGGGC
>NW_006160208.1:2640832-2643551 GCF_000334495.1 Tupaia belangeri chinensis | reverse complement strand
TTTTCATTTGACCAGAGAGAGGAGAGAGAGAGAAAGTGAGAAAGCAAACCACTAGATCCGGGACTCGAATCATGGTTGGCCAACTGGGAGTGTCCAGCACCTTAACCACCATGCCACCTGCTAGTCCCTCAGGGGGTTTTGTCTTTGACTAGGAAAGACGGTAGTGCCTTTGAGGAAAATTCTGTTTTTGCTGTTATTGCTAAATCTATCCTTCCCTGATTTGTCTGTACTTCTCAGTTTATCTCCGTTTTCATCACAGACATGCACAAAATAGCTTCAGGGTCACAGAAACAGTAATATTCATCTTGGGTAGGAGATCCCTTCCTTCAGTGAGACCTTTTGGCATGATGAGAAAAGTATGCAAAAATATCAAGTCACCTCGTTGGCAACAAAGAAGTTGGGAGAACATCTTAGTTAGAGGTTGTCCAGATATTATAAACTGAGAGGTCAATGGTCTGGGGGCATGGAACAAAACTGAGTATTTGGTTCCCATGTCTAGAAAAAATCGATTTTCTTTCCTTTTACCTCCATAATTACTCAAGGCTTCAAAGGCATTACTATGGTGTTCACCATAGGAGCCAAAGAGAAGTGCCCCAGGGCTCCCCAGTCACATTAGACTTGAGGATGAGCAGGTCGCCAAAGTGCTTAGAGGCATCTTAGACACTCACTCCACCAGTGGTCCTCTTCACATAGTGGACATGGCTTCAGGGGTCTCCTACCCTTCACAGGGCAATCCTTAAGGTGTAGTCACATTGGAAGCACTTGAGATCAACAGGCACAGGCTGCAGGGCAGCCACTAAAGCCTGGTTTTCATTTACTCCTCTTTCCCAGTTTTCCCCTCTCCGCTTGATCCCTGTTGTAATATAAACAGATGCGGGCCCTCTCTACAAGGCCCTCAGGCATTCCCTCCAGACCCATGACCAGCTTCTGTAACTTCCTCCTGATGTGGTATCCTTCAATATCAGTTGATCCTCTGGGGATTCAGGGCTGAAGGTGGTATTTACTTAAGGTCTCACATGGCTTTTCCAAGAAGGCTACACAGTTCTCATTGGTCCTTTAATCTCTCATAACCAACCTGGTATAATTTAGGAGCTTAGTTCTGGTTTTCTCTAATCCTTTCAGGACACAAACCACTTTCTTTCCCATCTTCCAAGAGAGTCTTCATCTGACCAATAGGGACCTACTGGGTGAACTGTTTGTCCCCCTGGGGAAAGGTTCCTGACACTCTTGGTCTCTCTGATGCTCCATTAGATCTGTGTAGCTGTGAATGAGGTACATGTCATCTCCAGACTCGAATGCCTGCCTAGATGGCTACTTGCTTCTCAGTGCTGGTACACTTTGGTTACACAGCAACATAATGTCCTGCCAAGGTGATTCAAGTAACTGAGCGAGCAGCGTTTGGAAGACCTCTATATATCTATCTGGGTCATCTGACAATTTTCCTAAGTCTGTCCTTACTTATCTAAGATCCCGCAGGGAAAAGGACAATGGAGGAAAAGGGATTGTGGTGTGGCATGCCACTGTGAATGTTGTGTGTGTGTGTGCGGTTTCTTGCCTTCTGTCTATGCACATGCCTCATAGCAAAAATATTAAAAACAAACAAACAAACAAACAAAAAAACCCAACTGATAATTGAGGTAATTTATCCCTAGTTTTCTGAGTGGTTGACCTTAAGAATCTGCACTCTTTGGTGCCCTTGAACCACAAAGCTCCTAACCTCAGTACTGCAGATCTTAACGAAGTTACTCACTGCAAATTGTGTTCAGGGTGCAAGGTTTCTCGCGAACGCTGGCTCTGAACGCTGAGCTAATCCCGCTTTGTTCCTATGTCCTGACTACCTATTAATGAATCCTATTCCCTACCTCGGTACCAACTATTGCATTTCTGTTGGAAAGAAGTTTCTTTTGTCAGATAAGCAGATTCCAGAAAAAGCTCCTTCCTTGGCTTGAGAAGAGAGAAAACAAAGTTGCAGGAACCTTGATTCTGAGGCAATGTCTAAGGCCTCTCACCAAGTCAGAGCCATCTTGGGGGTATCATTTTCCGAACCCCAACAGGAGCTTGAACCATGGAACCCTCGTTATGGACAACCACGCTACAACCTTTTCCCCATTCTCCTTTCGGCATGTTGGGCACTCACACACAGGCCCGGCTTAAAGAGCGGCAGGTTCAGGACTCGAACAGCTCAGTCCGCCAACTGAGATCTAGCCTCCTTCACCACACCGCCGGCTGGCCCCATGCCCAACATTCTCACTGCTGATCACCAGAGCAGCGTCCCCTGTTCGATGGCCCATGTAAACAACTAGGCCCACGCGACCCGCGAGGCACTGGGCGACGGCCGGGAGGACGTCTTTCCTCGCGCACCTCCTCGGGTCACTCCACGCGGAGCCTCCTCTCTAGGCCGCGCTGTCCCGCGCTCTATGACGCCCGCCGCGAGGAGCCGCGCAGGCGCCGCCCCGATCACCAGAGCAGCGTCCCCTGTTCGATGGCCCATGTAAACAACTAGGCCCACGCGACCCGCGAGGCACTGGGCGACGGCCGGGAGGCCGTCTTTCCTCGCGCACCTCCTCGGGTCACTCCACGCGGAGCCTCCTCTCTAGGCCGCGCTGTCCCGCGCTCTATGACGCCCGCCGCGAGGAGCCGCGCAGGCGCCGCCCCCTTCCGTGAGCCCCGCGGCCCCGCGCCGCTTCCTTCTTTCCCTTTCCGCTCTCTCCTCCCCCGG
>NW_006160208.1:2600299-2640410 GCF_000334495.1 Tupaia belangeri chinensis | reverse complement strand
CCGGTGCTGCGCGCCGGACGTGGTCGCGGGGGCCGGGGGTCGGCTCGGAATTGAGATGTGGCTACGCGGGGCCGGGCTCTGATCGCTGCCGCCAGCTCCGCGCACTGGAGCCTGAGCCCCGCCCAGAGCCCCAGGAGCCACCGTGTGCCTGCTGCTTCCCGGGATCCGGAACGCCGCCCCGAGTTCCTGCAAACCAGGTGTTTACTTTGGGCCGAGATTTTCTTTTACCCACTTGGGTATCCTCTGGGCGGCCCTCTGATAAATCCAGCCACACAAATGTATTATCACAGTAACAAAATAGTCTTTTAAACTGCCAGGTTCCTTTTCGTGTGTAGTTTCCCAGTGTACCGTGAAAGGTGTTTCCATTGCTAACTCTGCAAATGGGGGGTGTTCCAGTGAGTGAGTCCCAGGCAGTTTTGGCAAAAACCAGTCTCGATTGAGCACCAGAGATTATAATGGTCTGATGAACTACCATTCCATTTTAGCCTCTTGTATGTGTGTTGTGAAGAGAATCTTAACTATCTTATAAGCCACAGTTTATTTATTTTTGTGTGTGTAGTTGAATCCACTAACTTTGGAGTCAGTGTTACCAAAAGGACCGCGTGGTGGGTGGGATCGTTGGATAAGTTTTCCTGTCATCTAAATTTGATCACTTGTGTTTACATCTTACACATAATTGGATCTGTTGGAAATTACAAACCTGAAGTTAAATCCAAGCAGTCTCCCTGACACCACTTCTCTGAACTGCGACCACTAAGGAAGGTACATGGCTTACAGGTATTGGGGACAATGTGATTCCCACAAAATGCTAGTAAGGGGATAATTCTGGTGTGCGTTTCTGGAGGGGGTGAGGGGTGAGAGCTGGCAACTAGAAAACTAGGTTGACAAGGAGATATTTCTGCCTATGTACCTAGCAAAGAATAGAATTAAGGCTCTGTTTTGTTTTGTTTTGTTTTTAATTGTCGAAGTGAACATACACTTGCCAGAGAAAGAGAAAGGACAGCCCCTCATGGGGGGGGCAGGTGGGGAGGTGATCATAGCTGCATTGGGCGCAGGCGCACGTGCTAGGTGTTTGGCAAACCACTAGGGCCAGGACTGAAACCCTGTGGGCCCTTGGGATCCTGCACCACATAGCACTTAACTGCTATGCTGTGGGGCTGGCCCAGGGTTTTCAGTCTTAAGTCTGGTAATTCTAAATTCCTTCATTGGATAAATGTTCTTTGAAAGGCTAATACTGGGGGACCAGCATATGGCACGGTGGACTCCCACATGGCTGAGGATGGTTTGAGTCCCAGACCTGGTGGCTTGCTTTCTCACTTTCTCCTCCTTTTCCCTCTCTGATAAAATTAAAATATATAAAATAAATAAATTCAATAAAATAATTCTTTTTAAAAAATAAAGGCTAATACTTGTTAGGTTTTCCCTTAGATCTGGGGGTATATATCTTAGAGCTCCCAGTTTGGTGAGAATACATTTGTAGTTGAGGGGAAAAAAACAAAATAGAAAGCCTTCCTCTACCTTGTTAGGTTTCGCATTTGGGACCCTGGAAATTAAACTCATAAGGCAGAGTAATAGAAAAGGTATGCAAATTTCATTTTACACATCCTGTGATGTGTAAAATTATTAAAAAAAGATTATAGAAAAATTATAGAAAAAAAGAGTCAAGGAAGTTAATAGACATGAGAGGTGTGCACAAATTTTACCAAAAACATTATGTGTTAGAGATATGGCAAGACAAAGGAGAAAGCTTTTGTCCTCCCAGGGCTGTAAACCGTGGGAAGATAATATGTGGGGAACTAATGGATGAGAAGGACCTTTTCAGTGCGCTTTATTGTGCAGATCCATCCTCAGTGCCGATTTTCTGTCTTCGGGACCAAAAGCCTTCCCTGGGGGAAGGAATTTATGTTGGTCCTCCTTTAGCAGACGTTTCTGCTTTCAGTTAGAGAAGAAAAATTCTGGAAAGGTTTCTATCTGCATCTGTTGATTCTCAGTTGTCTTCAGCTCAACATAATCCTATGCCAAAATGGCATATTTGTGGGTAGTGTTTTTTTTTTTCTTCCAAGACCAGGAAAAAGGTGGAAGGGACCCCCAATAAGAGTCTCATATAGTGACAACTGCTCCTGCCCCTGCCCCCACCTCCACCCTTGGCCCTCCCAAACCTGGGGTCGTTAGTATGCCTTCAGGGTTAAGAGTGCTGACTGTCCTGGCAGACTGCCTGGGTTCACAACCTGACTACTCTCTAGCTGTGTGATCTTGAACATTTCAACTGTGCGGCTGAGCTTTCTTTCATTCAAAAGTTTGACAAAGCATAGTCATAAAAGGCATACTTACCACAAACTAATAATTTAAATTTATCAAGTCACTTAAGTTTCTAGGCCTTAGTTTCTTCTTTCTTTTTTTTTTTTTGGAAAGGATTTTGCTATAGGGCATGTGTGCTTGCCAGAAAGACAGAGAAAGATATAGAAAACCAGAAATCACCCCCCAGGGGGGATGGCCACACTGCAATTCCTTCTCCTCCATTCTCTTCTCAGGATCTTGGGCACGCACGCACACGTACCAGGCGTGAGTTTAAGCCACCGGGTTTGGGAATCAAATCACTGTCGACTACATGGGAGCCCAGTGACATAGCCATTATGCCAACTGCTGGTCCCAGTTTCTTCATTCTTAATGCAAGGGGTAGGGGTGGAGAGAGGGGGTGGGGGAGGTAAAATCCTTTTCTTTCAGGACTATTGGGAAGCTGAGGGTAGTGGAGATTGAGATGAATACAGGTTCAATATCTCTTATCTGAAGTGCTTCAGACCAGAAGTGTTTGAGATTTCAATTTTTTTTAAATTTTTTATTTTGGAATAATACTATATACACAGGGTATCTTGGGCATGGAACCCAAGTCTAAATACAAAATTCCTTTACGTTTCATATATACATTGTATGCATTGTCAGTCTACAGGTAATTTTAATATGATAAATTTTATTGCAGTATTTTGACTGCAACTTATCACATGAAGTCAGGTATGGATTTTTTTACTTTTGGTAGGTGTCGCGTTAGTGTCAGATGTATTGGATTTTGGAGCATTTCAGATTTTTGGGTTAGGGATGCTCAATCTGTTTTAGCTTTGACATTTATTGTGTGCCATATTCTGTCATATGGAACTTTACGTAGGTCTTATCTAAGGTTATCTAAGGGATTATTGGTCACCTTCTCTTATCTAACAGAGAAATCTTTCTGTTATACAGTCAAACAAGATGCATACTGCAAGCATTTGGGATTTAGTGACTTCCAGAACTGTCACTCTTTTCCAGAAACCTTTTTGGAGTTCACTACTTCCATTAGAAAGAGGAGTGTGGTCACAAGCTCAGCTTAGGATAAGGGGAGTTGCTGGTTAATTCACATTTCTAAGTTCTTGTTCCCTAGAGTAATGACTACTGGTTTATTTAATTTGTAGTACCAGTGAGATTTGTTAGAGGAAAACTGTTACATGGCAAATATATCCAGCAGAATGTGTGGCGAACAACTGGCATGTGTATCTAATTTTAACCGTACAAACCATCCTTTAGCAACAAACTTGTTCCTAAAATCATGCTGTTGAGTAGGCCTCCTGTTCCTTTCTAAAAATCCCTGTGATAGGAGCATCTTGTGATCTTGTCCTCTATTTGAAACAGAGTAAATCATAGAATGTGTGAAAGCTAGGGCCAGCTGGTAGCATGGCAGTCTACGCGACTGGATCCAGTATGGCCAGCTGACTGGTTTGAGTCCCAGACTTGGTGGCTAGAGAAATGCACCAGGTGTGTGTTTGCGCGTGCCCAGAATTGCAAGAGGAAAATGAAGAAGGGATTGTGGTGTGGCCTTTCCCCCATGGGGTGATTTCTCACTTTCTTTCTCTTCACTTTTTCTCCAGTGAGCACACAGGCTCTATAGCAAAAACAAACAAATCAAACCATCAGACAAACCCAGTATTTGTTAAAGCCAAAAACAACAACAACCCTCCGCCTCAGTTCCTAGTTTTATGAAGGACTGTACTGAGAAGCAGAATGGAACATTAGTTAATAACATGACCCTTCAAGCGTGCTTGCTTTGAGAATCCCAACCATGCCACTTACTGGCTGTGTGACTGTGCAAGTGTTTGCTCTGCTTCACTCTCCTCACTGGTAATGTGAACAAGAAAATCATTATTTTTTATTTATTCAAAAGTCATGACACATTTTTGCATAGAAAAAGATGCCATAGCTTATCCGATGACCCATTTTTTTCTCTTAGCTGTTCATTTCTCTACAGTTTGTGGCCAATGCAAATCAGTTCCATAACATGAGTCACTAAGAATCAAAACATAAATACACAAACACAGTATACACTCTAAAACAGACGCACAGCGTTCAGGTATGAAGCGAAGGGGAGTGTTCATTCACACAGTAGCTTCAGATCTGTTCAGTCTGGTTGTGCTCAGGTAGATTTTTAAAGATGAGGGAAAAGGACTTTGGTTATCAAGAAAACTGTGTCCATATTATATAATGGAACAGAATCTGAGGACTTTTTTTTTTGAAACCTTTTTGGAGTTCACTACTTCCATTAGAAAGAGGAGTGTGGTCACAAGCTCAGCTTAGGATAAGGGGAGTTGCTGGTTAATTCACATTTCTAAGTTCTTGTTCCCTAGAGTAATGACTACTGGTTTATTTAATTTGTAGTACCAGTGAGATTTGTTAGAGGAAAACTGTTACATGGCAAATATATCCAGCAGAATGTGTGGCGAACAACTGGCATGTGTATCTAATTTTAACCGTACAAACCATCCTTTAGCAACAAACTTGTTCCTAAAATCATGCTGTTGAGTAGGCCTCCTGTTCCTTTCTAAAAATCCCTGTGATAGGAGCATCTTGTGATCTTGTCCTCTATTTGAAACAGAGTAAATCATAGAATGTGTGAAAGCTAGGGCCAGCTGGTAGCATGGCAGTCTACGCGACTGGATCCAGTATGGCCAGCTGACTGGTTTGAGTCCCAGACTTGGTGGCTAGAGAAATGCACCAGGTGTGTGTTTGCGCGTGCCCAGAATTGCAAGAGGAAAATGAAGAAGGGATTGTGGTGTGGCCTTTCCCCCATGGGGTGATTTCTCACTTTCTTTCTCTTCACTTTTTCTCCAGTGAGCACACAGGCTCTATAGCAAAAACAAACAAATCAAACCATCAGACAAACCCAGTATTTGTTAAAGCCAAAAACAACAACAACCCTCCGCCTCAGTTCCTAGTTTTATGAAGGACTGTACTGAGAAGCAGAATGGAACATTAGTTAATAACATGACCCTTCAAGCGTGCTTGCTTTGAGAATCCCAACCATGCCACTTACTGGCTGTGTGACTGTGCAAGTGTTTGCTCTGCTTCACTCTCCTCACTGGTAATGTGAACAAGAAAATCATTATTTTTTATTTATTCAAAAGTCATGACACATTTTTGCATAGAAAAAGATGCCATAGCTTATCCGATGACCCATTTTTTTCTCTTAGCTGTTCATTTCTCTACAGTTTGTGGCCAATGCAAATCAGTTCCATAACATGAGTCACTAAGAATCAAAACATAAATACACAAACACAGTATACACTCTAAAACAGACGCACAGCGTTCAGGTATGAAGCAAAGGGGAGTGTTCATTCACACAGTAGCTTCAGATCTGTTCAGTCTGGTTGTGCTCAGGTAGATTTTTAAAGATGAGGGAAAAGGACTTTGGTTATCAAGAAAACTGTGTCCATATTATATAATGGAACAGAATCTGAGGACTTTTTTTTTTTAGAGAGACAGAAAGCAAGAAATCAGCCCCCAGGGGGGATGGCCATGCCACAATCCCTTCTTCATTCTTTCTCAAGATTTTGGGCACACACACACACGTCTGGCATGAGTTTTAAGCCAACAGGTCCAGGACTTGAACCACGGTCGACTACGTGGGAGTCCAGCAACATAATCATTATGTCATCTGCTGGTCCCAAGAGTACTATAATTTTAAAAAGGTTTCTGTGTCAAGGCTGTTGTAAAAGATTTATTTTCCTGAATCAGGCCCACTTGAGTGGTGGGGTTTTTTGTTTTGTTTTGAGAGATTTTTGCTATAGGGCGCGTGCAGTTGCCAGAGAGACAGAAAGCGAGAAATCACCCCCCAGGGGGGATGGCCACACCGCAATCCCTTCTCCTCCATTCTCCTCTAGGGATCTTGGGCACGCACACACACGTGCCCAGCGTGAGTTTAAGCCACAGGGTCCGGAACTTCAACTGCAGTCGACTGCATGAGGGTCCAGCAACATAGCCATTACACCAACTGCTGGTCCCTCTAACAACTTTTTAAAAAGCCTAAGTAAAAAGTATTCTAAGTATTCTAGGAGGAGTTACTTGAAAGTATTTTGACAGCTGTTTGATTTGAATAAATCTGCATGGGTGGGAGCAGTGCCAGCACGAGCAGCCCCAGCTGGAGCAGCCCCAGCTGGAGCGTGGCCACCATTGCTCTGCGTCTGTCCAGTCCGTGGGTGCGTGACTCATCTGGCCAGATACTGGGTGCTTTCAGAACCATTGCTCCAAGGCAGGCTCAGGCGAGATCCAGATGACTCAGTAATTTTACTTTTCAGTTTGCTAGAGGAGTATGTGCTCTACACAGAGAGGAAGGGTAAGAGTAAGAAAGTGAGACAGCATCCCCCATGGGGGATGGTCATATCACAATCCCATCTCCTCCATTTCTCCTTTTGGGATTCTGGGCACACACACCCACATAGCCAGTACGTTTCTCAGACCACCAGGTCTGGGACTGGAATCTTACTATCAGCCTTGTAGAATCCAGCTGCCTAAAGTACCATGCAACCAGCTGGCCAGAGAAAACCTTTTAAAGTTGCGCTTGGGCCAGAGCTATCATACATTTCACTGTTAGTAGTAGAATATGGCATTAATATATACAATTTACTTACCTATGCTAGTAAATTTGTTTAAAGTGACAGTGTTTGAAAATTATTTGAATAACTTTTTTTTTTTAAATCCGATTAGGAAAATTTAAGCTTTTTTTATCAATATATTTTCTCTAGTAAAATCAAATATCCAGTGGAGTCCTTACTGTCCGTAAGTTTGTATGAAGATGTACTCATTCTAGGCAAAGCATTAATAAACATTTATAACTGTATTATGACGTAGTAAATTATGCTTAGACCTCCTACTTTTTTCAGACCCTGTAATCATCCATGTCTTTTAATTTAATACTTTTCTCTGATTTCACTTTCTTCAAAATTTTTTTAAGAATTATTTATTTTACTTTTATTCATTCATCCATTTTATTTTAATTTGACCAGAGAGATACACAGAGAGCAAGAGAAAGAGGGAAAGTGAGAAAGTAAGCCACCAGGTCCAGGACTCGAACCGTGGTCAGCCATGTGGGAATGTCCAGTGCCTTAACCACTACGCCACCTGATGGTCCCTTCAAAATTTTTTTTTAAGAGTTATTTTTGCTATAAGGTGTGTATGTTTGCCAGAGAGACAGAGACAGACAGACAGTGAAAAATCAGCCCCCAAGGAGGATGGCCATGCCACAATCCCTTATCTATTCTTGGGATTTTGGACATGCATGCTCACGCACCTGGTATGAGTTTTAAGCTGCCAGGTCTAGTACTCGAACCATGGTCAACTCCATGGGAGTCCAGTGATATAACCATTATGCCATCTCCTGGTCCCTGGTTTCTTCAAATTTAAGGAAGTTTCTTATATATTTGGAAATTAAATTCCTTTTTGTTTTAAAAGGCATGCGTGTTCACTGGAGAGAGACAGGGAAAATGAGAAATATCCCCCAACCTGTGGGGTATGGCAACATGACAATCCCTTGGGATTTCTCTCTCACACACACACACACACACGTGCCCAGCATGATTTTCTTTCTTTCTTTTTAAAATTTAATTTGTATTATTATTCTTATTTTTTAAAACATTTGATTGCTATACATCATTTGGCTTGTAAAGAGAATGTACCCAACATGAGAATTACCCAACATGAAATACTTCTCAGACCAGTCCAGTTGAGAATACTATATATGTTATTATTAACAGTTAATAAACCATTTCTGTGTCCCACAAATGTCATACCTCGCTATTTTTTTCTCCCTGATTTTCTTCCCTATACTCTTCCTTTCTTCCCCTGTCCCACGTTCCACACTGTCTTCAGCATCCATAACTATTTTCACTGCTTTTATGTCCTCCAATACTTTGATCTCTACCATAGAGTACAGATTTTTGGTATATATTAAGTAGATACATACAGTATCTTTCATAGCCTGGCTTGCTTCACACAGCAATAAATCTTCAATATTCAACCACTTTCTATCAAATGCTGGGGTCTTACTGATTTTTATGGCTGAATAGTATTCTGTAGAGTATATGTGCCACATTTTTTCCATCAATTCATGTGTTTGTGGACATTTGGGTTGGTTCCATGTCTATGCAATCATGAATAATGCCCCAATAAACATTATATGCAAGCACTTTTCCATCCGACCATTCTTCTGGGTTTTTTTGGTGGATACCAGAAGTGGGATTGCTGGATCAAATGGAAGTTCTATTTGTAGATCTTTGAGGAAGCTCCATATTATTTTCCACTGTGGCTGGACCAATTAACATTCCCACCAACAGTGTAGGAGAGTTCCCCTTTTACCACAACCCCACCAACACATCACTTTTTGTATTTTTAATCTTTGCCATTCTAAAACCAAACTCATTGTGGTTTTAATCTGCATCTCCCTTATGATAAAGAATGTCGAGCATTTCCTCATATGCTTTTTGGCTGTTTGTATGTCTTCCTTAGATTTTTTGTTCAGCTCATTTTTTTTTTTTTTTTTTTTTTTTTTTTTTTTCAGGTAAGTCGCTGGAGTTCCTTGTGTATTCTGGCTATCAGTCCCTTACCTGAGTCATATTTAAAAAAATATTCTCCCATTTCAAGGGTTGTCGATTCATACTAATTGCTGTGTCCTTTGCTGTGCAGAAACTTCTTAATCTGATATAATCCCACGTGTCTATTTTAGGAGTTTTTGCCTGTGTTTTGGGGGTTTTATTTAAGAAGTCTTTCTCTACCCAAATGTCTCCCAGAGTATCCCCTGTATTTTCCACTTCATATTTAAAAAAATATTCTCCCATTTCAAGGGTTGTCGATTCATACTAATTGCTGTGTCCTTTGCTGTGCAGAAACTTCTTAATCTGATATAATCCCACGTGTCTATTTTAGGAGTTTTTGCCTGTGTTTTGGGGGTTTTATTTAAGAAGTCTTTCTCTACCCAAATGTCTCCCAGAGTATCCCCTGTATTTTCCACTAGAAGTTTTATAGTTTGAGGTCTTAGGTTCAGATCTTGGATCCATTTTGAGTTGATTTTTGTTAATGGTGAAAGATGAGGATCCAGTTTCATCTTTCTGCAGGTGGATACCCAGTTTTTCCAGCACCATTTGCTAAAAAGTTTTTCCTTTTCCCAGTGAATTGACTGGTATCTTTTGTCAAAAATCAGTTGACTGTAAGCTTTGGGGTTTATTTCTGGGGTCTCTATTCTGTTCCATTGGTCCTCCTTGTCTGTTTTTGTGCCAATACCATGCTGTTTCGATTATCACAGCTTTATAGGATATTTTGGGGTTGGAGTGAGATGCTGCCCACTCCACTCTTTTTTGCAGGATTGCTTTGGTGATACGAGGTCTTTTATGATTCCAGACAAATTCTATGATTTTATTTTCTAGATCTCTGAAGAATGTTTCTGGTATTTTTATTGGAATTGTGTTAAATATTGTGTTAAATAGATTAATTTGGGTAGATTTGTCATTTTGATTATATTAGTTCTTCCAATCCAGCAACATGGGATGTTCTTCCACTTTTTTTGTGTCATTTACAATATCTTTTAAAAGATTTTCATGGTTTTCTTTGTAAAGGTTTATGACTTCCTTAATTAGGTTAATCCCTAGGTATTTTATACATTTTGTTGTTATGGTAAAGGGATCCCTTTTTTCAGATCTGCCTCATTCAATTTCTTGTGTATATAATTGCTATAGATTTTTGGATGTTGATTTTCCAATTGTCCTGACAGTTTATTGTATTCATTTATTACTTGGAGAAGTTTTTTCATGGGAACCTTTGGTTCCTCTAAGTATACCATCATGTCATCTTCAAATAGAAATATTTTCAACTTTTATTTGCCTATTCAAATGCCTTTTATATTATTCTTTTTTCTGATTACATTGGCTAAGACTTCCAGCAGTATATTGAAAAGGAGTAGAGAAACTGGGCAGGCTTGTCTATTACCAGTTTTTAGTGTAATAGCTTTTAGCTTTTCCCCATTCAGTGTAGTGTTAGCTATAGGTTTTTCATAGATGGCTTTTATTGTGTTGAGAAATGACCTTCTATACCAATGTTGCTGAGTCTTAATCATGAAGGGATGTTGTATTTTTTCAAATGCTTCTTCCGCATCAGTTGAAATGATCATGTGGGTTTTATCTTTATTTCTGTTAATATGGTTATTATATTTATGGTCTTGCATATGTTGAACCACCCTTGCATCCCTGGAATAAAGCCCACCTGGTTGTGATGAATAATCATTTTTATATGTTGTTGGATACGATTTGCAAGTATCTTGTTGAGAACTTTTGCATCTATATCCATCAGAGTTATTGGTCTGCTCTTTTCCTTTTTCATTATGTCTTTATCTGTTTTGGGAATGAGGATGATAGAGGTTTCATAAAATGAATTTGAGAAGATTCCTTCCTTTTGGGCCTTTAGAAATAATTTGAGTAAAATGGGGGTTAACTCTTCCTTAAAAGTTTTGTAGAATTCAGAAGTGAAGTCATCAGGACCTGGGCTTTTCTTTGTTGCGAGGTTATTTATTACTGATTTAATCTCATGACTTGTAATGTGACTATTCAGGTTTTCTATGTCCTCCTGATCAATCTGGTAGATTATATGCATCCAGGAATTTGTCCATCTCATCCATGTTCTCATTTGTTGACACATAGTATCCTCTAATGATGTTTTGTGTTTCTATTGTATCTGTTGTAATGTTGACTGTTTCATTACATATTTGATTTATCTGATATCTTTCTTCTTCATCAATCTAGTTAATGGTTTGTCTATCTTGTTCATCTTTTCAGAGAACCAGCTTTGCTTCCATTTATTTTCTGTATAGTTCATTTATTTTCTATTTCATTTATTTCTGCTCGAATCTTTATTATTATTTTTTTCACCTGGCAGGGTTGTTTTTTTTTTTTTTTTTTTTTTTTTTTTTTTTTTTTGGGGGTTTTCTTTTTTTTTTTTTCTATAATGTCCATTTGCCACCTTTCCATCTTTTTCTTATGTGCACTAATAGCTATGAATTTCCCTCTTATGATTGCTTTTGCAGTGGCCCATAGATTATGGGAACTCATGTACTCATTATCATTTGTTTTCATAATTTTTTTGATTTCAGACTTATTTCTTTGGTATTTAAGAAGTCATTTAGAAGTAGGTTGTTTGGGGACCAGCAGGTGGCTTGGTGGTTAGGGTGCTGGACACTCCCACATGGCTGACCGTGATTCTGGATCTAGACCCGGTGGCTTACTTTCTTGTTTTTCTTCTCTCTCTCTCTGGTCAAATTAAAAATAGATGAATGAATAAGTAAAAATTAAATAAATAATTCTTAAACAAAAAAGAGAAGTAGGTCATTTAGTTTCCATGTGTTTGTGTATTTTCAAGGATTTTTCTTTAAATTAATATCAAGTTTCAATTCCATCATGGTCAGAGAATGTACTGGACATAGTTTCTATGCCTTCGAATCTGTAAAGGCTTGATTTGTGTCCTGTCATACAGTCAGTCTTTGAAAAGGTTCCATGTGGGGGTGAGAAAAATGTGTATTTTTGTGGTGTTAGGATGGAAAGTTCCATAGATATCTGTCAAGCCCATTTGATTTATAGTATCATTTAGGTACTGTATCTCTCTGCCTATTTTTTTTTATCTAGAGGATCTGTCTAAAGGAGATAAAGGGGTGTTGAGATCTACAACAATTATAGTGTTGCAGTCTCTCTCTTCTTTTAGCTCTAGCAGTCTTTCCTTCATGCATTTAGGCGCTCCTGAGTTGGGTGCATAGATATTTATAAGCGTTATGTCTTCTTGTTGAATTAGCCCATTTCCTACTATATAATGCCCTTCTTTGTCTCCTCTTCCTTTTTTTTTTTTGGAGAGGTTTTTGCTATAGGGCGTGTGCGCTTGCCAGACAGACAGAGAGGGACAGAGAGACAGAAAGCAAGAAATCACCCCCCCAGGGGTGATGGCCATGCCGCAGTTCCTTCTCTTCTATTCTCCTCTTGGGGTCTTGGGCACACACGCACACATGCCTGGCGTGAGTTTAAGCCACTGGGTCCAGGCCTCAAACCATGATCGACTACATGAGAGTCCAGTGACATAGCCATTACGTCAACTGCTGGTCCCTCTTTGTCTCTTCTTATAGTTTTTGTCTTAAAGCTTATTTTATCTGAAAACAGAATTGCAACTCCAGCCTTTCTTGATTTCCATTTGCATGGAATATCTTTTTCTAGCCCTTCACTTATAGTCTATGTGTCTTTATCCGTCAGGTGCATTTATTGTAGGCAACAGATAGAGGGTTCATGTTTTTTAATCCTTTCAGCCAGTCTTTGGCTCTTGATTGGAAAATTTAATCCATTAACGTTCAATGTTATTATCAATATTTCTGGACATGTTCCTATCATTAAGTGAGCCATTTTCTAGGTTGTTTTTTGTTCTCTTATAGCTATCTGTCTGACTTTTTAGTTTTCCTTGTGTTGTGCTCCCTTCAGAACTTCTGAAGAACTGGTCTGAATTTACCAACCCAGTTTTCAGGTTTTGTTTATCTGAGAATATTTTAATCTTTTTCTTTTTTTCCATATGAAGGATAATCTTGCCAGGCATAGTGTTCTTGGTTGAAACTGACTTTCATTTAACATTTTGACTATATTTCCCTATTCTTTTTTTGCCTGCATTGTTTCTGATGAGAGGTCCGGTGTTAGCCTAATGGAATAACCTTTGCAAGTAACTTGATGTTTCTCTCTTGCCAATTTTAGTATCTTGTCTTTGTCTATGGTTTTGGCCAATCTGACTATGATGTGCCTTGGATAAGATCTTCTTGGATTGATTCTATTTGGGGTCCTATGTGTTTCTTGGGTCTGGATATTTGAATGCCTCTCTAGGTTTGAAAAGTTTTCTTTCAGAATTTCATGGAATAAATTATGAATGCCTTTGTTATTTTCTTTCCCTTCTGGGATACCAATTATCCAGATGTTTGGGCACTTGATGGTATCTAATATTTCTCATATATTGCCCTCGTTTTTCTTGGTTGTTTTCTCAGTCTTTTTGATAATTTTTTCTAGGTCAGAGTTTTTGTCTTCTACATTTGAGATTCGATTTTCTGCATGATCTAATCTACTTTTTAATACTTTCAAGAGAAGTTTTAATTTCCTGTGTTACATTCTTTATCTCCGTTTGATTCTTTTTCATGGTATCTACTTCTTTCAAATCATGAATGGACTTCCTCATCTCCTGGAGCTTGTTGTCTTTTTTCTCTTGCATCTCATCTAGTTTTGTCACTATAAATATTCTGAATTGTTTATCCAACATTTCAAGTTCCACTGTGTTGTCTGTGAGTGTTGAGGAATTGATGTTTTCCCTTGGGGAAGAGACATTTTGCTGGTTGTTCATATTTCTTCTAGTCATTTGGTGATCTATACATTTCTTTCTAAATTCTTCGAGGTATCTCTGAGAGTAGGCAATTGGTCATCTCTCTTCTGTTCTACCTACCAAGTTGCTCACAAGCACTTTGCACTGTTGTCACTGGTCCTGGATGACCCAAATTCCTCCCTGTTTCTAGAGAACAGGTGCTCCTGAAACTGAGCTGCTGTGCTTCAGTTCAGGAACAAAGAAGAGAGCACTTGCAGGTGTGCTGAAATCCTGAGAGTCCAAAGGCAAGAGGGGGAGGAAATAAGTCAAGGGTCTCAGCTATAAAGCTTTCTAGCCACAGGTGGCCTGCCTTATGGCAAGGCCCTTCACTGGAACAGATGTCTGGATGGGGTGGGGAGGGGCACAGGATCAACTCAAGGTTCTAAGCAACACACTTGAGGGTCGAAAGGTGAGTTGGGGTGGTGGGGTGCCCAGCCTGATTTTATTTTTGGAGAGGTTTTTGCTACAGGGTGTGTGCGCTTGCCAGAAAGACAGAGGGAGACAGAGAGACAGAAAGTGAGAAATCACCCCTCCAGGGGGTATGGCCACGCCACAATCCCTTCTCCTCCATTCTCCTCTTGGGATCTTGGGCACACACGCACAGGTGTCCGGCGTGAGTTTAAGCCACTGGGTCCGGGACTCGAACTGCGGTCAACTACATGGGAGTCCAGCGACATAGCCATTACACTAACTGCTGGTCCCTCAGCCTGATTTTCAAGCCGCTGGTCTAGCACTGAAACTGTGGTTGGTCACGTGGGGATCCAACGCCTTAACCACTACACCTGGATGGCCCCTTTGCTTTTAATAGGAGTCATCCATCTTCTCCTTTCTGCTTCCACAGTAATTGCAGTTAAGTAGCAGAATAAGACAAAGACAGGTACTGAAATATGAAAGTGTGTGTGTCAGTGTTCTATTCACAACTTCCATTAGGTATGTTTGGATTGATATTAAGAGGTTTTTAACACCATCCTTTTCTTTCTTTAATTGCTAGCGATACTTATGGAAAGCAGATTTTTCTTAGATTTTACCTAGAATTTCTGTGATATCCCCTCCTTGATTATTTTCTTATTAACTCAGCTATTAGGTTTACTTATTTTTCAAATAATTGGTACAAGTTGACATTATTGTTATAGCCGTATCACCACTTAACCAAGTTATTTTTGTTTTATCTTTTAATGATTTTCTTTGTACATTGAATAAACTTCTTAATTTGGAAAAATTATGCAACTAGTATAGAAAAATTTAAAGTCTTCGGAAATTAGTCTGATGGCTCTACTTTATTTCATTTCAGATATATTTTTGCCATCATGGATCGATTTGGAGATATATCAGAAGGTGAAGTGGACCATTCTTTCTTTGATAGTGACTTCGAAGAAGCAAAGAAATGTGAAAGTAACTCAGCTTTTGACAAGCAAAATGATGACCCCAAAGAGACAATAGACAAAGATACAGAAAATGTAAATTTGAAACTTAAATCCCCAACAAAGGAAAATTATCTTACCGAGGAGGGAAATGAAAGAAAAACAAAAATCCCTCCGGAAGACCTCCCTGTAGAGAATGATGCTATTCAAACCAAAAGTTCTTTATCGGTGACCACCACTTCAAGATCCAAAAAATTGCATGATGGTACAACAGCACATAAAATACACTTGCCCATTCCAAGTAGAAGTCCTAGAAGTGTTAAAGGTGGGGACGATTACTCTACAGATGGAGAAGAAAGCAGTGATGATGAGAAAAGGCATCATGTGAGGCCCAAGTCAGCTAAACCATCCAATAACTTTAAAAAAAGCCTAAGTAAAAAGTATTCTAAAATTAGTTCCTCTTCCTCCTCCTCTTTGTCTTCTTCATCTTCAAGTTCAGGTACTGATTGTTCAGATGCAGGATCTGATAGCTGTATATCTGATTCGTCTCCATCATCAGAGAAGCATGTATCTGATACAACCCTCTTATCACCAAAACCAAAATATAAATCAGGAATAAAACTGACAGGAACACAACTGTCAAATACTAAACCAAAAACGAGTGACTACACTGAGGAATCTGAAGACACTGTGACAGATGTAACTCCTTTATCGACTCCAGACATCAGTCCTGTTCAGTCCTTTGAACTGGGCATATCAGATGACCAAAAAGTAAAAGTTAAAAAGCAAGAGAACGTGAGTCAAGAAGTATATGAAGATGTCGAGGATTTAAAAGATAATTCAAAACATTTGAAATCAGCCAAAAAAGGGAAAGATAAAAATGGGCCACATCTCGCCTCAAAGTCTTCAGTGTTAGATTCTAGTTTAGACCACAGATATAAACAGAAAGTCTTACATGACACAATGGACCTGAATCATCTTTTGAAAGGTAATGTTTGAAATATTTGATTAATTCTTTATGTAAAATCTCTCATTCTTTACCATGTTTTCCAGTGTAACAGTGTTTACTTTAAAATTAATCATTATGGCCACTTTCTAGTCCATACATTCGTGTATTAGGCTGCGTTATATGATTCATAGGTTAGTGATTCATCGGTTGAAGACCACATCTGTCATCTCTTTGGGGTTTCCAGTACACACTTCAGTGTTCTAGTATAACAGGTTATGAACTCTTTGGTCTTAGGACCTTTTTTCATTCTTAAAAATTATTGAGGACTGTGAAGAGCTTTTTATATATAATAACTTAGAGCTTATATCTATAAATATTTACACATTCGAATATTTATAAATATAAGAAATTAAAACTGAGAGTCAGCTCGTGGCATGGTGGTTAAGGTATGGCCTCCATGCAGTTTGGCCCTTGGACCTGGTAGCTGGAGTAATGTGCTGGGCACCTATGCCCAAAAGGAGGGAGAAGAGATTGCAATGTGGCCATTCCCCTGCTTTCTCACTTTCCTTTTCTTTCCCTCTGGCAAAATTTAAAAACAACAAAATGAACCTAAATAGATTTGCTTGTTTTTTTGTGTGGCATCTTTTGACTATTGCATTGCTCTTTTCATAATAATTTTCTACTCTGATCAATATGTGTTTAAAAGTAGCATCCTAACATTTGGCATTATCAAGCATCTTATAAAATTACATGGAAAAAAAAGAAATAGACATTGAAAAGATGTCACCTTTAGGTTTTAGTTTTTAAAATGTAGTCTTGACTAAATTATGATTTTTGCAATTTCATAATATTAAGAGCCCACTGTCTGTTTTTAAATTTGATGAGTACTGTTCGATTCCACAGATAAGCACCATTGTATCTAGATATGAGAACAAAAGGTGACACAAAAGAAGAAAGTGTAGTCCCAGTCACTTGAAAACTTCTTTTAGGGGGACCAGCAGTTAGCATAATGGCTATGTTGCTGGACTCCCATGTAGTCGACCGCGGTTCAAGTCCTGGACCCGGTGGCTTAAACTCACACCGGGTGCATGTGCGTACATGCCCAAGAGAAGAATGTAGTAGAAGGGATTGCGGCATGGCCATCCCCCCTGGGGGGTGATTTCTCATTTTCTGTCTCTCTGTTTCTCTCTCTCTTTCTGGCAAGTGCACGTGCCCTATAGCAAAAACCTCTCCAAAAAACCACTTCTTTTAGGAAGGAAACACTTGACTTTTGGAATTCTCAAATTTTAAAAATAGTGAAAATAGCTTTGGGTTAGCCAGTGGTGTGGTGGTTAAGATGGCTAGATCCTAAATGGCTGACTGCAAGTTCTCATCCCAACTTAGTACCTTGGAAAACACAGTAGGCACATGCATGTGTGCCCAAAATCCAAAATCCCAAGAGGAGAATGGAGGAGAAGGGATTGTGGTGTTGCCATCCCTCCTGGGGGTTGGGGTGGGGGGAAACTTTCTCTCCCTCTGTTAAACTCTTCTCCCTCCACCGCAGCCTTCCCCTGTTCCTTGGCAAGCACACATACTCTATAGCAAATTAAAAATAATAACAAGAACTGTCACTGGAATAAACCCCATTTTAAAGAAGAAGCCTGTTGGGACCAGCAGTTAGTGTAATGGCTATGTCGCTGGACTCCCATGTAGTCGAATGCGGTTTGCGTCCCGGACCCAGTGGCTTAAAACTACGCTGGGCGCGTGTGCATGCGTGCCCAAGATCCCGGGAGGATAATGGAGGAGAAGGGATTGTGGTGTGGCCATCCCCCCTGGGGAGGGATTTCTCACTTTCTGTCTCTCTGTCTCTCTCTGTCTGTCTGGCAAGCGCACGCGCCCTATAGCAAAAACCTCTCTAAAAAAAAAAGAAAGAAAAAACCTGTCATTCTTGAGCTTTTTGTTCAGGGCTGTTTTTTTTTTGTTGTTGTTGTTTGTTTGTTTGTTGTTTTCTTTTTTTTTGTATTAGTCGGGATGATTATGATAAGAAACAGAAATGCCCAGTTAAATAGTATAGTGAGAAGCCCAAAGATAGATTGGGCTTCGTTGTTGATTCTGTGGCCCAAAAATGTCACTGGGGACCTACGTTCTACCACTCTGTTCCTTTAGCCCTTTTGTTGGCTTCACTCTTAGGCTGGTAGGAGATATCTGCAGCAATGGGCAGTATTCACATCCAGACATGACAGTATCCAGAGAAAAAGAAATCATTCCTCTGACTCTGAATGGAGGGGAGTTTTTAAAGAAGCACTCTCCTTTGACCTCAGTCTGTCTTACGGTCCAGAATTGGGTTACAACTCTTTCTGAACCAGCCATTAGTGAGGGGAATGGGAGACTGACTCTGGAATTTGAGGTTAGAGTTGAGGAGTAGAGGGCAAGGGAATCAGCCTCCCTTGTAGTCATGGCTTCACAGGAAAGGAAGGATGGGTGTCTAAATTAGTCTGTCAGCGACTCAGTCAGGGATCTGCTAAGGAGGAAGGTAGGAATATGTGCTAATTGAGTAGCCAGCTCTTTTCACTTAAGCTTCTGAAGCTTTAATATGCATAGAAGTGACCAGAGGATCCTGCTAAAATGTAAATTCTGATTCAGCAGTGGTGATACTGGTATTGCTGATTAAGGACCATAGTCCAAATAGCAAGATGCAACTGTTTGATTCCTTTGAAAATACAGGCATACCTCATTTCTACTCTTGTTCAGTCCATTTTCGAAACTTGGTTGGATGTAGAGAACCTATGCATTTTCAAGTTTTAGGTGGAAAAATTGTCTTAGCCCAAATTCCTGAGCAGTTTCCCCAGCTATAATTAAATGGAAATACTGTTGAAAAACATTCAACACAAAGCTGAACTACAGCATAGACAGAAAGCTTCATTCATGTCACTGCTCAGTAGGGAGGCCCTCCTCTAAGAGACTTGCCAGTGAGAGGTGCTGGGGCCTTTTAAGGCACAGGAACAAAGGTGGCATTTTGCCAGTTGGCTCATGTAGTTGTGGAGTCCATAACAAAGCCATGCACTAAGGATTCTTTAGGATAATAAAGTATTTTAAATATTAATTGTGACAACCAGTTCATTACAAGGTATTGCTTTAGTTTTTCAAGATTATTGTTGCTTTATTTACAAAATTATTCATGCTTGGTACATTGTAGCTTTTCAGAGCCAAGAATATGTTCATGAGTTTTCTTTTTCCCCTTCTAAGTGCGGTTGTGGTAGATGGAGGTGTGTGCATGGCCAGATACGATGCCCTTTCTACATTCATCTTTCAGTGTACTTGGTCATTTTTTTTCCCTTCGTTAATATTTTACAGAAATATTTTTGCTCTATTCATAATGTAGCACGTGCACACACGCAAGAGAGAGAGAGTGAGTAGGACCAGCAGATGGTGTAGTGGTTATGTTGTTGGACTCTCACGTAGTCAACCACGGTTCGAATCCCAGACCCATTGGCTCATGTCGGGTGCTTGTGTGTGTGTGTGCCCCAAATCCCGAGAGGAGAATGAAGGAGAAGGTATTACAGTGTGGACATCCCCTCCCCCAGGAAATCTTTGTGTCTTTGGCGAGTACACATGATCTATAGCAAAAATCTCTCAAAAAAAAAAAAAAGAAAGACGAGAGAGAGAGAGAGAGAGAGAGCTGTGAGCATCCTCCACAGGATCTGGTCATGGTTTAATCCCCTTTGTCTAGTCATACAACCCATTGGATGCTGGGTAATTGTACACATGTCTGCCGTGTCTGTGCTGACTGGGCCAGGGATTTGAACTGCAGTCGTCACATGGAAAATGACCAATATCTGACATGGTAAATATTGATAAATGTAACCCACATAAACAGAAATGCATAGCCTTAAAATTTACCACATGGATTAGGTGTGAAATAGTCACACTGAGATGTGTCTTGAGAATAAAAATTAATGTAAGAGAAAGAAATGGGATTAAGGAAGAAATTGAGCAAAGAAACTGGTTAGATTTTTTGTCTGTTTTTAGTAAAATTATACCAACATAGGCTAAGGGAAGGATCTTGTTCAAGCAGAAGGTACAGACCCTGTTACACTCCACAAAAAAAGAGGACTCCTCTACTGAGATTGGCTACGAGCACCTCCTACCTGGCAGCACACTTTAGTCCTTCTTACTGGCAAATGGCAGGTCTTTGCCCTCAGCCCACTGTCATACATTTCCAAACATTTGAGGAAAGCTAAAACAACACAGTGAGGCACCGCACTCATAGATAAGGAATGTAATATATTTAAAACTGTTAAAGGAGCACCTCAACCCAGCCTTGTGGTACAGGCGATAGTGTGCTGTACTGCAGTGCTGGAAGTGTGTGGACAGATGTGGGTTTAGATCCCTGGTTGACTTGGGATGTGACAGGTGCACACGTGCATGGGTGCCCAAGATCCTGATGAGTAGAAGCGCTGGGAAAATACCCTGTGGAAGGTACCTGTGTGTCTTATCTCTCATGCATGTATACACTCTCTATAATGAACAAAACATAAAAAATTAAGGTGGAAGACCTAGAATAGAAACCTGGTTTCACTAAAAAAAAAAAAAAAAAAAAAAAAAAAGAAGAAGAAGAGTATTGCAGTGATTTTAGAAAGGATCTGTAAGAATGAAACTTTTTTCCCTAATAAAACAAGCCTGGATGTGCGTTTCCATCTTCTCCCTCTGCCATGTGTACAGTGGAGTTTCCAGGGACTGCCCGGCAATAGCAACACAACAGTGCAGAAGCAGCTGTGAGAACCCAGCTGTCACACAGGAAGCCAGGCCTTACAGAATGTACAGAACTGTTCAACTCTGCTGCTCATTAATTTTTTAAAAAAATAAATATGTTAACATATAATTGGTGTCTTGTGTTCTGACATGGTAAATATTGATCGATGCATGCTATTTATTGACAGTCTTTGATGCTCTCAATCTTTTATTTTTTAAAGAATTTAATTTTATTATTTTTAAATTTTTCTATAGGGTGCATTTACTCATGAGAGAGAGAAAGTGATAAAGCAGATCGCCAGGTCTGAGGCTCAAACCATGGTCAGCCATGTGGGCATCCAGCACTTTATCCACCATGCCACCTACCGGCCCTAAGGGGCTCTTGTTCTTTAGGAGTTCTGACATCAAAATGTTTAAGTGCTTCTAGGAGAATGGAGATATGAGGTTGCAATATTTGCAAAACTATAAAATTTTGGAGAAAATTTTAGAGAAAGCATTTTTAAAATCAGTCTTCCATAAGAAAAAAGAATAAATAACAAGAAAGGAAAAAAATTGGGGCTGGCAGGTGGTGTAGTGGTTAAGCTGTTGTACTCCCACATGGCCAACCACGACTCAAGTACTGGACCTGGCAGCTTGCTTTCTTACTTTCCTTCTCTTACTCTCTGGTCAAATTAAATAATAATAATAAAATTAATTGATTTTTTGAGAGATTTTTTGCTATAGGGCACATGTGCTCTCCAGAGAGACAGACAGAGATGGAGAAACAGAAAGGGAAAAATCCCCTCCCAGTGGGGATGGCCATGCCACAATTCCTTCTCCTCTATTCTCCTCTTGGGATCTTTAGCATGCATACCCATGTGCCTGGCTGGGTCTGGGACTAGAATTGTGGTGGACTATGTGGGAATCCAGCGACATAACTATTACAACATCTGCAGGTTCCAAAATAAAATACTAAAAAAAATAAAAAGAATAAGATTATAATGAGAGGCCAAATAGTATAAGTGAGATTTTTTTGTTTTTGTTTTTTCAATTCCAGAGTGTACACATGCTTGCCAGAGAGAGAAAGGGAAAGCATCCCCCTGTGGGGTATAGTCCCACTTTAATCTTTTTACCTCCATTTCTCCATATTGTCAGGCTTCAAGGTACACACTGCACACACACCTGGCATGTTTTCAGCTCATTAGACTGCGATTGAACTGTGATTGGCCTTGGGGAATCCAGCTCCGTGTGTGCTGTGCTTAACCTCTACACTATGAGGCAGGCCCAGTGGGTGGTTTTGATTTATCAAAAGATACTACTATGGAAATGCCTTTAAAAAATTAAACAGGAGGGGCCAACAGGTAGTTTGGTGGTTAAGGCACTGGACTCCTACATGGGCAACCATAATTCAATTCCCAGACCTGATGGCTTGAAAGTCATGCCAGGTGTGTGTGCCTATGTACCCAAAGTCCCAGGAGAAGAATAAAGGAGAAGAGATTGTGGCATGGCCATCCCCCAGTCATCCCCCCTAGGAGGTGATTTCTCACTTTCCTTCTCACTAACTCTCTCAATCTCTCTGGAGAATGCATGCACCCTATGGCAAAAATGTTAAGGAAAAAAGTTAAACCAGGGATATTTTTTAGGCTTTAGAAAGGAAGGAAGGCCTAACACATGCAGGTGTGACACATGCTACAGAATAGATGAATCTTGAGAACATTATGCTAAGTGAAATAAACCAGTCTCAAAAAGACAAATACTGAATGATTCCACTTATACTTAGAATAGTCAAAATGACAGAGCTGGAGTTAACAGACAGTGGGGAGTTACTGTTAATGGGTAAAGAATTCATTTTACAAGATGAGTTACGGAGATGAATGGGGGTGATGGTTTCACATTATGAATCGTTTAATACCACTAAACTGTATATTTAAAAATGATTAAGATAGGGAGGGGCAGCAGGTGGCTTAGTGGTTGAGGTACTGGACTCTCACATGGCCGGACACTGTTTGAATCCCAGACCTAGTGGCTTGAAAATCAACACTTAGATGTGTGTGTGTACCTGTCCAAAATCCCAGGAGGAGGATGGAGGAGAAAGGATTATGGAATGGCCATAACCCCCTGGGGGGGATTTCTCTTTCACTGTCTCTGTCTCTTTCCAGCAAGTGCATACATTATGGCAAAAACTTTAATTAAAAAAAAATTAAGATGATAAATTTTATCACTATTTTATCACAAAAAATTGGAAAATAATACTAGTTCTTTCTGATAAGGTTTCTGTTATGGTAACTATAGGTGTTCAATAAATACCAATTGAATTGGGAAAAAAGTAAAAACCACCCTAAAAAGATATTTAAAATATTGAGCCATCAGAAAAGTCATGACATATTTTTCTATGCAAAAATCCATCGTGACTTTTCCAACAACCTAACAGGATAGGATGAAAATAAAGGCTTGAGAAACAGGCTAGGACTATCTTCTTTAATAAGAAGAAAATAGAAGTATCAATTCCATTAAGTACAAAATAGAATTGAAGACATGAAAAGCTTTAAAAGAGATGAAAGACGTTTTATGTTAGTAAATGGGCCATGTACACTGAAACAGATACAATAGTCATTCATTTGAAATGTGTGATAAAACAGAGCCCTGGCACGGTGGTTAAAGTGGCTGGGTCCCACATAGCTAACTATGTGGTTCGAGTTCTAGACCCGGCAGCTTGAAAAACACTGTGTGAATATGTCCATATGTCCAGAATCCTGAGAGAGGAGGGAGAAACAAAGGAGAAGGGATTGTGACATGACCATTCCACATGAGAGGTGCTCTCTCACTTTCCCTCTCTTCAGCAAGGGCACAGGCCCTCGAGCAAATTTAAAAAAGAAAAAACTAGTTGATAAAATGGTGAAGCTATAATCACTGTGGAAGATTGATAATCAATTAGACCAAAAAAACAAACTAAAAAGCCCAGTGTTAACTACTAGGTGAGCTGTGCTTGGCCCACAGATGTTTATTACAAAATGTTACTTATAAGTGATGAAATAATCAATTACTATTGCTACATAACAAACCACCCCATACTTAAGGGATGGAGAGACTCACAGGTAGGGGTGTCTCAGACGGCAGGCCTGAGACTGGAATCATGGGAGTGCTTATTTACTCACATGTCAGGGACTAGGCTTGGAAGGACCTGAAGACCAGGACTGCTGACCAGAGGGCCTACGCGTGGCCATCCCATGTGGACTGGCTTCCCAACACAAATGGCAGCCTCAGGTTAGTTGGGCTTCTTACATGGTGGCTCTGGCTTCCAAGCACAAGTGTTCCTGTAAACAAGGCAAAAACCTCATCACCTTTTATGACCTAGCTTCCGAAGTCACATAGGATCATTTCTCCACATTCTTCTTATTGACGTGTCATGAACTTCACTGGCCTAGCTCTGAATGGGTGGGGTGTAAAATAATTTTTGGATAGTCTGACAATCCCTTGAATCCAGTTTCTGGTCACACATTTGTTCACATCCCTTTTGTATATGGTGGGCCTTTACCCTTTCCAGAGTTGACCGCGACCTCAAAATCTAGGTTCTAAATTAGGTCCGGGGAGCAGTTGTTCCTGAGGTGTGGGGTTCCTCAGTTACAGCTCTTTGAGAACCTTGAGTCTTTTGTTGAGAGAGACTGGAAGTGAGGAGTTTTGTTTTTGAACTCTGTAAGGCAGGTTTCTTAAATATTCTCTATATTTTGCTTAGAAATTGGCCAGTTTCTTTTTCTTGTCTTATTATGTATTATGGGTAGGATATACTATTGTGTATATGTACTTTGAACCTTCTCCTTGGAGATGCGCTAGGCGGAATCCTCCAGGGCAGTGGGTACAAGTTTTCATTTTTCACCACAAGCAACAGTGTTGCTAAATATCTGCCACTTTACCCTCTGGGACCGCATCTACAGTTCTCAGGATCTTCCAGCCCTTCTCACCACCTAATCTCGAAGCTAGTACCAGGTACTGAAGGTTTTATAGTAGCATCCCACTTCCCGTGACCAAAGTTTGTGTTAGTTACTATTGCCCTGTTAACATATCACCACAAAACGTAATGGTCTAAGAAGCCCTGGGATCACTCACGGGCTAGAATCCAGGTCCTATACCTGGCCCCTCTATGTGATCTTCCGCACAGCATGGCCGCCTTGGAGTGATCAGACATTATGGTGGCTCGGGGTTCTGAGCACAGATACTCCACAAATACTCTCCAAGGAGAAGGTTCGAAGTACCAATAGTATATCCTATCCATAATAAGACAGAAGACCTAAAAAAAAAGAAACTGGCCAGTTTCCTAGCAAAATATAGAGAATATTGAAGAAACCTGTCTTATGGAGTTCAAAACCCAAACTTTTCACTCCTAGTCTCTCAACAAAATGGAGCAGGAGTGGGGGTGTGGGTGGGGGGGACTGCATCTCCTTTTATCGAGCCCTGAAAGTTATGTATGACTACTTTGTACCCTTTTGGTCAAAGGAGTCACAAACCTGCCCAGATTCAGAGGAAGAAAATAGAATGTTAAAGAAGAAAGTTGATAGAGAAGGCAAAGAAATTCAGCAAACTGTTATTCCTTGAATCAGGACTTTTCGGAAATAATTGGATTAAAACAAAAACCCTTCGGACAACTTTTTAAAAAGCATATATCGTTGACTTTATATGAGGATCATGAATAGACCTACAGGATTAATGTTTTAAAAAAGAACTAATCTTGGGGGCCAGCAGATGGCATAGTGGTTAAATTTGGATTCCCACATGGCTGACTGCTGTTAGAGTCTTGGACCCAGTAGCTTGAAAATCATGCTGGGCACGTGTGGGTGCCTGCCCAAGATCTTGGGAGGAGAATAGAGAAGGGATTGCAGTGTGGCCGTCCCGTGATTTCTCACTTTCCCTCTCTGCTGTCTCTGTCTCTGTCTCCAGCGAGCAGTGCCACCCACCCTAAGGCAAAAACCTATTTAAAAAATAATAATCTTATATGACTGAGGACTTATGGCTTGGAGTAAAATTTCGGTGATAACCTCACACATTTGAAAGCCGCTGACTGTATCTCAAGTAGCTTAGGTGAAATGAAAGCTGATACTCTGTAAATGGTGGGAGCTGACTCAAGAAGTGGCCTTACTGGTGATAAACACTGAAACGTGAAGAGTTTGAGCGAAACGGCTAAATTAAAGATTTGAGGGGCTGGCTGGTGGTGTGGTTAAAGGTGCTGGATTCCCGTGTGGCTGACCGAAGTTCGAGTCCTTGTACCTGGAAGCTCGCTTTCCCTTTCTCTATCTCAGCCTCTCTCAGGTCAAATTAAAAAAATAACAACAAACGGAGTTAAATAAATAAATGTTTTTTTTAAAAAACGTGAGAAAGGCAGTGTTTCTAAATCTTTGAATTTATTTTTTTAAGTTACTTTATTTAACTTTATTTATTATTATTATTTTCACATGAGTTTTGCCAGAGAAAGACCAAGAAAGAGAGAGAGAGAAAGCCACCAGGTCCGGGACTCGAACTGTGGTCAGCCATGTAGGAATTCCAGTACCTTAACCACCACACCACTTGCTGGCCCCTAAATCTGTGAATTTAAATGTGTGTATTTATACAGATATGTCTATGTCCCTGAAGGTTATACAAGTTAAGATTTTTTTTTAGATCTTTGGAAAACAGTGGATAATACATTTGAGGTTGCCACGTACTAAAGCCTAGAAAGCACACAGCATTACACTGAAGCGAAAAGGTTACAGTGATGACTGTTCTCTGTGTGTAAGCAGTACTCACGTACTTTATCCAGCAGGTAGATCTTGAATGCTATTTAAAAAATTATTATTTTTTTTACTTGCCAATGGGTACATGCACTCTCAAGAGAGAGAGAAGAAAGAGAGGGGGAGAGAGAGAGAGAGAGAGAGAGAGAGACAGTACTTTCCCAGTGAGGCACGGTCATACCCAAATCCTTTCTCCTCTTCTTTTCTCAGGTTTTGGGCACTCATGCACATGTGCACGCACGCACGTGTGCCCACCTGCTTTTCAAGCTGCCGAGGATTCGTGCCATTGTTCGCCCTGTTGGACCCAGCTCCCTAAACACTGTACTTAACCCCTGTGCCATAAGGCTGGCCATAGAATGCTGTTTTTAAAAAGTGAATCCAATTGCATTTTTTTTTCTTTCCTTCCTTTACTATTGCTTTATTGTACCTTTTAAAGGTTTTTAGAAAGGCCATTAGGAAAAATGACGTAATTTCCTTTAGAATGAAATTTTAAAAAGTGCTTACATATAGCAAAATTGATTTAGAAACTTTATTAAAACCTACAAATTGGATATTTCTTGGAAGCAAGATAATTGAATATGTGTGGTGCATCTCTAGCTTTCTAAACGTGTTCTCATTCAGATTTTGTCATTAACTTAGTAGTGTTTTCATTAAATTACCAACCATTAATTTATTTTAACTACCAGGAAGCCACATTAATTATTTTTAAAAGTTTCTATATTTGATAAGTCTTTGACTTAAATGTTTAAATGTACAGGCTACTTAGTGTTTTAACTTTTCTACATCATAGTCATTTTAAAATGGATATGAAAATGCCTCTTCTGGGGCCAGCAGGTGGCATGGCGGTTAAGGCATCTGGATTCCACATGGCCCACAAGGCGGTTGAGTCCCAGACCCAGCAGCTTTAAAATCACAGCAGGCACAGGTGCACACATACCCAAGATCCTGAGAGGAGAAGGAAGAAGAGATTTTGCTGTGGCCATTCCCCTTGCTGGTGATTTCTCACCTTCCCTCTCTGTCTCTTTCTCTTTGATGAGCACATACATTCTATAGCAGAAATCTCAAAAACAGAAAAAAAAAAAAAAACTTCTCTGTTTACAACATTACATTTAACAACATAAAATGCTAAACAGGTACAAAGAATTAACATAGTAAAGACAAATAATGGTTACTTTAGAAAAAACACTGTAAAAACAAATACTCCTGTTTGTTTACTTTGGTATAATGTATGTATTTTTACTACATCCTTAATCTGCAACATAGAGCAAGTTTAATATTTTTAGAAGCTTTCAAAAGTGTGTAGTAATTGTGCTTACTGAAAATTATTGAAATACAGAAATTCTAAGAATTAATCATGTTGTGGTACTGTGCTGATGTGACCCTCCAGTTATACGGGAAGATCGCGAGCTTAACGTCCTGAGGTCTCCCTATACTGAACCCAGAGGTTCCTAACCTTCTCAACATTAAATTATCTTAGAGAAGCATAAAATAGATATGATAAGGGCATTTTCCGTAAATTCTATCTGCCTAAGAACGACTACCATATACAGTTCTTATAAGATACTTTCATGTCTTCATTAGTAACTTTTATGCCCAGACCCCAGTAATCATAAAACTCTAAACTACCTGATTTCCTTTTCTTCAGGATTGCAGCCTGCATATCCTTTGCATAATTTCATACACACCTTTTCAAGAATGAATACCCTTTGTTATTTTTAAGATTAAAATAATATATTATCATAACTGCTTTCTTTAGCCAGTTTCTTTTTTTTGTGTTTACTTCTGCAGCTTTTCTGCAATTAGATAAAAAAGGACCACAAAAACAACACTTTGATCAGCCGTCCGTAGTACCTAGGAAGAACTACTCTTTCACAAGAGAAGAGGTGAGGCTGATTGATCGGGAAAATCAGAGGCTTTTGAAAGAACTGTCAAGACAGGCTGAAAAACCAGGAAACAAAAGTGTAATTCCTAGAAGATCCGTTGGGCAGCCTCCTAAGTTGTATCATAGCGCTCTTAACAGACAGAGAGAACAGCAAAGGATTGAAAGAGAAAATTTGGTAAGTAATTGAAATCTTTTAGTTGTCAAAGAAAAATGCATTTGCACTGAAGTGTAAATCCAGTTGACACAAAATACAAATACAGTCAACTTTTGAAACTTAGTTATACAAATACTATTTCAACATATAATCAATAGTAAATGTTTTTCGATACATGCAAAGTCTTTGAAATCTGTTGTGTATGTTGCACTTAGAGCATATCTCGGTTCGGACTAGCCACTATGTTGCCCAAGGGTGAGGGTGCATGCACTTGCCAGAGAGAGTGGGAGGGAAGAAGAGGGAGATAAAGCACCCTGGGGGCATGTCATGCTGCAATCCTGTCTCCTCCACTTCTCCATTCCACCAGTATTCTGAGCATGCACACACATGGCCAGTGTGTTTCTCAAGCCTCTGAGACCAGGATTTGAACCTCAGTTGGCCAAGAGGGTCTGGTGCCCAATGCACAGTATTTAGCCACTGCACTAACCACTTCACTACAGAGTCAACCTGGACCAACCACATTTCAGGTGTTCTGTAGCCACATGTGGCTGGTCTTAGGCAGTGCGGCTTTGGAGTCAAACCTAGTTTATACAGATGGGAAAAAAGTAACTTACAGCTAAACATGAAAATAAAATTTATTGTAAAATGTCATTTATTACATTCTCATGAGGAAATCTGATCTTCTAGGTTTAACTCTTCATTTTTTTCTTTTTCTTTTTTTTTTTTTTTCTGGAGAGGTTTTCGCTATAGGGCGCGTGCGCTCGCCAGATAGACAGAGAGAGACATAGAGACAGAAAGTGAGAAATCACCCCCCAGGGGGTATGGTCATGCCGCAATCCCTTCTCCTCCATTCTCCTCTCGGGATCTTGGGCACACACGCACACGCGCCCGACGTGAGTTTAAGCCACCGGGTCCGGGACGCAAACCGCGGTCGACTACGTGGGAGTCCAGCGACATAGCCATTATGCTAACTGCTGGTTCCCAACTCTTCATTTTCTAAAACAAAATAAAACTGTCTTGTGCCCTCTTTCTTTCTTTTTTTTTTTTTTTAGGTTTTTGCCATAGTATGTGTTTGCTTGCCTGAGAGAGAGATAGTGAGAGGAAGGTGAGAAATCATCCCCAGGGGAGTGATTTTCACCCAGCATGATTTTCAAACCACAAGGTCCAGGACTCAAACTGCAGTCAGTCCTGTGGGTGTCCAGCACCTTCACCACCATACCACCTGCTGGCTCTGTATTACTATAACTTTTTTTAGAAAATTTTGCAAGTTGGCTATGACAGAGACAGAGAGAGAAAGGGAAAGTGAGAAAGCATCCTCCATGGGCAATGGTCATGCTGGTAATTTTTTTTAAGATTTATTTTATTCATTATTGTTATTGTTTTAATTTGACCAGAGAGAGACAGAGAGAGAGGGGAAGTGAAGAAGCAAACCACCAGGTCTGGGACTTGAACTATGGTCAGCCGTGCAGGAGTCCAGTGCCTTAACCACCACGCCACCTGCCAGCCCCCATGCTGGTAATTTTTTTAATTGTCAGAGGTTGCATGGATTTGCCAGAGAGAGTGAGACAAAGTACCCTCAATGTGGCATGGTCACAGCTGCAGTCCTTTTCCTTCATTATTCCATCTCATCAGGATTTGGGGCACACACCCCACACCCACACATGTACCACGCAGACATGCCTAACATGTTTCTCAAGCTACTGGGGTTAGGATTGAAACTAACCCTGTGGGACCCAGCTTTCTGTGCACAGCCCTGAACCACTGCACTACAGAGCCAGCTGAACAATGTAAAGCAATGTAAAAGTACAGCTTTAACGTATGTCTTCATGCACTTAACTGTAGTACTTACTATACTGCTATAATAATTGTGTGGCCACCTCTTGTTGCCATTGTTGCCAAGATTTACTTAAAATGCCATGAGACGCTAATCATTTCACATGAGCTGTCCATCTCAGTAAATTGAGGATCACTGTAAAAAGTGATCTTTCAGTTCTCATATATTTTTCATTGTATTTAGTCAAAACTGGAAATCTTGAATAACACGGGGACCTATACAGAATGCCACTCACAGGATCCCCGGACGTCGTAATGGTTATGCAGGTCTCCCACTAGTTGACCGCGGTTTGTGTCCTGGACCCGGCGACTTAAAATTCACGGTGGGCACATGTGCATGCGTGCCCAAGATCCTAAGAGGAGAATGGAGAAGGGATTGTGGTGTGGCCATCCTTCCGGGGGGTGCTTTCTCACTTTCTATCTGTCTGTTTCTCCAGTGAGCGCACATGTCTGATAGCAAAAATCTCTCCAAAAAAAATTTAAATGGTACCAGTAGAGTCAAAAGTGCTCCAGCCCATCACATTTTATTTTTATATATAGATTTTTGAATTTATATATTATGTGACCGATATTATTTGAAATTCCAGATTGTGGAATTTATTAGAATGTTGAGTCTTCAGTTGTTTTTAAAGAATGATTTAATTTTTTTTTTTTTGAGAGGTTTTGCTATAGGGCGCGTGCACTTGCCAGACAGACAGAGACAGAGAGACAGAAAGTGAGAAATCACCCCCCAGGGGAGATGGCCACACCGCAATCCCTTCTCCTCCATTTTCTTGGGATCTTGGTCACGCACGCACACGCGCCCGGTGTGAGTTTTAAGCCACCGGGTCCGGGATGTGAACCAAGGTCGACTACATGGGAATCCAGCAACATAGCCATTATGCTAACTGCTGGTCCCTTAACTTTATTCTTTTATCTACTTATTTTTTAATTTGACCAGAGAGGACAGAGGGGGAGAGAGAGGGAAAGTAGGAAAGCAAGGCACCTGGTCTGAGACTTGAACCGTGTGGGAGTCCAGCGCCCTTAACCACCATGCCACCTGCCTGCCCCGAGTCTTCAGTTTTAAAAAATATACTGAAGGTAGGGTGGGAATAAGGTGAGAGAAGGGGGAGAGTAAGAGGAAAGAAATTGAGGAGAAAAATAGAGGCAAGACATTTATGGGACATACAAATGGATCATTATCTGTCAGTGATAATGTGTATAGTGTCCTGAACTGGACTGGCGTGAAGTATATTCATGTTGGGTATTTCACTTTACCAGCTATGTGATGTATGCTGATTGAATCTATAAAATGAATAATAATAATTAAAAAAAAAACCTGCTCCTGGGAAGCAGAGCAAAGTTACAACATTCCAAGAATAAGTTCAGTTGCCGATACTGCAGCTGAAGTGTAGATGTGGTTGTCCATTGTTTCAAGATAAATGAATCCAGTTCAAAGACCATTATTCAAAAGAAGGAAATTGATGAAGCTGCTATTGTAACCAGCATGAAAAACCTCATAGTCTGCAAAATACCTTTTACTTCATATTGAGATGCAGCGTTGTGACCAGCAGGTGGCGTGGTGATTAAGTTGCTGGGCTTCCACATGAGTGACTATGATTCAAGTTCTGGACCTGGTGACTTGAAATTCAAGCCGGGCACATGTGCGTGTATGCCCAAAATCCCAAGAGGAGAAAGGATTGTGGCATGGCCACTCTCCCTGGGAGTGATTTCTCACTTTCCCTCTCTGTCACTATCTCTCCAGTGAGTACATGCATCCTATGGCAAAAAACAAAAACAAAAACAAAAAAACAACTAGTAAAACAAAACCCAACTTTTAATGTGAGTGCAGAATTGCTATAAGAAAGGCATATCTGAAAGTATAATATGATTCAGGAAAAATTGGGGTCCATATAAACTTGAATAAATAGTATTTTAAATGTATTTTCCTTACGAACTTAGTATTTTCTTCTCTCAAAAAAAATAAATTTTCTTGGGGCCAGAAGGTGGCGTAGTGGTTAAAGGCTCTGGACTCCTGTGTGGCCAACTGAGGTTCAAGTCCTGGACCCAGTGGCTCGCTTTCTCACTTTCCCTCTCTCTCTCTTTCTCACACTTCCACTCTGTCCCTCTCTGATCAAACTAAAATAAATAAATACATTTAAAAAAAATTTTTTTGAGAGGTTTTCGCTATAGGGCGCATGCGCTCACCAGACAGACAGAGACAGAAAGCGAGAAATCACCCCCCATGGGGGGATGGCCACGCCGCAATCCCTTCTCCTCCATTCTCCTCTCGGGATCTTGGGCACGCACGCACACGCACCCAGCGTAAGTTTTAAGCCACCGGGTCTGGGACACGAACCGCGATCAAGTACGTGGGAGTCCAGCGACATAGCCATTACGCTACCTGCTGGTCCCATTTTTTAAAATTTAAATAAAATGATTTTTAAAATATTTCTTCTCTAGCTCATTTTATTGTATCGGTATAGTAAATAATACATATAATATACAAAGTATATAGCAACCAACTCTTTATATTATTGATAAGGCCCTAGTCAATAGTAGGTTATTAGTAGTTAGATTTTAGGGAATCAAAAGTTAGATGCAGATTTTTGACCATGAGGGATTTGGCAACACAATTCCCTCATTGTTCAGAGGTCAGCTGTGTTTCAACTAATGATATGCCTGATAAGAGTTATTAAATCATAGTGGTTTGATTAGCTATAGGATAGCCATATGCAGTTTTTCTGAAAGTATGTTATTTGAAATATTTTTTACACGTAGTATGTCAAAATGATTTGTGTTTTATCCGCTTCAGTGAATTTCAGGTTGTAGAAAGTATTTGTGTTTTTAAAAACTTGCTACTTACCTAACATTGACTTTGAAATTGATTGTCTCTAATGAAGGCATTATTGAAAAGGCTCGAAGCGGTTAAGCCAACAGTTGGTATGAAACGCTCAGAACAACTGATGGACTATCATCGCAACATGGGTTACCTCAATCCCTTACCGACCAGACGAGTGAGGTCTACGCTTGGCCAGTACAGCCCATTACGTAAGCATATTCCGAATTCTTTTGTACTTGTTCGTTTTCTTAAGTCGTTTTTTTTAAAGAGCGGATTTTTTAATGGTTAGAGGGCGGGCGCACTTGCCAGAGAGCAAGAAAGAATCTCCCAGTAAGGACCTAGTCCTGCTGCAATTCTTTTTTGTCTGTTCCTCCCTCCCATCAGGATTTGGACCATGCACATGTGCTTGGTATGTTTTTTAAGCCGCAGGGGCTGGTGCTAGAACAGTGGTTGGCCACGTGCGATTTGACTTCTTTAACCACCATGTTATAGGGCTAGTCTAAAAATGGAATTTTTAGGATATTCTTATGGTAGAGTTTTAAAATGCTAACCTCTGGAATATATTGTCAATTTTCACTGGCATGTTTGGTTTCAGGTTTCATTTATAGCATGTGATGCTAGCATAGCAAGGAAACAGGAATGCAAGACTTGTCAGAAGCTTTTTGATAACGGGAAATGTTTAATTTGAATATATTTATTAAAGGAAAAGATAAATAGATGTGTTCTTTGAAAGTTGCTGGAACATTCCCATAGCTAGTTAAGAATTTTTGCTAGTATCTTCCAGTGCTTATATGTGTTTTTTCTTTCTCATTGGATAACTAAAACAAAACTAAGCAAATTGCAGAGATCATATATAATCCTCTTTTTTAAAATTTTTTAAAAATCTATTTCTTTCTCTCCTAAAGAGAAAGAAAGACACACAGGGACCCCAAACAGGGTCCTGCCTTGCCACGATCCTCTCTACAGCCTGCCAGTTAGCCAGGATTGCTTGCATGCCAAGCCTATTCAGGTTGGCCTGGGGTTCAAACATGAAGCAGCACCTTACCACCTGTGCCACCATAGCTGGGCTCAAATACAATGTCTCTCTCTCTCTCTCTCTTTTGTTGCTTGAAGGCATGTGCACTCAGAGACAGAGAAATAGAGGAGAAAGCAGCCTTATTGTGCGTAGTCATGCCATAATCTCTTCTCCATCTCTCCTTTCTTTCGGAAATTTGGGCATGCTTGCACACATATCTAGTGTGTTTCTCAAACTGCCAGATCCAGGATGTGAACCATGTAGTCAGCCATGCGGGATTTGACTCCCTTAACCACCAGGCCATGGAGCCAGCCCAGTGTAATAGCTCTAATTCTTGATAAGTGATCAGTTATATACCTAACCAATTGTGTACTTCAGAGAATATAGGAATGGAGTGGCCATTTAGTGCTAGGGTTATGAAAAATCTAGAATGGTCACTTTCATTTGTGGAAATTTATGCCATTTCTTCATAAATATATTCTAAACTATATAAACAATAGAAACTGGGACCAGGAGATGGCATAATGACTATGTTGCTGGATTCCCATGTAGTCGAACATGGTTTGCGTCCCATTCCCGGTGAATTAAACTCACACCGGGTGTGTGTACATCCTTGCCCAAGATCCCCAGAGAAGAATGGAGGAGAAGGGATTGCGTGGCCATCCCCCCTGTGGGGTGATTTCTCGCTTTCTGTCTCTCTCTTTTTCACTGTCTTTCTGGTGAGTGCATGTGCCCTATGGCAAAACCTCTCCCCTGCAAAAAAAAGAAAAGGAAAAAAGAGAAATTAATACTAAAGAAAGTTGGAACTGGGTCCAGAAGATGCCGTAGTGGTTATGTTGCTGGACTCCTACATGGCTGACTATGGTTCAAGTCCTGGACCCAGTGGCTTAAAACTCACACTGGGCATGTGTACATGTGTGCCTAAGATCCCATGAGAATGGAAGAGAAGGGATTGCAGCATGGCCATCCCCTAGGGGGTGATTTCTCACATTCCTTCTCACTGTCTCTGTCTCTCTCTCTCTTTCTCTTCCCCCAACAAGGGCACATGCCCTTGGGCATAAACCTCTACTATCTATCTATATATGTCTTAAATATATATGATTTAAACACTCAAATGGCCAGTAATTTTATTAATTAATTCTATAAACATTACTTGCTTAGTTTAGGGGCTTGTTCCAAGACTATATCTATAAATGGTTATGCAAAATGTTTTTTTATTTCCCTATTGAATCATTCGAGAAGCTTTTAATAATACTTATTCTGGGAACCAGCAGATGGCTGGACTCCCTTGTAGTTGACCACGGTTTGAATCCTGGACCCAGTGGCTTAAAACTCATGCCAGGTATGTCCAAAATCCCAAGAGGAGAATGGAGGAGAAGGGGTAGCCATCACCCCTGGGGGGTGATTTCTGGCTTTCTGTGTGTCTGTCTCTCCAGTGAGCACATGTGCCCTATAGCAAAAATCTCTCTTTAAAAACAAACAAAAACACCTTATTTCCACTCTAAATTTAGTGAATCAAAACTCCCTAGTATGGAATCTGGGTATTTCCTTAAAAGTTTATTTCTTCCTGTATGAGAGAGACAGATGGTACCACAGCAGGCCTTGCCCCCACCATCCACTGCATCCTTCAGCCAGCCCGGGGTTATGAGCAAAGGTGTGCCCAGAGTGTTCAGGGAAGTCGAAGGACCAGGAACCTTCCATGTGGGTTTGCCTCCCAGAGCGTGGCATTTTGCCCCTGCACCACCTTCCAGGCCCTTCTACAATTTTGTTTGTTTGTTTTCTTTATTTATGATAAAATGCATGCACCTTCCACAGGGTCTGACCACACCATGATCCCTCCTTCCAGTCTTCCAACCCGTCAGATCTTGGGCACACGCACTGCAGGCTGGTGATTCAAACTGCAAGAGCCATGCGGGGCCTGGCTGCTCTTGAACAGCACATTACTGTTGTGCTGTGGAGCCAGCCCAAGTTCGGGCATATTTGTTATATTTTTATGTTCCATATGGAATTCTCAGGTGCACTCCTTAGTGAGAAACATTGCATTAGAGTATTGGACACCTATAGAATAGAGAAGAAAAAGCTAATCCAAACTTAAAATTAAGAGAAGTTTATCAGATGATGATTTACATATTTAGTTTAAATAGTTCAAATGCTCTCTTCTTTCTATATTTTCAGGAGGAGCTTCCAGGACATCCAGTGCTACCAGTGGTCTCAGTTGTAAGAGTGAGCGGCCAGTGTTTGACACACCCAGCGGCCTGCTGCTGAAACCTAAACCTCCTAATGTCCGTACAGCTTGGTTATAAAACCTTGTTTTAAGCATTATTTATACCATTTTTATTGAAACGCTCTTGCATGTTACTACAAGTCTCTGGGAGACATCTAATACTGTTTTAAGCAATTTAAGATATACAACTGAGTTGTAATTGTTATTCAGTGCAAAATCGTCAAAAGACAGTTTAATGTAAAAATCAGTATTTCCTATGAGGATGTATTTGTATGAAATGTATACGTATTTAATAGAGCAATAGTATGCATGTATATTTGCAATTGCATTACATGCAGTGTACAAATGGATTCAGTTGTCGTACCAACAGAACGGTGATTATTGAGTACCGTTTGCATGTTTGGCCCCCAGATGTTGACCATATAGTTTGATTTTATGTTATGTATGTTTTATGTAAGCTTTAAGCCATGCGCTTAGCTCCTAAATTTTTAAGTTTAGTTTTTTTGATGTAGAACTTAAGTGGTATAACTTACAACTTAATTGTATGAGAGTTAACTTTGTTATTATGAAACAAATCTTAACATTTGTTTTCATTGGTAGAGCTGATTTAGATCTGTTTAGATAACTGAGAGAAGATTATTCTGCGGCAACATTTGGGATTGACCGGAGGCAGAATTTCTGTTTAAGTGCAATGAGTCAGATCTTTAAATTTGATCAGCCATTCCAGACCATTTTAAACTGTGAATATTAGAAAGTATAACTTGGAAGCTCTACTTTTGTGTTTTTGTAAATTCAGGTAAAGTACTGTTAGGATTCTGATTAATAAGGTAGGCTTTAGAGCTGCAGTCTAGTGACTTGTGCATCTTTTGTCCAAAGAGCAGATCATTTGGATCATAAGCAAAAACAAGTATCTGTTCAATCAGTAGAATAGCACCACCAGCTTGGAGAGCCAGGAAGCAGAGCCTGAGATTTAGCAAACGGTGGTTTAAGTAATACTGTTAGCATGTTGTAATTTAGTACTGATTGTATTAACAGCAAATATTTAGAATTAGAGCGAAATGCTTCAGAAATTCTGGCTAGTATTTAGAAGGGCTGAAAAAGAAAACTAGAATATAAACTGTAAGGTCAAGGAAATAAATCACACATTTGTTGTAGCTATTGGTTTAAATATTAGTATTGTTTTGTTTTTATCTGTTTGTTTGATCCTGTTTGGATCATTTTACTAGTTATGCATTTATAGGCCTGGTAATCCTGATGGAATTGGTTATGGCAGATTGGGCATAATAGAATCGAATTTTGAAATTAGAATTTTTTTTCTGTCAATCTATTGGGTCTTAACTACAAAATATCATATGTCATACTTATCACTGGTTTTCATGACTGATCTTTTCAGGATACGTTTAGAATTTATTGGAAAGTTTTTCATACTAAATAACTCTTTTTATATGAATTTTGGAACTAGTGCCACAATTGGATTTTTTATTTTTCAATGCTCAAGCTCTGTAGTATATATGCTTCGCTTACTTTTCTTAACCCCTTTAATAGTAAGCCAAACTGCATTGTACTGAACATCAAGTCAAAAAAAATGTTTTTTGATCTTTATTTGTGTTAATAGATTTAGGATAGAGCATGTAAATTATGGGAACAATGGGGTTAAAGACATTTATGTGAACACAGCCCGACTCTGAGGATTTTCGGGCTCTAACGTTCATTCGCTGTTACTCGGTGCTCTGTTCTGGTGGATGTGGTTTTAGACCTGTCTTAGCTATACTAAGCCAAGGTTATATTTCGTTTTGTTTCTTAATGTACTGAACCTTTTAAGATTGTATAACAAGTTATCTTTAAGGAGAGATAAAATAATGCTGAATTTAAAACTCAACATTTGGACATCTGTCCAATAGTGAGTCAGTTTTTTCACATTGGTTTTAAAGTTCTTTGGGAAAAAAAATACATAAAATCTTTTATGTTTATAATAGTAATAGTTAATGAGTACATTTTCTATATGTCATGTGTTAGTATACAACACATAGTTTCATAGATAAAGGTATAGTTTGAATTTAGATATTAGTTTAATGCCTTTAGTTTTTGCTACTTTGAAATTCACAGAAGTATTACTGATTACTGGAATTTAACTTGAAGCAAAAGTAAGAGCTGCAATCTTTTTTAAACAGTTTGCAATTCTGTCATCAAGATTACTTATTCATGGTGTGTATAAATAGGAGATTAATATATGTCAAGGTACTTTGAAGTTGTTACAGTTTAAGGGGCATTTTTACGAAGGAATCGTATTTATCTCTTCATTTTCATGAACATAACAAGTGAAGGATGACCTAACATTTTATATTTGGTTGACTTCTACTCACTATATGTACTTAGAAGATTTGCATTGTCACTAGAATGTACACCCTAATCCAAGGTCTAGTATTAGGCCAGATTGTTATTTTCATCTGTGGTAAATGTTATATTGACGTCTCCTTTTTGATAAGACTCTCTGGAAAATTTTAAACTATGAAAATTGTTTCATAATGGGTAGCTATTACTTCATGTTTCCTTTACTTACTTTTTCAATCTTTATAAAAGCTTTGTGAAAGCTTTCTAAGCTACTATTCCAAATAAAGTCGCTGGCATGTTTGTAAATGTATGATGCAGGTGATTTCCACCCCCTGACCCAAGGGTCCAGAGAAGCGTCCAGACAGCTGTAGAATGGTGCTGTGATGATTGTGCCTGGATGTCTTCTCATCCCAGGTTCAGGTACTGCCTACTAGGAGAAGCGTTCAGGACAGTATAAAGTTGAAGATTGCGTTTACCGTATTTTAATAATTAAATTAATTAAAAGTTTAATACCTTAATTACCAAAGTTTTAACCTATCATTGATTTTATATCATCTTTGAAAATGTTCTTAATGCTGACAGCTACTTTAATTATTCCCATGAAAGAAGGACTATTAAGAAACTTAAAATTCAATATCCTGGAGCCAGCAGATGGCGTAGTGGTTATGTTGCTCAACCCCCACATGGCCAACCATGGTTCAAGTCCTGGACCCAGTGACTTGAAATGCACAGCGGGTGTGTGTGCATGAGTGCCCAAGATTACAGGAGGAGAATGGAGGGGAAGAGATTGTGGCGTGACCATTCCCCCTGAGGGGTGATTTCTCACTTTCCCTCTCACTGTCTCTGTCTCTCTAGTCCTCTGTAATGTATTTTAGACATGAAGAACTAGCTTAGCACACTGAAGAAAGAACGAACGAAAGATAACTGAGTCCTATGTTTATCTCTAAAATGCATTCACTTGTTTCCCTTTTTAAATTTTTTAACTTTATGGGGCCAGCAGGTGGTGTGGTGGATTAGGGCGCTGGATTCCCATATGGCGAACCATGGTTTAAGTCCTGGACCTGGTGGCTTGCTTTCTCACTTTCCCTTTCTCTCTCTCTCTCTCTCTTGTCAAGTAAAGAAAAAAAATAACAATAACAAATGGAAATAAATAAATAATTCTTTAAAAAAATTTTAACTTTATTTTCATAATCTTTTTTATATTACATTGAATCACGTATAATTTATAGTATATTACATATCTTTTTTTTTTTTTTTTTTTTTTTTGGAGAGATTTTCACTGTACGGCGCGTGCGCTCGCCAGACAGACAGAGAGAGACATAGAGACAGAAAGCGAGAAATCACCCCCCAGGGGGGATGGCC
>NW_006160208.1:2587485-2599947 GCF_000334495.1 Tupaia belangeri chinensis | reverse complement strand
GTAAGCTGCTTGAGTTCCCTGTGTATTCTGGTTATCAATCCCTTGTCTGAGGCATATTTGACAAAAATATTCTCCCATTCTGAGAGTTGTTGAGTCACACGTGTTACTGTTTCCTTTGCTGTGCAGAAACTTCTTAATCTGATATAGTCCCACTTGCCTATTTTAGGGATTATTGCCTGTACTTTGGGAGTCTTGTTTAAGAAGTCTTTGTCTACCCTAATGTCTCCCAGAGTTTCCCCAGTATTTTCTACTAGTAGTTTTATAGTTTGAGGTCTTAGGTTCAGATCTTTGATCCATTTTGAGTTGATTTTTGTTAATGGAGAAAGATGGGGATCCAGTTTCATCTTACTGCAGATGAATACCCAGTTTTTCCAGCACTATTTGCTAAAAAGATTTTCCTTTTGCCAGTGGATTGACTGATATTCTTTGTCAAAAATCAGTTGGCTATAAGCTTTGGGATTTATTTCTGGGGTCTCTATTCCATTCCATTGGTCCTCCTGTCTGTTTTTGTGTTAATACTGTGCTGTTTTGATTATCACAGCTTTATAGGATATTTTGGGGTCAGGGAGTGAGATGCCGCCCCTCCACTCTTTTTTGAGGTCTTTTATGATTCCAGACAAATTCTATTTGACCGTCTTTTCTAGATCTGTGACAGATGTATTCTCTGGCATTTTGATTGGAATTGTGTTAAATACATAGATTACTTTGGGTAGAATTGCCATTTTGATTATGTTAATTCTTCCAATCCAGGAACGTGGGATGTCCTTCCACTTTTTTATGTTCTTTTCAATATCTTTTTTAAGATTTTCATAGTTTTCTTTGTAAGGTTCTTTGACTTCCTTAGTTAGGTTTACCCCTAGGTATCTTATACATTTTGTGGCTATGGTGAAGGGGATTCCTTTCTTCAGTTCTACTTTGTTCAACTTGTTCGTATATAGAAATGCTATAGATTTTTGGATGTTGATTTTTGTATCTTGTCACTTCACTGTATTCATTTATTACTATGAGAAGTTTTTTTATGGAAACCTTTGGGTCTTCTAAGTATACCATCATGCCATCTGCAAATAGAAATATTGTCAACTGTTCTTTGCCTATTTGAATGCCTTTTACATTCTCTTTTCCGATTACATTGACTAAGACTTCCAGCGCTATATTACAAAGTAGTGGAGAAAGTGGGCAGCTTTATCTTGTACCAGTTTTTAGTGATAAGCTTTTAGCTTTCTCCCATTCAGTATAATGTTAGCTATAGGGTTTTCATAGATGGCTTTTATTGTGTTGACAAACGACCCTTCTATACCAATCTTACTGAGAGTCTCAATCATGAAAGGATGTTGTATTTTGTAAAATGCTATCTCTGCATCAATTGAAATGATCATATGGTTTTTATATTTCTTTCTGTTAATAGGGTGTATTATATTTATGGTCTTGCATATGTTGAACCACCCTTGCAACCCTGGGATAAAACCTACCAGGTCGTGATGAATAATCTTTGTTATACGTTGTTGGATACTATTCACAAGTGTCTCGTTGAGAATTTTTGCATCTGTATTCATCAGAGATATTAGTCTGCTCTTTTCTCTTTTTGTCATGTCCTTATCTGTTTTGGGAATACCTTTACATTTTTTTTTTTAAGATTAGGGGCTAGCAGGTGGCATGGTGATTAAGGGCACTGGACTTCCATATGGCTGACTGTGTTTCGAGTCCTGGACCTGGCGGCTTTCTTTCTCTGTGTTTCTCTCTCTTGCTCTCGCTCTCTCTCTCACACACACACACACACACTATCCCTCTCTGCTCAAATTAAAATAAATGAATAAAGTTAAATAATTCTTTAAAAATAAAAAGGAAAAATTTCAGAGAAGAGGGGTCAGCCAGTGGTGTGGTGGTTAAGGTGGTTGGACACCCATGTGGCTGGTTTGAGTCTCAGACATGACAGCTTGCTTTCTCACTTTCCTTCTCTCTCTCTGTATCTCTCTGGTCAACTTCAAAAAAATAAAATTTAATTTAAAATAATGACAATGAATAAAATTAAATAATATATTTTTTTAATTTCAGAGAAGGAAACATCCTCAAGAAGGGGCAGAGCCAGCAGATGGTGTGGTGATTAATGTGGATCCCACATGGCCAACTCTGCAGTTTGAGTCCCAGACATGGATGTCTGAAAAACATACCAGGTGCATGTGCATGCATTGTCTAAAATCCTGAGAGGAGAATGTGGGAGAATGCATTATGGTATGGTTATACTCCCTGAGTGGTAATTTCTCACTTTCCCTTTCTTCTGTGAGCACACATGCATTACGGCAAAAAAAAAAAAAAAACTAAGAGAAAAAAAAATGTATAATGGGTCAGCTGGTGGCGTGGTGGTTAAGGCAGCTGGATCCCACGTGGTCTACTGTGGATTTGGAGTCCTGGAGCTGGTGGCCTGAAAAACACACTGGCCACGTATGTGTGCTTGCGCAAAATCCCAGAAGGAGAAATGGATAAGAAAGACTGGCCTGACTGTCTCCCAAGTGGGGAGCATGCCTTCTCATTTTCCCTGCTCGTCCTTTCTCGGGCAAGCCTCAGATGCTCTCTTGCAAAAATGTAAAAAAATAAATGAATTGGAGTCCTGGAGCTGGTGGCCTGAAAAACACACTGGCCACGTATGTGTGCTTGCGCAAAATCCCAGAAGGAGAAATGGATAAGAAAGACTGGCCTGACTGTCTCCCAAGTGGGGAGCATGCCTTCTCATTTTCCCTGCTCGTCCTTTCTCGGGCAAGCCTCAGATGCTCTCTTGCAAAAATGTAAAAAAATAAATAAATAAAACATAAATAAAATTTAAGTTTTTGTTACAGGCTGCTACACTCACCAGAGAGAAACAGAGAGAGAGAGAGAGAGGGAGAGAAAATGAAAAATCATCCCTCAGGGGAGGGACACGCTGCAATCCTTTCTCCATTTTCCTCCTTTGGATTTTGGGCATGCATGCACATGTACTTGGTGTGACTTTAAAGCCGCCGTGTCCAGGACTCGAACTGCTCAGTCAGCCACGTGGGATCTAGTGCCTTAACCTCGACACCTGCTGGTCCACAATAAAAAATATATCTGACTGAGAATTAGAGTGAAGTTAGGAAGAGGGTATTAGTTATCTGTATCTTAGAAAGTATATAATTTACATGGGAGTTTACTTAACGTTACATTCTTTTTTTTTAAGATTTAAAAAATCATGACAGCAGGCACCCGGGGGTGAGGGGAGGAAGGGTAGATAGACAGAGACACATCCTTCCCAGGGCTTGGTCAGCTGTGATCCCCTTCCTCTAGTTCTCCAGCCCACCAGGGTCCTGCACACTCAGTGTGTTTAAGGCCAGCCTGGCCAGGGACTCAGACTGCAGTCAGCATGTGCTTGTGGCTCTGCTGTCCTGTGTGCTCTCCTAGAATCTCAGCTCTCCCCAGGGCTCTAAGTTCCTTAAGGCCAGGTGTCATGTTTACTTGACTGCGCATCCTCAGGGTCTAGCCCAGCACAAGTTCAGTGCTCAGATGATGGAATAAAAAGAATGATAAACTGCAATAGGTACGACATAAATAGACGATAAGAACACGCTTGTCCACAGGAGGACGACGGAAACAGAGCGCCCGGAGTTCCCCTCCGGAACGGGGCATCCAGTAACTCAGGTCTCTTGGTGCTCTGCGCATGTCCCAGGATGATGGCAGAGGGTTTCAGATGCATTTTAGCAACCAGGCCGCCTCGTGGATGTGGAATCTGTGAATAATGAGGATCGAGTCCCATGGATTGATTAAACAACAAAAACTTTGGGACAAGCCTCATAACCTAGTGGTTAAGGGAGCTGAGTCCCACATGCCTAACCGCAGTTTAAATCCAGTCCTGGCAGCTTGAAAAACCGCCTGGTACATGTGCCTTCATGCCCCAAATCCCAACCAGGTGGAGACATGGGGGGATTGTAGGGTGCTTGTGCTCTCTCCCTCTCCCTTTCCTGCCCTCTGTCTCTCAGGTGAGCAAAGGCACCCTTTGGCAATTAAAAAGAAAAACCTAAAGAAAAAGCAGAAAAGTAAGAGGAATGTATGGCATGGTAGACTGTAAAATTTTATTTAAAAACTTGAAATTTCTGTTTAAGGCAGCCACACGTTTGTATCCATTACATGATAGCACCCAACAAGCTTGTCTGGACCCCACAGTACTCGGCTTGTTTAAGATTTCACCTTAACTATTCTCACTTTCCCTTTCTCTCTCTCACTGTGTCCCTCTCTGCTCAAATTAAAATAAGTAAATAAATAAAATAATTTTTAAAATTTTAAAAAATTGGGGCCGACAGATGGTGTGGTTAAGGGTGCTGGACTTCCATATGGCTGGCCAGTTGTTTGAGTCCTGGACCTGGCAGCTTGCTTTCTCACTTTCCCTTTCTCTCTCTCTCTCTCTCTCTGTGTGTGTGTGTGTGTGTGTGTGTGTGTGTGTCCCTCTCTGGTCAAACTAAAATAAGTAAATAAATAACATAATTGAAAAGATTTCACCCAAACTGGAAGACTTGCTCTTCCCGAAATATTCTCAAAGTCGTTAGGGTTTTTATGTACCTGTCCCTTCTTGTTCCTTCTTGCATTCAGCAAAAGCTATTCTGGCCTGGACACTCCCAGGTTTCAGGCCCGTGGGCGTGGACATCAGCTGCCTGCGAAAGCCTCGTTGGGCACATCCTCACATCCTGCAGGCGTTTCCTGATTCTGCCCTACCCAAGTTACGCTGTGACTTTTACAAAGTAAAATGGAACGCCGTTACCCAGTCAGCTGAGATTTCAACGCAAATAATTGAGACAAAGTGTTTTTCTTTTTTTTTAATGTCCAGTTATTACCATGATAGGCTCACTTCTTCCTATCATCCTCCTTATTTGTTCTGACCCTTAAAATATAAAATAAGGTGGTTAAAAGAGGTAAGATTCCTCTAGATGAGGCTTTAAGAGGGAAGATACAGGATGAGGGGGTGGCGGTAGTGAGAGGAAGGCTGAGTGGGGAGGAGGCTTTGCGGGAAAAGGTAGGCAGGGCACCCCAGTGACACTCAGTTCCCAGTTGTCACTTGAAACTCCCTCCATCTTCCCAGACCTTTAAGCGTGCCCCCGCGCTGTAGTGATGGTGTGGTGTGAGGGTCACTGTGTTCTCTCAGACTTGGCCACCTGGAAATCCCAGGTGAATGAGGTAGCTAAGACAAAGGGCAGCAGAGATGGCCTTGGGGTGGGGGCAGGCCACCATCTGGGTCACGGCAGGACGTTGTAACGTGCTCTTTGAATGAATGGCGAGTCCTCTTCCCTCCCCACGTGTACCAGGAAGGATGGCTCTTGGGCTGGAGTGACCCACTGTTCATTCATTGCTCTCGGTTCCCAACTGGGTTTCATGGCCTCCCCGTCCCTCTGAAAATACTGAAAGCGCTGGCCCTGCTTTCAAATACGCTCCACGAAAGTACCTGCCCTACTGGCCTTTCCCCGCTTTTAACACTCCCTCACAGATGCTTGGACCAGTCACCTCATCCTTAGAACGAAAAGCAGCGTGAAAGCCATGTATATGGAGGCCTCTAACAACACACATTTGTCACCTGGCCTTGAGGACAGCGGACTGAGATACCTTCTCTGTAGCCCTGAGAGCCTTTATCAGTGATCTGCTGAGGTTCGATGTCACTTTGGGTACGGTAAACCCTAGGACATGGTAAAAGCAAGGGGGTGGGGTGGGACCAGCAGCGTAATGGCTGTGTCACTGAACTCCCATGTAGCCGACTGTGGTTCGACTCCCAGACCTGGTGGCTTAAACTCACACCAGGCGCGTGTGCCTGCGTGCCCAAGATCCCGAGAGGAGAACAGAGAAGGGATTGCGGCGTGGCCATCCCTCCTGGGGGGTGATTTCTCGCTCTCTCTCTCTCTCTTTCTCTCTGTCTTTCTGGCAAGTGCATGTCCCCTATAGCAAAAACCTCTCAAGAAAAAAAAAAAAAAGAGGGTCAGGTTGTTTTTTTATCAGGGAGGTGGGGGTGAGAAGGGGAGGGCTTGGGAAGCAGTGTGGAGAAGACAAGATAGAGACACCATCCCCTAAACCGCCTTCAGGGAAATGGAAGAGACACCTGCCTGCCTTCCAGGCCCTGTTGAGGATGTGGGGAGGTGTTTCCTCCAGATCAGTCACTGGAAGCAAACTGGCCTAACTGGTCTCTTCTGCGCCCCCAGGTACTTGATTTCCAACTTGGGATTTTAGTTATTTTCCTCTTGCTTACATATCTAAAAGGCAGATCCAAAACTTAACTCTTCCTCTAGGTCTTAATAAATCGTTACAGAAAAGCAGTAGCCAGCAAATACTTGGTATGCCCATGTATCTAAATCTGGTTCTGTTCTTTCAAGGTCCATCTCCTACCTTTCCTGGTTTATCTCCCAGCTTCTCTGAGTCCTCAGCCAAGATTTACTGTTTAACCATTACCTGCTGTAACAATGCCATTTCACTCACTCCTCTCAGCTTCTTCCAGGGAAGGTTCCTGTTTCTGTGTGTATCTTCCAGAGCCTGACAAGTATTAAATACTAGCGTGATATTGACTAAATGCCCCCCTTAATATGTTGAAATCTTACTTCTCCCCAGGGTGACAGTATTAGGAGGTGGGGCCTTTAGGAGGTGATTAACTCATAAGGTTGGTGCTCTCATGAGTGGTAACAGTGTCTTTCAAAAGGGACCCCAGGGAACCAGCAGTTAGCGTAATTGCTATGTCGCTGGACTCCCACGTAGTCGACCGCTGTTCGTGTCCCGGACCCAGTGGCTTAAAACTCACGCCGGGCGCGTGTGCGTGCGTGCCCAAGATCCCGAGAGGAGAATGGAGGAGAAGGGATTGCGGCGTGACCATCCCCCCTGGGGGGGTGATTTCTCGCTTTCTGTCTCTATGTCTCTCTCTTGTCTGGTGAGCACACGCGCCCTATAGCGGGAAAAAAAAAAAAAAAAACCTCTTCGAAAAAGGGACCCCAGAGATCTCTTCCCACTGGATGAGGATAAAAGCAGTCCAGGGCCTCCAACCCAGAAGAGGGCCCTCACCTGAACCCAACCGTACTGGTACCTTGATCTTGGACTTCTAGCCTCCAGAACTGTGGAAAAACATTTCTATTCTTTATAAGCCATAACCATCTATGCATTATTACAGCAGCCCTTGCTAAGACAGCTGATTTTCACTTTTCACTTGCTATAAAATTCTAGGCAAACAAATTCTCTTAAAGCACATTTCTTAATCATGCAAAAGTCTCTTTTTTTTTCTTGGAGAGGTTTTTGCTATAGGGCACGTGTGCTCACCAGAAAGATGGAGAGAGACAGAGAAACCAAAAGTGAGAAATAACCCCCCAGGGGGATGGCCACACCACAATCCCGTCTTCATTCTCCTCTCGGGATCTTGAGCATGCACGCACAGGCGCCCGGCGTGAGTTTAAGCCACCGAGTCAAGGACTCTAACTGTGGTCAACTACATGGGAGTCCAGTGACATAGCCATTATGCCAACTGCTGGTCCCAATAATGCAAAATTCTTGAAACTGTGAATTAAAGTGGTTAGCAAAGCCTCAGAATGTCTAAAGTCCCTGAAACCAGGTGGGATTATGGAAGCCGTGTTCCATTTTACTCCGAAGCCTACAGCAACACCACATGGAGCAGGACAGAGTGCAGAACCTGCTTCAGTCTGAAAAACAGGACCGTAAGTATAATAGATGCTCATGTAATATATATCCCATGTAACATCTGAGATGGAGCAGCTTGGCCACCGATTGACAAGTTATCCTAGAAAATAAGCACTTATGGTCTATCTATATATTTTAGAGATATTTTTGCTATTGGCAGTGTGTGCTTGCTGGAGGAACAGAGAAACAGATAGAAATCACCCCCTAGATTGGATGGCCATGCTGCAATTCTGTCTCCTCCATTCTCTTGGGATTTTGGACATGCATGCACATGGCGCCTGGCATGAATTTCAAACTGCTGGGCGTGGGACTTCAACTGTGGTTGGTTATATGGGAGTCCAGCAGTGTAAAATTATGCCATCTGCTGGCCCCCTTTAATATGTTTAGCAGTTAGTAAGTTTAATAAAATAGAGAACATGCATTAAGTGGTCTTTATTTGATATTTCACATTATTTCTTCAATATCACCTTCTTCAGTTCATTGTACAAGTATGATACGTTATTTTCTATTTGCTGTGGGAATTTAAATGTAAAATAAATACAAAATACATCTGTGGTTTAATGAACACTCAAATGAAGCATTTTTTTTCTGAGGTATTCCTTTCAGTCTGGTTTTTATACCAGATCGGTCTTTTTTACTTCCCCTAGGAATAGTCTGTTAAACCACACAATGGATCTGTGAACTTGGCAGCCAAGTCCACCATGAATCAGTGAACTGGAGTTTTAATTCCATTAGACATATTTTTTGATCTCATCGTACAATACCAGCACAAAAGCACCGCCCATGCCTCTCAGTACATTGGACCAGGCACCTTTGAAGAAAGCCTTGGCTCCTTCATCTTTTGCAATCTTCCTCCAGCAGTCCACCGTCCCAGTGTACATGATGTCAGCTGTGGAGAGAAGTATCGGTGAGGGCTCTGTGATGCCGGAGGACACAGACCTCCTCTGAGACGTACGCACAGCGTCCCGGCTGTGTAATGAAAGTCACTGGGGCGTTAAGCTTGAGTTCTACACAAGACTGGACTGCACATCTTCCTGCGTGGACGTTAGTCTGGGCCTCCTGTCATTCCTACTCCTTTAACTTGGGGTCAGTGAAGAACAGGGACAGTTAACCAGCGAGTGCACAGACTGTCAAACTGTAAACCAGGAAGGGGGTGGAGTTGGGAGCGTTACATGCTTTTCTGCAGATGAGAAAACAGGTCTACTCTCAGATTATACTCTCCCAAGATTATGTAATAAACGATGAGGCTGAACCGTGCAACTGCTGACGTTTGACTGGCTTCAAGGACGGTTTACTATGCTTCGACCTACAGAAGCCCAACTTTTCATATCACAGCAGACGGCTTTAAGCCACCTGTCCCCCAGCTGACACACCCTCTGCCACTAATACTTACAGTAACTGCATGTAGTTAGAGAAAAGCAAGCAGCAATTCCTTCTAAATGAGCTCGTTAGGTCTTTCCCTGGTTTCTGCAGCAGCTCTGAGGGAAAAGGGCCCAAGGTCTCTATAATGCTGGACGTCTAGTTAAGTTCACCTCGACATTTCTCATTTTTGATGTTCTGATCATCTCTTTAATATTAGGTCATTGAGAAAGTCACGACCTATTTATGTTTTTCTTTGCAAAAATGTGTCATGACTTTGCTGATGACCCAATAAAAAAAGTCTCCATAAAGAATAGTTGGGAATATTAGGGGGAGTTAGTTACTATCTTTCTTCCCTAAATCCTTCTTAGAAAATACAGTTTTGATGATTAATTTAGGATAATAACAATGGAAAGGAACTCCGAATAGCATTCTTTGAGCAAAAAACAAGGAAGGTGATGATTCAGCCCCATGGTGCAGGTGGTGGGGCACCTGTGTGATGCTGGAGCCATGAAGGCCAGAGATCAGGCCCCAGGCTGACCTGAGCATGCTGGACATCTGTAACGCTGGGAGGCCGGGGGTGATCGTGGCATGGGGAGACCCTGTCAAGGGGACCTGTCCCTCCCGCTCTCTCAAAAAAAAAAAAATGTGTGTGTGTGATCTATAACCCTCTTTAAATCAGCAGGACTCAGACTTACCTCCTTTCCGGCCAGACTGCATCATCATCCTACGGCGAACAGTGTCAAAGGGGTAGGACACCAGCCCTGCGACCGCTGTCACACTCTGGGCAATCATCCAGCTCACAAAAATGTGCACGTTCTTGGGGTCAGGCAGCATCCCTGTGGGTAGAGTCAAGGAGCCAGGTGGCTGTGAGGGGCTTGCTCTCAGCAGCCGGGCACAGGGCGGTTGGAGGGGCAGAGGCTACTGCGTCTCCACACCCCGCCCCTTTAGGACCTCTGCTCCTATGAGGACACCTCACGTAGAGCACTCAGCGGCTGCCCAGTCTGGGTCCAGGGAAGCCAGTGTTCCGCTCAGGACTTGTTGAAGCTGCTTCAGGCTGAGCTCGGTAACTGACCCAGCTGTGTCGGGGCAGTCGTGCACCCCCTTCTTCCTCTCTGAATAACTCAAGGCTAGAGTTTAACTCAACGGAGGATGGAGAAACTGTAGCTACTCATTTATTCACACCACAACACCTCCTCATTCAGATGGTTCAGTTTAGCCCAGAGACTATGGGGGAAATAAGATTCATAAAGTCCCCTCTGTCATATAGATCCTATAAGATCCTCCCCCATCCCTCACACACACGACCCTCTTCCTGACCCCTCACCCGCTGCTCCCCTTTCCCCTTTCTCACCCTTGGCCGTGTCATAGACTCCAAAGTAGGCAGCTCTGTAGATAATGATGCCCTGCACGGAGACGCTGAAACCCTGGTAGAGACCCCTCAGGCCATCGGACTTGAAGATCTTGGTAAGACAGTCGCCCAGACCACTGAACTCCCGCTGGGCGGCACCCTTGCCCACATCTGCAGCCAACCTGGTCCTGGCAAAGTCCAGCGGGTAGACAAAGCAGAGGGAGGTGGCCCCAGCTGCCCCACCGGAAGCCAGGTTACCGGCAAAGTAGCGCCAGAACTGCTTATGCCGATCCACGCCCCCCAGGAAGATCTGCTTGTACTTGTCCTTGAAGGCGAAGTTGAGCGCTTGGGTGGGGAAGTAACGGATCACGTTGGCCAGGTTACCCCTCCAGAAGGAGAGGAAGCCCTGCTCCTTGGGGATTCTTATCACACAATCAATGATCCCTTTGTACTGCTTCTCCGCACTGATCTGTTTGCTGGCATGCTGGACCTGCAGGAGGGCCGGAGGGGGTTGGGTGACAGAGGACAGAGCAGAGGGGAGACAGGGAAAAGGTTTTGGCATTTCCTACATCTCCTTTTGGAAGAATGTAGAACATCAGCGAGATACTGAAGAAATGTAAATAAATGCTAGTTACATGGAGGACAAGCAAACATCCAATTTGCTCAGTTCATTGGGGTAGCTGAAGGAAAAAGGTCTGTCCTAAATATAATAAGTGAAAAGGTGATTGAATAATGTAAAAATAGTCATTTGTTTATTGTATTTCCCCCTACACGCCAGAACTAGAGCAGGGGTTTATTGGAAAACATGGATAAAGACCCTTGCCCCCGACTGCTCTGGGCTGTGTGGACACCGGAGGCAGGAAGTGGACGTGAGAGTCAGTCACCCTCCCCTGGGATTCGGGTCTCTGAGTAGTAAATGCTCTAACAAGGTGAATAAGCCAAAAAAATGTGAAGCAGAGTACCCAAGTAACTGTTGAGGGTTTTTTGTTGTTGTGAGCAATTCGATGGGGTTTCTGTTGATAATTTTGACTCCCAAATTAGGCTATTTCTCATTGTGGGGCTCGAGTTGTTTGGGCTGGCGGAGAAACACCAGAGAGAGAGGATGGTGATAATAAGCCTGTGACCAGGCAGGGGAGGAAATATAAGGTGACCTGGGTTTATTTAAAACATGTTTCTTAATCTCTCATAACCTCGGCTTCTTCTCCTAAAGTGGGAGAAAACAATACTTATCTTACAGAGGTTATATAAAGATGAATTATATCAGCCTGTAACAATGCGAGGGATATGGTTAAGTGAGTTGAGGAATAATGATTATTTTGATTTTATTGAGAAAGGTGGGTGCAGGTAAGAAGGTACAGGGATAGTGAAAATCAGAAGGTGAGGCCGAGCAGAGAGGCCTAAGTGGGCTGTCCCCGCTGTCAGGGGCGCAGGATCTGGCTCCAGGCACACCGACTCCGGATGGGTTTCCATATATAGACACCTAAATGCCCAGCGCCACCCGACACCAGGAATCTGCTACAGAAGCTGGACCTGTGTCTGCAGAGGGCACCTTCCCGTTGGCGTAGGCCTGGCGCCCGGGCCCGTGGCCTAGCGCAGATTGTCGGTGGCGCCCGGCGACCGCACGTCGCTGCAGCTCCAGCTGGTGCTGCATCCCGGCGCCCGGCCCTACGCCGCCCGGCCCTGCCCGGCCCGCGCCGGCCCGCCGGCCTCACCTGCAGCAGCAGTCAGCCTGCAAGCAGCCGCGCTCTCGCTCTCGCGCTCGCTCTCGCCTACGCCCTGCCCAGGCACAGCCACCCCGTCTCCGTCCCTGCGCGACGCGAAGGGGCCGCTCGCCTCGCCCCGCAGCCCTCCTTATATCCCCCGCCCAGTCTCTCGCGAGAGGAGGAGGGCCCCAGGGCCAGCGCGCGCATTGCGCATTGGCTGGGCAGGTGCCTGACACCCCCTCTCCATCCCCCTCCTCTGCAGAGGGCATCGGGGGCGAAGGCGCTTCCGGGAGACAGGGGTGGGCTGGGGGCTGTGCCTTCGGCTTGGGACGTTTAAAGGGCAAATTCATGTTATCTGTCCCGGCGAGAGCAGGGAACACCATGTCACTGCAG
>NW_006160208.1:2576603-2585881 GCF_000334495.1 Tupaia belangeri chinensis | reverse complement strand
GGCCCGCGCGCGCATTGCGCATTGGCTGGGCAGGTGCCTGACACCCCCTCTCCATCCCCCTCCTCTGCAGAGGGCATCGGGGGCGAAGGCGCTTCCGGGAGACAGGGGTGGGCTGGGGGCTGTGCCTTCGGCTTGGGACGTTTAAAGGGCAAATTCATGTTATCTGTCCCGGCGAGCGCAGGGAACACCATGTCACTGCAGCATGTGGGCCGCTGTATTTATAGCACAAGAAGGCTTAGGCTGGGGCCAACCTGGGGACACACGCGGGACCGCTGCTCCAGGCCGGGCTTGTTTTAACCTCGGGCCTGCACGGGACGCGCCCCTGGCCAAGGGATTTCGGGCTGGCTATTTTTCTCCTCCTTCTTCCATGTGCGGGCGTCCCTCGCTAGAGCTCGCTGCCGGGGTTCGGGCTTTGCGCGCTCGTGAATAAATGAGGATCCTCCTACAGAAATCCTAACATCACTGGATGCTGTGATTGCCTCATGTAATCTGGCAGCCTGCTGTCTCCCACTTCCCTGTGTTCCGTCTTCAGTCATTCATTCTGTCAATACTTCGGTGCCTGGCGTTCAGTGCCACCAGGAAAGGCTGGGTGCAGGGGGCTTCTAGGCAAATATTTGGTTTAGCACAGCCTGAGGACTCCAAGCCCTTTCTTTTCTGCATCTCAGACCTCACAGGACACTTCTTTTGTAAGGCCCTTAGGGCTTACCAGGCCACTCTGCTCCCAAAGAGTCCCAGCACATATTCTGGGAAGAATGTTCTCAGTTACTTGGCGCTTTCTTGAGGGTCAGTGCTGTCCGTCTCCGTCTTCCTTGACTGTATCTGCTTCTTTTTTTTTCTTTTGGAGATGTTTTCGCTGTAGGGCGCGTGCGCTCACCAGACAGAGGCATAGAGACAGAAAGCCAGAAATCCCCCCACAGGGGGGATGGTCACGCCGCAATCCCTTCTCCTCCATTCTCCTCTCGGGATCTTGGGCACGCATGCACACGCGCCCGGCGTGAGGTTTAAGCCATTGGGTCCCGGACGCGAACCGTGGTCGACTACGTGGGAGCCCAGCGACATAGCCATTACGCTAACTTCTGGTTCCCTACTGTATTTGCTTCTTTTTAATAGGCAGCTGGGTTCGTAGGGATGCTGTGTAGTCCTAAGAAGGGGCAAATAATTTTTTAAAAATATATTACTGTGGGACCAGCACAGTAATATGTATAATACACACATATATATATACTGTGAGCTTTAATTTTCCTTAACTTTTTTTTGTAGGCAATTCATATAACCATATACATTTTCAAATACAGTGTTCCTTAGGATAATTGCAATTAGATTTTTAACTCTAAACTACTCAGTTGTCTTTTCATGTTTGCAAATGTTCATTTGTGCATTTGACAGTTTATTTTTTTTTATGTGCCCCCCCCCCAGCCCGCTGATGAATGCAGGTATCATGGGAGGTGTTCACTGAGCTGCAGCGGTGTGTCTCCCTGGTTCTGGAGACTTCAGTAGACCAGAGGTCGTTAGCTGGGCACCAGGAGGCCACAGAGGTTTATCAGAGGTAGGGGCAGGGTAGAGTCGGGAAGTCTGGGGAGAGTAGTAAGAAAGGTAGGAACCAGTGCAAAGGTGCTAGAGATCAGAGAGCCAAAAACTCAAGACTAGACAAAGAGCGAAGCCATGCATTTATTCATTCACTCATTCAACTGACACTCGAGTGTTTATTGTGACCCAGATGTCAGTTTGGCCCTGTGGGTTCGATGAGTAAGTCATGGCTCATCGTGGAGGACCGCACGGTCAGTGTATTCCTTGCTCGTTCGTTCGTAGGTAATACAACCTCCCGTGGATTTCCATGGATCAACATAATCACCTGCTAGCCATGTTTATTATAATAGTGGGCCGTGTTTCATCTCGTTAATACAGAGCCATTGGTTAACCGTTTCCTATTTTATTGTGCTTTCGAGTTGTTTCTTATTTTTACTGTGAAATATGATGATTTTATATAAACACTTTTGCATGAACTTCACTTCCTCCTTTACATTTTTTCATTCTCCAATGGACTGGATAGACTGAAGTTTTCAAAGTTTTATACCTCCTGTTACAAACTGACAAACTGCTCTTTAGAAGTGTAGACCTACCAGTAATGTAATAATAATAGGCTCTGCGTTCTCACAGTGTCTCCTCTAACGCTGGCTTTAAAAATAATAATAATAAATTAATTAATTGAGTCAGCCCTTGACCTGGTTAAGGCAGATGGGTCCCACATGGCCAACTGCCTGGTTTGAGTCCTGGACCCAGTGGCTTGAAAAACACACTGGGCAAATGCACATGTGTGCCCCAAATCCCGAAAGGAACGATAAACGGAAGGCAAGGGATTGCAGTGTGTCCTTACTTTCTCTTTCTCTCTCTGACAATCACACACACTCTTTGGGAAAAAAAAAAAGTTTATTGTGTCATTTTATGAGTATTAATTTGCACTTATTTAAATTGCTGCGAAACTGTACATATTCTGTAAGATTGAGTTAATTTAGCAGGGTTTTCCTTTTATGTAAACTTTTCATCTTCCTTGACCACATATGTAGGAAAAGGAGTATTTATCTATATTGATTCTTGATATATTGGGGACAAGATATTAATTCTTCGTGTATTAATATGAAGAAAACAAATAAGTGCTGAATATCTTCTATTTTGTTGTTTTCCTTTTGATGTTTATTGCATTACATTCCGCTATCAGTGTTATTTATTTAAATGTGAACAGTGGGTCCGCCAGCCCTTAGCGCAATGGCTCAGCACTGTGCTCAGGGAACTGGATCCCCCAGGACAGACTGCAGTTTGAATCTTGAACCCAGTGGCTTGAAAACCACGTGTGCATGTGTGCCCCAAATCCCGGTGGGGTGGAGAAATGGAGAAAAAGAATTGTGGTGTGACCACGCCCCATTAAAGGGTTCTCTGTCTCTCTCTGGCAAGTTCATGCTCCCTCTAACGATAATTAATAAATATTGTAAATACGTACATACAGATCTACAGTAGGATGGCATACTTCCTGTTCTGATGTAAATGAATCTCTTTTATCGATATGAGTCTCTTTGCCCTAAGAGATATAGCAGTCTATTTTCTTCTGCTTTTGGTCGTTATTTTAAAGTACTGAACACTGCATTAAATGTTGGAAAGAGATAAAGATCTACTTTCCCTTTTCTCCTTCCCATACTTGGATATCTCAACACTAATTCTTATGTAGATACTCTGTTCTCTCCATTATTTGTCTTATATTACTAATTCTAATTTGTCATATATTAAGTTTTTTCTAATAGTTTTCACATGTGAAGTCCCCATACATAACATATTTATTTGATCATCATTCTTTAAAAGGAAAAAAGCTGACATGTGATTTCGCAATCACTTAAAAAGGAAGGAGATTTTTCCTTCTTACATGTCTGGATTTATTTTACTGCCACACTGTTCAATTATTTAAACATCACCAAGATTTTCAACAGACATTTGAAGAAAATATGAACTCAAATAACATATGAATTCAGAAAACATTGTCATTTTTGTTATACTTAATTTTACCAATCAGAATTTTTTTTATTTGGTAAGTGGGAAGGATCACCTTTCTTCTTGGCATCTAACTGCCCTGTTCCACAGGGAGAGCTGTCGCTGGAATCTTGACAAGAAGTTTCCATGGAAATCCTTACACTGTCGTCTTCCTCCATTGACTTTCTCAGACGAGAGGCCTCGGCTGCCCTCAGGAGCAGGAGCTGACTGTGATCACAAGACCCAGGGATCACTTACACAGGCGGGGAGAGAATGGCGCTCTGCAGAACATGTGTGTACCGGCCAGTCCCTTCCTCCCCCCGTGCCCAGGCAATAGCTTCTGGCAGCCTGAGAATGGACGAGGCATCCAGATGAGAGAAAAGCTGCTTTCAAACGTGGATGGCTCCCTGGAGTCGGGTGTGAGTGCAGGGTCAGGAACGGGGCTGTGTAGACAGGGCTATGTGAAGTGCTGAGCTAGCCTTTTGGAAGGTTTACAGAGTTCGTTTCTTTCACCAAATGGGAAATAAAGAATGGGAATCGTGGAAGAGTGAAAGGCACAGAAAGAGAAACACTTGAGGATTTGCTGGTGGTGGTGACGATGCAAGGCCTGTGTGCAGGTGGACTCTAAAACTCAGGAGCAAGAGCACACCACTGCTGTTCCTTCCCGTGGTACATTTCACAGTTACGCAAGAGTGACCAAGAATTTCATTTTGTTTGTATTTATGTATTTAGAGATTTTTGCTAGGCTGTGTGTACTTGCCAGAGAGATGACAGAAAGTGAGAAATCACCCCCAAAGGGGGATGGCCATGCCACAGTCCCTTCTCCTCTATTCTCCTCTCAGAATTTTGGGCATGCATGTACCAGGTCCATGTACCTGGTGTGAGTTTCCAGATGCTGGGTCCAGGACTCAAATCATGGTCAACGACGTGGGAGTCCATCACCTTAACCACCATGCCAGCTGCTTACCCCAAGAATTTTATTTTACTTATTTATTTTTAAAGAATTATTTATTTATTTATTATTTATAATTAACCTAGAATTAATTATTAATCATTTAATTTTATTTATTCATTTATTTTAATTTGACCAGAGAAAGACAGACACACAGAGAGAAGGAAAGTGAGAAAGCAAGCTGCTAAGTCTGGTACTCGAACCGTGGTCGGTCATGTGGGAATGTCCAGCGCCTTAATCACCATGCCACCTGCTGGCCTAAAAATTTTATTTTTGATCATACTGGACTACCACTCAAATTGCTGAACGTCAACCAAAGATTAGACTCATTCCCATTGATGCTCAGCTTGGAAAGGATAAAAAAAAAATGAATGAATATTTCGCCACAATTTATTGATTTATTTCTTCTACAAACTACAGAAAGGATGAGAGAGACAGCACCCCAAACAGGGTCTCGACACCAGCCCTCAGCCAGCCCTGATTCTGGGCAAGTCTGTGGCTGGCTTCCTGGGGAGGACCTCTGGACTTGACCAGGGAACCCTCCCATGTGGGATTGCCTCACAGAGGGTCACATTTTGTATCTGGCCCTGAACTCTCATATGGCCAACTTCACAGTTTGAGTCCCAGACCCAGTGACTTGAAAAAAAATCACTGGACACATGCATGCATGCCCAAAAGTCCCAAGAGGAGAATGGAGGAGAAGGGACCACAGCATAGTCATCCACCCAAGGAGTGATTTCTCACTTTCCCTCTCTCTGTCTCTCACTGGTGGAGCATACAAGCCCTATGGCAAAAACCTTAAAAAAGAAAGAGAGAGAGAGATGGTTTGAGGGGATAGAGGAGCTCTGAGTAGCAGAAAAGAAAGTCCAAGGGGCTCCTCCCAGAAGGCCTTCTGCTTCCCAAAGAAATCGAGTCAGCTTGCTCCTGGGTGGCTGGAGGCGAACTCTTTTCTTTCTCTCCCTTCCTTTCTTTCTCTCCCTTCCTTTCTTTCTTCTTCCTTCCTTTCTTCTTCCTTTCTCCTGCTCACAGTCTTAGCACCCCTGCATACTTTATCCAAGACTCCAACAACCATATCTGGTATTTTATAGCCAATTAAGCTTACTTTTGTGCATGCGTAATAAGCCTCCTGACCACAGCTACCAACTTACCATGTTGACATCTTCGGTCTCACACGTAGGCAGTCTCTGGGAATAAAGCTGCTACCCACCTGGAGTTGACTTGATTGGGGGGGGGAGCAAGAGGAAGAGACGGAAGGAGAGGGAAATACAGGTGTTCTCGACAGGGTCTCATCACACCACAGTCCCCCTCCTCTAGCCCTCCAGCCAGTCAGATCTGGGGTATTCATGCACCAGTGTATTAGGACAACTCATGATCCGAACCCATAGTTGGCCATGCAGCTTCCAGCCCTGCAAAGCAACATGCATCTTCTTGCACCACAACTGCTAGGCCAAGAGGTCATTTTGACGGTCTTGCCATGTTGTGATCCTCTGCTCCAGCCCCAGTCAGCCAGGACCACAGCGTCTGCCACTGCACCCAGCCTGTTTCAGTGGCCTGCTTAGGTTGGGGGTGGAACCACATCTGGGCTTTCCCTGTGGTCTCAGCTACACCGGCTGTGCCGTGTGTGCTTGGACCTAAGTTCATTTTGAACTGGTTTTCCTAGTGTTCTTTCTTTTTTACTCTCTTTCAATCTTTTTTTTTTTTTCTTTCAGTTTTGTCAGAGAGTATGTGTGTTCAACAGAGAGAGAGAGAGAAGTGAGAAAGCACCTCCCCCCCCATGGAGAATGAACATGCCACGATTCTTTTTCCTCCATCTCTCTCTCCTTTCAGGATTTGGGCACACATGCACACACGCCCAGCATGTTTCTCAAGCTACTGGGTCCAGGACTAAAACCATGCAGTGTGTGGAATCCTTAACCGCCATGACACGGGCTGGTCCATAGCAATCATTTTTAAAAAGACTTGCTTTATCCTATTATAATTAACAGAAATAGTTAACAAATGCTTTTAAAACTAGCCCCAGGCCCCTGCAGGCTGGCTTGCTGGTGACGTGACCCCAGGTAACCACCTCGGCTTCCCCTGCTCCATTCTGGCAGGAACAGCAGTCAGCAGTTCACGTTTAAGGACACTGAAGTTAGCTGAGTGTGAGCCAGACCTGAAGAGCCTCATGGCGGGACGGGAGGAAAGTGCGGTGACCTTGGCGGAACTGAGACAAGACCAGAAGGGGATCATGCACTTGGCAGCTCTTACTGCCCTCGGCAAAGACCCAGACTGCATGCCCTCCCTCTGCCATCAGTATTCTTGGGTCGTCGGAAAAGTCATGACGCGTTTTTCTGTGTTTTTCCATGTAAAAATGTGTCATGACTTTTTTAATGATCCAGGATATAAACTCCTGAAATTTGATGTCACCCATTGGAAAGCAGTGGGGAGAGAAGGGGACTCACGTTGCTTTTGCACTTGGCTGAATAGAGTCTTTTCATAGAAATCAAGCTGCTTGCCCAGCTGAGCTCTTGGACCAATAATAGTGCTGGTTAAGTATTTTCCCTCTTCTTAAGGAACGGTATTCTGGCACCGGCAGGTGGCATGGTGGTTAAGGCACCAGTGCCCACATGGCGGACCATGGTTTGAGTCCTATACCTGGTGGCTTGCTTTCTCACTTTCCCTCTGTCTCTTTCTGGTGAGCACATGGGCCTGCCTAAACTAAGAGAGGAGTTCTTGTTTTCATTCTATTTGCATTTGCCTACTATATCTTTGCCTGTGCCTTTTAACCATTCTGTGTATCTAGGTATGTCCCCTGGAAACCGCTACACTCTTATACTTTCTGTTTCCTTTTTTTTTTTTTCCCCTTAATTGCTGGAGGGTGTGTGTGCATCAGAAAGAGAAACAGAGAGAGAAAGCCCCAGACGGGTGTGGTCAAGCAGTAACCCCTTCTGCTCCATTTCTCATCCCGTTGGGATTCTGAGCATGCGCTCACACATGCCCTGTGTATTTTTTCTTTCTTTTTTTAATTTTTATTTTTTAAGGTTTTTGCTGTAGCCCACATGTGCTCACCAGAAGAAACAGAAAGAGCGAACAAAGGGAAAGTGAGAAATCACCCTCCCCCCGCCTGGGTGGGGGAGGATGGACACACCATAATCCTGTCTCATTTTCCTCTTGGGATTTTGGGCACGCATGTACACATACCAGGTGTTATTTTCAAACCACAGTTGGCCATGTGGGTGTCCAGCCCCTTAACCACCATGCCACCTGCTGCCCCCCCCCCCCCCAGTGTGCTTTTTAAGCCATTGGATGGGAATTCGAACCTCAGTGGGCCATGTGCATCCGGCTCCTGTAATCACGGAACTACAAGGCCAACCTACCTTTTTTTTCTTTCTTTTTTAAATTCTTGGTTGGCACTCGTTACTTCAGCTGGAGAGTTTGGATGCATTTCCATTTATCATTACCACTGAGAGTTTTAAAATTTTGCTTTGACATGATTATAGATTCAAGGGAAATTGCAAATGAATTACCACACATATCTAAAATTTTTATTTCTGCCGTCTTTTAAAGTTTGTTTCTTGAGAGAGAGAGAGAGAGAGACCTTTGATAGTGTCTCTCAATGATGCCATCCTCCCTCCATTCTAGCCAGCCGGGCTCAAAGGTTTTGCGGGTATGCCTGATATGTTCAGGCCAACCAGGGATCCAGCCGGGGTTTCCCACGGGGCTCCAGTATTCCGTAGTGGCACCCTACTGCCATCTTATTTTATGCTTTCTACTTTTTTCTTCCTCTACACATCCTTGGTAGTCTTTATTTAAAAATTTACTATAGAGCCCGAGTGTTCACCAGTGCGACGGGAGTTGGGGTGGGGGGGAGTTAATGAGAAATCACCCTCCAGCGGGATCCATTCCGCAATCTTTTCTCCTCCATTCTCCTCTCACACAAGCCCCTTGGCATTTTTCCAAACTGCTGAGTCTGGGACTTGAACTGTGCAGTTGGCCATTTGTGATTCAATCATCTTAACCACTACATTACTGGCTGGCCCAGTAGTGATCATTGAAATGACTTATTTACCATGACAGTTCTATATCAACTGCTACATATTTCTTCTGGCGTGCAGATTGAAGGGCTAATAATACTATGATTTTCACTGATACCTTTAGGTGGCTGCTATGTTGGCAGGTTCTGAGGTTGTTGAGGTTCCCTGCTTGGCCTGTTTAGGCACCGAGTGAATGTCGGGACTGTGCTGCCTGCTTATGAACTGCTTCAGAAAAACGTTAAGGTCAAATGCTAAGGAATTGTCAGAGCTGTCCTTTAGGCCTAGCTTGCCCTGGAGAGGTTCATCTCTGAATTTTTTCAATTTCATAACATTACTCGGTGTCACCACTAGAGGGAGGTCACACATAGCTGTTTGCAAAATGGTCCTCTGGGTCCCTAATTTTTATCAAAGACCTGCCAATAGTGCACCAAATGAAGAACAGAGAGGAGGAGGAAGGAAAGGAGGAGGAGAGAGAAGAACACAAACCCTTCCTACTTTTATGAAGACATACAAAAGCAGCCTCAGAATAGTACACAGCTAATTAGAACGAAGTCAAAGCCGAGATTGTCAGAACGCAAGGAAGCAAACCCAAGTCCATGCTGCTGCCACACACACAAATGCACTTTAAATGGAACAAACCTAGGAAGAGACATATAAAGAACATTATTGGTCTCAGCATGGTGGTTAAGGTGGTTTGATTTTTAATTTTTATTTTTTAAGGTTTTTGCTGTAGCCCACATGTGCTCACCAGAAGAAACAGAAAGAGCGAACAAAGGGAAAGTGAGAAATCACACTCA
>NW_006160208.1:2571949-2576417 GCF_000334495.1 Tupaia belangeri chinensis | reverse complement strand
GCTTTTTAAGCCATTGGATGGGAATTCGAACCTCAGTGGGCCATGTGCATCCGGCTCCTGTAATCACGGAACTACAAGGCCAACCTACCTTTTTTTTCTTTCTTTTTTAAATTCTTGGTTGGCACTCGTTACTTCAGCTGGAGAGTTTGGATGCATTTCCATTTATCATTACCACTGAGAGTTTTAAAATTTTGCTTTGACATGATTATAGATTCAAGGGAAATTGCAAATGAATTACCACACATATCTAAAATTTTTATTTCTGCCGTCTTTTAAAGTTTGTTTCTTGAGAGAGAGAGAGAGAGAGACCTTTGATAGTGTCTCTCAATGATGCCATCCTCCCTCCATTCTAGCCAGCCGGGCTCAAAGGTTTTGCGGGTATGCCTGATATGTTCAGGCCAACCAGGGATCCAGCCGGGGTTTCCCACGGGGCTCCAGTATTCCGTAGTGGCACCCTACTGCCATCTTATTTTATGCTTTCTACTTTTTTCTTCCTCTACACATCCTTGGTAGTCTTTATTTAAAAATTTACTATAGAGCCCGAGTGTTCACCAGTGCGACGGGAGTTGGGGTGGGGGGGAGTTAATGAGAAATCACCCTCCAGCGGGATCCATTCCGCAATCTTTTCTCCTCCATTCTCCTCTCACACAAGCCCCTTGGCATTTTTCCAAACTGCTGAGTCTGGGACTTGAACTGTGCAGTTGGCCATTTGTGATTCAATCATCTTAACCACTACATTACTGGCTGGCCCAGTAGTGATCATTGAAATGACTTATTTACCATGACAGTTCTATATCAACTGCTACATATTTCTTCTGGCGTGCAGATTGAAGGGCTAATAATACTATGATTTTCACTGATACCTTTAGGTGGCTGCTATGTTGGCAGGTTCTGAGGTTGTTGAGGTTCCCTGCTTGGCCTGTTTAGGCACCGAGTGAATGTCGGGACTGTGCTGCCTGCTTATGAACTGCTTCAGAAAAACGTTAAGGTCAAATGCTAAGGAATTGTCAGAGCTGTCCTTTAGGCCTAGCTTGCCCTGGAGAGGTTCATCTCTGAATTTTTTCAATTTCATAACATTACTCGGTGTCACCACTAGAGGGAGGTCACACATAGCTGTTTGCAAAATGGTCCTCTGGGTCCCTAATTTTTATCAAAGACCTGCCAATAGTGCACCAAATGAAGAACAGAGAGGAGGAGGAAGGAAAGGAGGAGGAGAGAGAAGAACACAAACCCTTCCTACTTTTATGAAGACATACAAAAGCAGCCTCAGAATAGTACACAGCTAATTAGAACGAAGTCAAAGCCGAGATTGTCAGAACGCAAGGAAGCAAACCCAAGTCCATGCTGCTGCCACACACACAAATGCACTTTAAATGGAACAAACCTAGGAAGAGACATATAAAGAACATTATTGGTCTCAGCATGGTGGTTAAGGTGGTTTGATTCCACATGGCCAATTGTGTAGTTCAAGTCCTGGACCCGGCAGCTTGAGAAACACACTGGTTACGTGTGAATGTGTGCTCAAAACAGATGGTGGTTAAGGCGTTGGACTCCACATGGCCAACCGTAGTTTGAGTCCTGGACCCAGTGGCTTGAAAACTCATACTGGGCACGTTTGAATGCATGCCCAAGAGGCCAAGAAGAGAATGGAGGAGAAGGAATTGGGGGTGACCATTCCCCCTGGGGGGTGATTTCTCACTTTCCCTGTCTCTGTCTCTCTTCGTCTCTCTCTGCTGAGTGCATACACCCTATGACAAAAAACCTAAAAAAAAAAAAAAAGAAAAGAAAAAAAAAGAAAAAAGGAATACCCTCAAGTCAAAGGAGAGCAATGAGATGTTTAAGAAAATATCTTGAAATCATTAAGCACTGCAACAGAAGTGAAAAATCTCTCTATGGGCCCGAATTCCTGGAAGCACAAAGAACTCAGGACAAGTTTCAGTGGTATTTTCTCTTCACTTTCAGGTACCCTGAAGGCTGTAAGTGGATGGGGTGGTGACTGACCTGCGAAGTAATATTGGCTACAACAGTCCTGCCAATAGCAGCTGATGTTCTCGAGCTCTTATTGTGTGCTAGGTACCGCCAACCACAGACATTTTCTTCTTCAAGCCACACAAAGTGCTTTTAAATAGACACTATTGTTATTCTCATTTTACAGTTAAGAAAATTGAGATACCAGTTGAAAAAGCCCACTTAACCAAGAAAACGATGAGTAGCCAGTTGATTTTGTTTTGTTTTCAAAATTATCGGTGATTCTTAATGGTGTTGTTGGCAGAAAGTGCATTTCGATTAAAACTCCAGGCCTGCCCATGGCCTGGTGGTTAAAGGAGCTGGATCCTACTCGCCAGGAAAATAAAAGATGCAGCCACTTTGGAAAACGATTTCACATCTACTAGTGCTAAACATACGCAGACCTTCTACCCACCAACTCCACTAAGGTACACGTAGTACAGTTCAACCTGGTTAACACACAAAACCATCACAGGGGAATGCTAAGTGGAGTGGCCTGGTAAAGAGAAGACCTGGTTAACCACCTTTTCCCAAGAGGCTGTCAAGAGGTACGCAGTAGGTCCTCAGTGTTCATACTGAGGCAGGGCACTGGGACTCTAAAAGTATAGTTAGGGTATAGGTCCAAAATAGAATCACGAAATGGGTAAGTTTTTTTAATTTTTATTTTTTTAAGAGAGATTTCTTGCTCTAGGGTGCATGTGCTTGCCAAAGACACAAGAGGGAAAGTAAGAACTCACGCCCCAGAGGGGATGGCCACGCTACAATTCTCTCTCCTTCATTTTTCTCCTGGGATTTTGGGTACAAACACACAACCTGAATTTCAGGCCTCTAGGTCTGGGACTCACACCGTGGTCTGCCATGCGGGAGTCCAGAGACCACTGCTAAGCCATGGGCTGGTCCCCCGTGGCTAAGTTGTAATGATCCGGAGAGGAGAATGGAGGAGAAGGGATTGTGGCATGGCCATCCCCCCTGGAGGGTGATTTCTCGCTTTCTGTCTCTCTGTCTCTCTCTGTCTGTCTGGCGAGCGCAGGCGCCCTATAGCGAAAACCTCTCAAAAAAAAAAAAATGGGAACCAGCAGTTAGCATAATGGAGACACAGCAGCTAGGTGCTAGCTCAGAGCAAAGGCTCGCAGCCTTGGCTGGTGATTGACCTAGAGCAAAGAACTGAGGTTTTTCCAGGCCTTACCACATTCCAGGAAGAAGATAAGATAATGGTTTTTATGGCCCAGTGGTCTCTATGGCCCAAAGCTTTTAGAATCACAAAATGTTTTTAGACGAATAACCTCCTGACTTTCTTATCCCCTCCCTAATTGAGAGAAATAACCAGACCCTTCTAGAACGCAACCCCTGGTACCCTCAGGGAGACATACGCAGGAGATGCCCAGACAAAGTCCCTCTGACCCAGACACCAGGCCCGGGCCCCAGTCCTCCGTGGCACTCTGTTTGGGAGCCCTGTTTTTCCTGCCCTCCCCAGTAGACGCTGGCTGTACCCTCTGTGGCCGGCTCTAACTCTTCATGGGCTGAGGGCAGCAGAGCCGGAGTTCCGCACGGGGGCTGATCACCCCGCTCCCAGCCCCTGCGTCAATTCTGAGAAGGCCACAGAAGGCGCTCCTGAAGAATCCGTCTCCGATTTAGCGAAAGAGGAGCGAGGTCGCAGCTTCAGCAGAAAGATTTGCGCTCCCGTCGCTTTGACTCCTCGCAGTGTCCCCCCCAGCCAGGCGCACTCTGGGTGTCAGAGAAGCGGAATATCCGCGCTGGGACGTCCCGGCCCGCAGCTCCCCAACTCCCGGGAGAAGTCTCCGAACCGGAGGGCCGACCGGGCCCCGCACCCACTCTCTCCCGCCGCCCCTGCGGGACACTCGGGCCCAGGGAGTGGCGGGCACCCCGGGGGGGAAACCCGCGTCCCAGCTCCTCCCGCACGCGCGGCCTCTGCAGGCCCTGCGGGTGGCTCCGGGAAGCGCAGCGGGCGGACGCCGTGCGGGTTCGGGGCCAGCTCCGCCCGCAGAGCCCTGGTCGCGCCGCGCAGCGCCTCAGAGCTCCTTCGGGGACAGAAAAGGGGACCCGGCGGGCAGCAGCTACGGTGGCGAGGTTGTCGGCCACACGACCGGGGGCGCGGCCTCTGCAGGCCCTGCGGGTGGCTCCGGGAAGCGCAGCGGGCGGACGCCGTGCGGGTTCGGGGCCAGCTCCGCCCGCAGAGCCCTGGTCGCGCCGCGCAGCGCCTCAGAGCTCCTTCGGGGACAGAAAAGGGGACCCGGCGGGCAGCAGCTACGGTGGCGAGGTTGTCGGCCACACGACCGGGGTCTGAACTAGACGCGGGTGGGCGTCGGCGGGAGGCTGGGAGGAAGCGGGTTCTGGGCGGGCGGCGGCGCTTTCCGCTCCCAACTCCGCGTCGGCGTCTCCGCCCGCACCCGCCGCCCGGCCCGGGAGAACCCCGACCTCCGGGCGCGCGGGCCGGCCCCGG
>NW_006160208.1:2570255-2571920 GCF_000334495.1 Tupaia belangeri chinensis | reverse complement strand
GGGGAGGGATCTGGGTGCGCGGGGGGTCGGGCGGCCACGGGGTCCCGGCTTCGGGCCTGCACCGCCCTCTCCAAGGGACAGGGTGCCCTGCGGGGTCCCGCAGCCCGCAGGTGAGTGGGCGCGGGCGCGCGGTCCCAGCTCAGGGACAGGCGTCTTGGGGACTGCCTGGAGGACGCGGGCAGCCCGGAGCGGCACCGGCACCGGGTCACTAACCCCAGCCCTTCCCCGCCCTTCGCCGGCACCCGACTCCTTCACTTGGTGAGTGGGACGCCCGTCTCCCCAGACTTAACGTGGCAGCTTCCTGCCGAGCCTGGGCTGAAGCCCTCTGCAGCCAGGATCGCGTTTGGTCGTTGCAGCAAAACCGCAAGGGCGCTGGAACCCCGGGAAACGACGGAATTGAAGTACACATTTGTTTAGGTGCCAGAATAAAATTGTTTTTGAAATCCACGCAGTTTTTTGTAGTATACATTTTCCATAAACTTTTGGAAGACATTCCTACCCCCATTTTGAGAATCAGTTGTTCAAGGCTGGTCAGACCCTCTGCAGTGCTGCGCAGGACCTGAGAATGTCCAGGGGTGCTCTGGTCTCGGCTTCCTCAAGAGCACGTCTGGGCCTGCCAGTGGCATGGAGGTTAAGGAGGCTGGATCCCACATGGCTGGCTGTCTCCTGGACTCCGGGACCCAGCATCTGGAAAACCACACCCGGCCTGTTGGCATGATTGCGTTTGTGCCCAAAACATTCCCAGAGGAGAATGGAGAAGGGACCGCGTTGTGGCCATACTTCCCGGGAGGGGGGCGGTGTTGCTTTCTCACTTTCTCTCTCTCTGCCTCCCTGCCATAAATGTGCACCCCATAGCAAAATTACCAACAACGACAACAAAAAGAGTACTTAAAAAAAAAAACACCTTTATTTCTTTCTATTAGCAATAATCGCGCCTCGGATAAACTTCATTGGCTACGATACTGTCACTGCGCAAAGCTGGCTTCTTTCTTTTATTTAAATTTGACCAGAGAGGGACAGAAAGAGAGAGAGAGGGAAAGTGAGAAGCCAAGCCTCCAGGTCCAGGACTTGAGCCATGGTCAGCCATGTGGGAATCCAGCGCCTTTAACCACCATGCCATTCGCCAGCCCCAAGAGCACTTCTTTGAAAAGCAGTTCAGGGACCAGCAGTTGGTCTAATGGCTAAGTCGCTGGACTCCCATGTAGTCAACTGAGGTTAGACTCCCAGACCCGGACCAGAACCCGGTGGCTTAAAGTCACATTGGGTGCGAGCTCATGCTGCCCAAGATCCCGAGAGGAGACTGGAGAAGAATGGATTGTGATCTGGTCACCCCCCCCACCCCACCCCCGGAGTGATTTTTCACTGTCTCTCCGTCTTCCTGGTGAATGTGCGTGGCCTATAGCAAAAACTTCTCAAAAAAAAAAAAAAGTCTTGGGCTCTCAGCCCCTCAGCCCCACCTTCAAAGCTCTCCTCCTTGCCAGTCTCTAGTCTTGTCTGCCTTAAGCCTGATCATCAGCTGCGGGGTCTAGTCCTGATTTCCTGCCTCAACTCTTCATGTATTTGAATTAGTCTCTTCCTTAGCTACCCAATTTGGCTTAATTTCTTTCTCCTTGAAGAAGATCCTAAAACTATTCCTGTTAGAATTAATCCTTTTTCTATTAGATT
>NW_006160208.1:2560363-2570219 GCF_000334495.1 Tupaia belangeri chinensis | reverse complement strand
CCCTACAGCTTAAAAAAAATTGTTACCAGAGGCAGTGTGCACTCAACAGAGAAAGAGACACACAGAGATGGAAAGGGAATACATGCTTCCTGTGGGATGTGGTCATGCCACAATCTCTTCTCCATTTCTCCCTCCTTTGGGGATTTTGGGTACACACACACATGCTTGGCGTGTTTCTCAAGCTGTGGGTTCAGAGACTCCAACCACGTGCTTAGCCATGTGGAATCCGGCTCCCTTAACACAGCTGGCCCTCCCTCTCACGTTTTTACCCTGCTCTGCCATGGCTCCCTGGTCACCCTGGCTGACTGCAGGTCCAGCGTGTGACCTGCAAGGTAGCACTGCATCTGAGACCCGGACCTGGGGGCAGCCCATTGTCTAAGAACGGTTGCTATTGACTGAAGTGACTGCCCAGAATGTGCTGAATATACAAATAGAAAACACATCCATAGAAACCAGTGGGCCTTAAATGTCTCTCTGAACAACTACAACAGGGTAATGAAATGAATGTTCAGTACGTACCCATCTTCTCGATCCATGTATGAAGACTGTTTGAATGAACTAAGCCCACAATCTTCCTGGGCCCCAGGATTGAAATGAGCCTGTCTACACGGATCACATTAACTGGGTAACAGCATAGTAGTTACCCGTGGTGTGGTGCTCTGATCCAGCAGCCCGTCTTTGTAGATGGCTGTCTCCTGACCCTGAGGGAAGTAACCAGAAATAAATCTATCTTGCCTTCTTTCTAACCAGAGATATAATTCTTCAGTGATCCACAGCATTATCCTTTATTAAATGACAAGAATCAACATTTTTTTGAGAGAGATTTTTTGCTATAGGGTGCATGCACTCATCAAAGAAATAGAGAGATAGAAATTGAGAAATTACCCCCTCCCCCCGGGGGGATGATCATGCCACAATCCCTTCTCCTCTATTCTCCTCTCAGGATTTTGGGCATGCATGCACATGCCCTGGCATGAGTTTCAAGTCACTGGATCCAGGACTCGAACCACAGTCAGCCATGTGGGAGTCCAGCACTTTAACCACTATGCCACCCACTGGCACCAATAATCAACATTTTTTAAACACTTTATAATCATAAGGGTCTCCCTCTTTCTTTCTTTCATTTTTTCTCCTTTTTTTTTTTTTTGAGAGAGATTTTTGTTATAGGATGCATGCTTTCACCAGAGAGCCAGAGAGCTAGAAAGGAAATCACTTCCCAGGGGGATGGCCACACCACAATCCCTTCTCCTCTATTCTCCTCTCGGGATCACGCACATGCACCTGGCGTGAGTTTTAAGTTGCCAGGTCCAGAACTTGAACCACGGTTGACTACATGGAAGTCCAGTGATGTAACCATTATGCCATCTGCTGGTCCCTCCCACTTACTGTATTACAATACATTCTCTTCATACCTACAGGTAACTTCATAAGAAAGTGATCTCGATTTCACATAGATGTCAACTGAAATCCAGAGAAGGCAGTGGCTTTTTTCAATCCACACAATTAGTAGACAGCAAAGCTTCTGATGCTTATTTAATGCCCCCTCCACACCCAGGGTAATGTAGCTATTCCGATGAAGTATTATACATTTTGGCCATCAATATATCCACACACGCTATCCCATGCATTATACACATGATGTTTCAGATGCCGAAGTTAAAGAAGTGCAGAGCTTGGAAAACAGTAGGTTCTGTAACAATGAAGTTATTTTTATTTCTTTAGTTTCCTGTATCTGTCGACATATTTCATAGTGCCATTTTAGGGTGATGAATATAATTTAAAGGCGATAGTTCATTAAAACCCATGTTACAATTTCATATGTGTAGGCTGAACCATAAGAAAATGATATTCGATTGACTTTGGCCTAGAAAAATGAAATATTAGTTATTATGGGTCAGCAGATGGCATGGTTGTTAAGGCGCTGGATCCCACATGACTGACTCCACAGTTCGAGTCCCGGACCAAGCAGCTTGAAAATGACTCTGGGTGTGTGCATGCACATGCATATGTGGCCAAAACCCTGAGAGAAGAAAATAGGACACGAAATTGCAGTGTGGCCATCCACCCCAGGTGTGTGTGTGGGTCATTTCTCGCTTTCCTGCTCTCTCTGTAACTATCTTTCTCCTGAGAGTACACATGCCCTATAGCAAAAAGAGAAAGAGAGAGAGAGAGAGAGACAGAGAGAGAGAGAGAGAGAGAGAAGAAATGAGTTATTTTATTGGCTGTTGGAAAAGTCATGATGCATTTTTGCAAAGAAAAGCACTTTATGACTTTTCTGATGACCCAATAGTTTACAGTCTTGGCCAGTTTTTTTGTCTGTATCTTTGTTTAGTTTGGGAGATATCACTCTGGTCCTAAGAATACTTTTGAGAAAGGAGCAACACTGGGTAATACAAGGAGTCTTTCCTTCTGTGTCTTTCCTCTCCGAGATCTTCACATGACTAAATAATTATTTAATTTATTATTATTATTGTCTTTTAATTTGACCAGAGAGAGAGAGAGAGAGAAAGTGGGAAAGAAAGTAGCCAGGTCTGAGACTCGAACTGTGGGTGACCATGTGGGAGTCCAGTGCCTCAACCACCACACCACCTGCCGGCCCTCATTTTCCCTTCCTAACTGATATTCATGTGATCTTGCCAAGATAATGATATCTTAACATAATAATGCAGCAACCATTAATGAAATGACAAAGGTAAGGATTTTCCAGTGGCTTTGGTTTATATACAAAATAATTCTCAGGACGTAAAATAAATAAGAAATGGCAATACTCTACACCCTGAAATAAGACAGGAGCCTCTACTTTATACTTCGGTATTCAGCTGAGCTCAAATTAAGTCTGAATCATTTTCCATTGATCTTTCTCGGACTGTGGGTAGAGGGATCACCATCCAGGTTTGCCCAGGACTGAGGGGACTCAGGACTGTCGGCTAAAGGCAAACCAGGTAGACCAGGACAGCTGTCACCCTAATTGCAGACCCTAGGAGAACCTGACTGAGCCGTGGACTGTTTTCCGGGATAGTGGACATGCACTTTACAAGTCACGTAAAATTCCATGAACTATTTGAAATGCGTCTGTGAACCTCTGGGGATGCATGCACCCTGGGTTAAGAAATTTTGCTTTATTTAAATATGTTTTGGATTTTTATGTAAGGTGATTTAAGTCTTTATTTTTTAAAGTAGAATGATACTTTATGCAAAGAGTCAAGTCTAATTACCTTTTTGAGATTTTATATCATCTGTTTTTTTTTTTTTTTTTTTTGAGAGGTTTTTGCTATAGGGCGCCTGTGCTCGCCAGACAGAGAGAGACAGAGAGACAGAAAGTGAGAAATCACCCCCCAGGGGGATGGTCATGCCACAATCCCTTCTCCCCTGTTCTCCCCTTGGGATCTTGGCACAAACACGCACGCACACGTGCCTGGTGTGAGTTTAAGCCACTGGGTCCAGCCCTCGAACCGCAGTCGACTACCTGGGAGTTCAGCAACAGAGCCATTACACCAACTGCTGGTCCCAAGATTTTATATCATCCTAAGTCAAATAAATACCTGGTCTTTCTTCTTCAGATGTATAGGCCATGTCAGAAAAATACCGAGAACAGAGGAAAGAACAAGAAGTGACTGAAAGACAAGTTCAGAGGAGGATTTAGGAACGTAAAAGAAGAATCTGAAAAACACGATCCAAACAACAGCAAGGTAAATGTGCTTTACGGCTCATCCGAGGCCTACATTTTATTAATTGACACGCAAAGATTTTTTCAGATTAAATAATAGTACCTGTTCTTTATAGAAAAAACTGAAACCTACAGAAAAATACAATCGAGTAAATACAACTCACCTAATAATTTCATTACTCAGAGAGGTCATCACTGTTAATATGTTGGCAACTTTCTAACTAGTCTTTTTAAACGTTTTGTGTGTAAATAAAACAAGATGTGGAGAAATCCAAATTATTATTATTTTGTGAATATAGTTGTTGTTACCTCGAAAGCATTTGAACAAATCAATAACTGGATTTTTTTCCTTTTGTTTTTAGAGATTTTTGCTATAGGGCACGTGTGCGCGCCAGAGAGACTGAGAGACAGAAAGCAAGAAATCACCCTCCCCCCTGGAAGGGATGGCCACACCTCAATCCCTTCTCCTCCATTCTCCTCTCTGGAATTTGGGGACACATAACACATGTGCTTGGTATGAGTTTGAAGCTGCTGGGTCTGGGACTTGAACTGCAGTCAACCACATGGGAGTCCAGTTTCTTAACCACTATGCCACTGGCTGACCCCTTAATAACTAGAATTTTAACATGAATTTTAATGGTAGCTTTAAGGTTTTATCAAACAAATGTATAATTTGACCATTCCCCAATCAGCGTTGGGCATGTAAAGTATTACCAGTTATTTATTATCATACCTATCATAATTAATACTTCCACGAATATACATAAATATTTGTGCATTTATTTCCTTAGGGCAAAAGAAACTTGTGAACATCATTAGGAACATTGTCACAACTACTTTCCAGGAACTTGCATCAATTCACGTTCTGATTAACAATATATACATAGAGAGTCATGCACTGATGAACTATAGGGACATGCTCTAAGAAATGTGTCGTTAGGTGTCTGATGTGGTGCAAAGATCAGAGAGTCTACGCAGACCGAGACGGCGTGGCCAGCTACGCACCAGGCCATACGGTAGGCCTCTTGCTCCTAGGCTACAAGCCTACGGCCTGTTGTCGTGCTGAGTACTTTAGACCACAGTAGACAGCGGTAAGTATTTGTGTAACAATATGTTTCTAAACATAGAAAAGGTACAGTAAAAATACAGTAAAAAGGAAGAAATAACGGTACTTATAAAGGTCACTTATTGTAATGGAGCTTGCAGGACTGGAACCTGCTCTGGGTGAGTCAGTGAGTGAGTGTAGAGTGAACGTGAAGTCCACTCACCAAAGAGACAAAGACAGAAAGCCAGAAATCACCCCCCCAGGGGAGATGGCCACACGTAATCCCTTCTCCATTCTCCTCTTGAGATTTTGGGCACACACACACACACACATGCGCCAGAGTGAGTTTTAAGCTGCCAGGTCTGGGACTCAAACCATTGTGGACTACATGAGAGTTCAGTGATGTAACCATTACTCATCTGCTGGCCCCTCTTTCTGGATTTTCTAGCAGAGAACGAGCCCTCCTTCTTCGGAATTGTTGCAGCACAGAGCGTGTCACTGTTACCCTGTGCAAATAGGTATAATAATTATTAACATGGAGTTTTAACTCTCCAATAATCATGTAAACCCTGGAAGTCAGTCAGTATGACTTCATGTCCTCGTTGTGTCTTTTGTATGTACTTAACTGGTATTTTAGAGGAAATATACTGAAAAAACCCTGCAAATTCTCCATCCTCCTCCCTGAGATTCTTAACAAGAAGAGAAAAATTAAAAACCCAAACCCGGGCCATCAGGTGGCATGGCACTAGATCCTACATGGCCAGCTGTGTGGTTTGAGTCTTGGACCCAGCAGCTTGAAAATCATTCGTCCAAAATCCCAAGAGGAGAATACAGGAGAAGGGATTGCAGCATGGCCATCCTCCTGGGGGGTGAGGGTGTGTGTGTGTGCTTTCTCACTTTCCCTCTGTTCTCTCTATCTTGCTCTGACAAGTACACACGCCCTATAGCAAAACTGAAACACAAACTCTGATTTATGTGGAAACTTTGTAAAGTAGCTTGTGTTTCCTTTCTCTTGGAGAAACCTCTCCCTTGGAGATTGAAAAGAAAGATTTTCTTTCAATTCTAAAAAAGTTTGACTTGCATCTAAAAGAATATTTTGATGATTTCCTGAAGAGATACCCCCTACAGGGCCTGGTCACAGGGCTCTCCCTTTCCTCCAGTCCTCCCGCCTGTCAGATCCTGCTCAGCTGCTCTTAGTTACTCAGATTTCCTGAGCTGCTTTCAAGATGGTGGTGATTGCACAACGTCCTCTCCACGCCCTGCTCAGCTGGCCCTGCGCGTCTGGATTGGAATTGCCATTCTTCTAAACCACCCAGTCCTCCCAGACCCATTGATACACTTTCAGGGAGGTGCTGCGCCTTAGATTTCTCACCTTTGTGATCTGTGTCTTTCTGGAGATTTGAAATTAATGGACAAAGGGCAGCTTGGTCCATGAGAAGTTGGCTTTGAAGAACAGCAGCACTGTAAGAAGGAAACTAGTCTATGTTGTTATGAGAAGCACTAGTATTGTTATTAAAATTACTTTCATTTAAGCACCAATTCTTTCCTGGCTGAGGAGTTTCCCACAGTGTTTGGAAGGTTATAGAAATACTAATTTGGTATGACCCTCTTCCTCCTGGACAATTCTCCAGTGCCACAATTTATTTTTAGCTTTGGCCTTCTACAGCACTTAACCTTTTGCCTGGATAGAGCAATGTACTGTGGAGTCAGATCCACAGCCTTCCCTACCCAAACAAATTGGGGATGTTACTTTATGCCCTCTTTGGAAGATATGCAATCCAGAGAGGTCTTTTAGGATAAAGTGAAACTGCTGACACACACACACACAATGTCACGGCTTTGGTAACGTGATTTTTTAATTGCCAGAGTGTACATACACTTAGCAGAGAGAGAGAGATGGAGAGAGAGAAAGCACCCCCCCAGTGGTACATGGTCATACTGGAATCTCTTTCCTCCATTTCCTCATCCCATCAGGATTTTGAATACACACACATATGCTGGGATATTTTTCAAACTACCGGGGCCAGGATTCAAACCATGTGGAGTCTGACTCCCTACACACAGGATTTAACCACTGTGCAAAGGGTCAGCCCACCTTTCAGTATTATTGCCTTGCATGTCTGAATTCTATTTTTTTCCTTTTACATCTCTTCTGCCATTTCCTGCAAGAGATTAGTATAATTTAACATTTATGAAAATATACTCTGAATGTGGGACCAGCAGTTAGCGTAATGGCTATGTTGCTGGACTCCGATGTAGTTGACTGCGGTTCGAGTTCCAGACCCGGAGGCTTAAACTCACGCCGGGCACGTGTGCATGCGTGCCCAAGATCCCAAGAGGAATAGAGGAGAAGGGATTGCGGTGTGGCCATCCTCCCTGGGGTGTGATTTCACTCTTTCTGTCTCTGTCTCTCTCTGTCTTTCTGGTGAGCGCACGTGCCCTATAGCAAAAACCTCTCAAAAAACAAAAACAAACAAACAAACAAAAAACTCACACCGGTGCCCCAATTGCCATGCCACCTGCTATTCTTATGGGGCTGGCAGGTGGCTTGGTGGTTAAGGGTGTTAGACTCCCACGTGGCTAACTATGGTTCAAGTCCTGGACCTGGCAGATTGCTATCTCACTCTCTCTATCCCTCTCTGGTCAAATTGAAATAAATGAATGAATGAATAAATAAAGTTAAATAAAATAATTTAAAAATATATTCTGAATGTGAACATGCATTTTGGTATCAAAATATTCATCCCATTTAATTAATTAATTAATTAACTTTCTGGAGAGGTTTTTGCTATAGGGTGTGTGCACTTGCCAGAAAGAGAGAGACAGAGAGACAGAAAATGAGAAATCACCCCCTAGGGGGGATGGCCACGCTACAATCCCTTCTTCTCCATTCTCCTCTCAGGATCTTGGGCACGCATGCCCACGCACCCAGTGTGAGTTTAAGCCACTGGGTCTGGGACTCAAACCGCGGTCGACTACATGGAGTCCAGCGACACAGCCATTACACCAACTGCTGGTCTCCCTAGAATATATTTTTTCTTTATTCATGCCTGATCATGTGAGAGTAACAGAGACAGGCGCACTCCCTCCAGGGTCTGGTCACATGGCTATCCCTTTCCCCAGTCCTCCTGCCTGTCAGATCCTGGGCACCCCTGCACAGGCCCGTAGGACCAGGCTGGAGATTCGGACTGTGGTGCCTTGTGGGATCCTGCTTCTCCTGAGCAGCATGGTCCTGTGACACCATGGCACCGACCCGTCTTAACCTCTTCTAAGTGTGCATGTCAGTGGTGTTAGGTATGTTCTTATTATTGTGCACAGATCTCCAGAACTTTCTCCTCCCGAAAAAAAAGAGCATTCATCTTTTTGTGACTGGCTTATATAATGTCCTTAGAAGTCACTCATCTTGGGACCAGCAGATAGCACAGCAGTTATGTCACTGGACTCCCATGTGGCCCACCGTATTCGAGTCCTAGACCCAGTGACTTTAAAAACATGTTGGGCAGGGCCCAGCAATTAGCAAAATGGCTACGTCACTGAACTCCCATGTAGCTGACTGCAGTTTGCGTCCCAGACCTGGTGGCTTGAACTCACGCTGGGCGCGTGTGCGTGCGTGCCCAAGATCCCGAGAGGAGAATGGAGGAGAAGGGATTGCGGCGTGGCCATCCTCCCTGGGGGCTGATTTCTCGCTTTCTATCTCTTCGCCTCTCTGTGTCTTTCTGGCGAGTGCACATGCCTTATAGCAAAAACTAAAAAAAAAAAAAAGAAAAGAAAAAGAAAAAGAAAAGAAAAAGAAAAAGAAAAAGAAAATGTTGGGCACATGTGCTTGAATGTCCAAGATCCTAGAAGGAGAATGAAGGAGAAGGGATTGTGTGTGGCTATCCCTCTGGGGGGTGATTTCTCACTTTCCCTCTCGCTGTCTCTGTCTCTCTCTCTGACAAGCACACACGCCCTAAGGGAAAAACCTCTACAAAAAAGAAAAATTATCTTAAAACAAAACAAGACAACTTTTTTTTTAAATTGTCAGAAGGTTTGTGTACTTGCCAGGGAGAGACAGAGGGACAGAGAAAGAGAGCGGGAAGAAGCATCCCCCTCAATATATGGGGGGTCGTGCTGAATCCTTTCTCCTCCATTTCTCTGCTCCTTTGGGATTTGGGCATACATGCACATACATACCTGGTGTAATAAAACAATTTTTTGAGAAAAACTGTGAGAGGAAAAGAGAGAAATCACCCCCTAAGGAAGATGACCACGTCACAATCCCTTCTCCATTCTCCTCTTGAGATTTTGGACATACATGCACATGTGCCTGGCATGATTGTCAAGCTGCCAGGCTTGGGACTCAAACTGTGGTCAGCCATATGGGAGTCCAGTACCTTAACAACCACACCACCTACTGGCCCCAATAAAATGATTTTTTAATATCAACTCTATTACCTCTATAACAAGAAGAAATTTTGTATAGAAACAAACGAGCTTGAAGTGACTCAGACTTACTTGGGCCAGTTTTTTCTATTTCTTGCTTTACTTTTTCTAGGTGAGAAATTCAGAGATAGAAATGGAACCTGTCTGAGGTTAAAGATTAAATGATAGCAAATTGAGCCCAACAAATATAACATAAATAAAGGGGCAAATGTTTAGTCCTTTTATACATTGGACAGCAATTTTTTTAGAGCAAGAGATTTTTGCTATAGGGTGCCTATGCTCACCAGAGAGACAGAGAGACAGAAAGCTATTCCCCCAACAAGCGATAGCTCCAGTCCCTTCTCCTCAATTCTCTTAGTGTGTTGAGCATGCATGCACATGCGCCTGGCATGAGTTTTAAGCCACCGTTTCTGGGACTTGAACCATGGTCGACTACGTGGGAGTCCAGAGACGTAAACATTATAACATCTGCTGGTCCCTGGACAGTGCTTCTTATGCTTTTATTTTTCTACTCAATATTAGCTGTTTTAAAATACTTCTGGGGACCAGCAGTTGGCATAATGGCTATGTTGCTGGACTCCCATGGAGTTGACCGTGGTTTGAGTCCCAGACCCGTTGACTTAAACTCATGCTGGACGTGTGTGTGTGTGCGCGCCCGAGCTCCAGAGAGGAGGATGGAGGAGAAGGGATTTGCAGAGTGGCCATCCCCCCGGGGGGGGGGG
>NW_006160208.1:2548800-2560339 GCF_000334495.1 Tupaia belangeri chinensis | reverse complement strand
TGTCTGGGGAGGCCACGGCCCCTATAGCAAAAACCTCTCAAAAAAAAAAAAAAAGAAAGAAAAAAAAAAGAAAAAAAAAGGAATTAAGCTTCTTCAACTTTGTAAAATGCGTTCTGTAGGGTGATCAGATTTCGTGTTCTGAGTGTGAGGGATACCTTCATGGCATTAAGAATAAGATTTTTGGGCCACCCAATTGCATGATGGTTGAGGCAGCTGGATCCCACATAACCAGCTGTGTGGCTGGAGGCCCAGACCCACTAACTTTACAAAAAATGCCAGGTGCGTGTGCGCATGGCTATCCCTCCCACCCCCGGTGTGTCCCTCCGAAGGGAAGGAGAGGTAGGTAGAGGAGAAGGGGTTGTGGCAGACTGACCCCCATAGGGCACGCTTTCTCACTTTCTCTCTCTCTCTCTGTATCTCTCTCCAGTAAATACACACATCTGGCAATTTTTTTTTTTTTTAAAGAATAAAGTGCTTTAGGTTTGTGGGAAAATTTGATTCCTGAACCAGCCACACAGACATAACAGGGTTTGCGTCGCCAGGCAAGTACAACAGAGATATTTTAGTTTGTCTGCTTGCAACTATAAAGGGATTCCAAAAAAATTGTGGAAAAGGAAGTTAAAGTACAAGTTTATTTTGGTGCAGAAGGTTTTTGAAGTCCATGCACAGATTTTTCACACTATGTATTTCCCATGATCTTTTAGAAGCAAACTGATATCTTTCTCTCCTGGTCTGAAAGAGAAAAGTCCAGTAAATGGTAGTTTATCGAACAGCTGCCATGGAAGGCCCTTCTGTTTTTAGTGTCCAGACTAGAGTTAGTTCAACCGACATGTATTATGACTCCCATGCTCCCTATTATTGCTGAGGGACACCTTAAAAACCCTCGTTTCCTGAGTTGGTGAAAAAGGAAAGAACCGGTGGTGTGAAGAGCTGAGGGCAAGGGCTCTGAGCAGTCATGCAGCAAAATACCCACACTTCATCAAGGCAAAACCAAAGCCCAGAGAGGGACCCAGAATCAAACAGGTAATAAGTAATGTGCTAGAACGAGACACCTGCTTCAGATTTCCAGACCAGGACCAGCAGGTGGTATAGTGGTTAAGGCACTGGACTCCCATACAGTCAACCGCAGTTTGAGTCCCGGATCTGGCAGATTTAAAGTTACACCAGGCGCGTGTGCGTACATGCCTAAAATCTCGAGAGGAGTCTGGAGAAGGGATTGCGGTATGGCCATCCTCCCAGGGGTGATTTGTCACTTTCTGTTTCTCTATCTCTCTCTGTCTCTCCAGCAAGTTTCCGTGTCTTATAGTAAAAATCTCAACAACAACAACAAAAATACACAGCACTTCAGCAAGAGAGGCTTGGTAGTAAGTTTAGAGCACATTGCTCCCTATCGTAATTGCCGAGATTTCTTTACTCAGGAAGGCTGAGTCCCAGACTGTAGGCATGCTTATTATGGAAAAGGAGATAGTCTCGCTAAGCTTGCTTTTATTTATTTTTTTAAAATTTGCTAGAGGGTGCATGCATGCACGTGTGCAAAAGACAGAGAGAGAAAGAGAGAGAGAGAGGGATGTGAGAAAGCACTACCCACGAGGGATGGCTAAGCTGCAAGCCCTTCTCCATTTCTCTGTCTGGGATTTTGGGCATATGCACCCCGCACACCCCATATGCTTTTCAAGTCGCCCGGTCTGGAACTCGACCCCCATAGTTGGCCACGTGAGATCCAGCCACCTTAACCACCATGCCACCAACTGACCCACAGCTTGTTTTTAAAATATGTTATTCTTTTTTAAATTTTTAATTTGCTTGCTAACAAGTGATTTTTCAGTCTTAAGATCTGTATGGTTTGGAACAATGAGAAGAGAATTCTGGAGATTTTCAGCCCACCATGATTTAGAATAGCTTGACAGGACACATGGACACTGAAGGGTAATTTTTCTTCCAATAGACAAAACCAGGAAAGGAAATGATGAGCTTTCACTGAGAGCGGGCCCATGATAAATAATGTATGTAGCTGGTTTATGTAAAAGAATGAGTAATACCCGCTTTGGGAGGGATCACTTGTGAAGTGTTTTTGGTTTTGTTTATGACTGAAAAGTAGGGGGTCCTCCACTTCTATCCAAACGTGCAGCCGCTGAACACTTTGGCAGCCTTACTAACCCAAACGCGACATTTTATACGTTAGGATTTGAAGGAGAATAGACTCCCAAATGTCTCATTATGATTCACCCATAAAATACTCTGAAACACTGTCAAAATAATTTTAGGAATTCTGATTAAATGGCAGACTTTCAACTTTGTACCCCTTTGACTTTTTTTTTTTTAACTGATATGAAAGTTAGTGGATCTATGTACTAATAGACAATTGCAACTCTCTGAAATGTAGTAAAAAAGATCATTATGATATTTTGTTCTATAAGATTGCAAGAGACAAGCTAATATTCTTTTTCGATTGTTTTTAAAGACAAGGTCTTGCTATGTGTTGGATCCTCCTGCCTCAGCCTCCCATCTGAGCCTACAGGTGCCTGGCTCTTGTTCAGACAGTCTTGCTTATTGCCCAGGCCTCCCTTAAGCTCCCAATCCTCCTGTCTCAGCCTTCAGAGCTGTTCGGATTACAGGTACATACCATCGCTGAGCTTGGCCTTCTGGTTGCACTGAGAGTTGAACCTGGGCCTCCCCTCTGGTTCCAGCCACTGTAGCAAGGAGTTTTTGCAGAGTGTACCACCATGAATGGACCATGAGACCAATAGTATTTTGGGGGACTTAATAGTACTCCAAATAATTGGGTAGACTGTCCATACTAATCAGGACTATGTTTAAGTTTTTGCAAATTAATTTAAGGAAATGTACAGTATAACATTTATTAAATGTCCTATTGGTCCTGCCTTGTAGCCTAGTGTTTAGGGGAGCCAGATCCCACATGGTAAACTGTGCAGTTCGAGTCCCAGAGCTGGTGGCTTGAAAAACATGCCAACCATGTGTGCATGCTGGAAAAATGCAGGAGAAGGGATGGTCACAGACCATGCCTCCCTGGGGGATGCTTTCTCCTTCTCCCTCTCTCTCCTTGTCTCTGCCTCTCTCTGGTGAGCTCACGCATCCTCTGACAATTAGAAGAAAAATATTGTCTTGTAACTAGTACCAGATTTAGACACTCAACAAAGTGATTCAACTCAACTGGACTTAGTGCTGCAGAGTTCCTGTGACTGTAAGCAGTCCTTCAATAGGTAACGATAGTTCGAGAATGACCCAAAATAATTGGCTACTTGGTCTTCTCTATTGGGTAGAGATTATTTTATTTTTCTTACTTTTTAAAACAAATTATTTATTTATTTATTTATTTATTTATTTATTTATTTATTCATTCAGTTTGATTTGACCAGAGAGAGATACAGAGAAAGAGAGAGAGGAGAGAGAGAGAGAGAGAGAAAACAAGAAAGCAAGCCACCAGGAGGTCTGGGACTCAAACTGTGGCCAGCTGCATGGGAGTGTCTAGCACCTTAACCACCACGCAACCTGCTGGTCCTGGGTAGAGATTATTTTCTGTGTGTTACTTTCAGTAGCAGAGCTGGTCAGAGGCTCTGTGTTTCTTGGCCTTGTGGTTCCCAGATCGGGTTCTTACTGTTCTAGGTAAGCGTCAGTCCATCTTTTCCGAACTGCTCTTTCTTTCAAACTTTTAAGATCGAAGCTGACATGGATGTTCTTGCTTACAGCATGCAGTGTGAGAAACGCACTCCAAATGTCTCACTCTGAGACCTACTCTGAAAAATCAACCAGCCAAGTTAAAGTGGACGGGCAAGACAGCAGAAGCGAATGAGTGAGAGTCTTTTAATAAATGTCCTTTAAAGACAAATTAATTATCAAATATGTCTGATTGATTCCACCAAAGAAATGAGGGGCCTTTGCCAGCACTTATGATACTTGCTATGTCCGATTTAAACTAGAAACCAATTTATTTCAACACAACTTGCTTTGGTAATTACGCCATTCAGTGTTTACATATGTGCCAGAGTTCTGGTTAGCAAAATAATGTGCTTTTTAAAAAAATATTTATTTAATTTTATTTATATTCTTTTAAATTTGACCAGAGAGACAGAGAGGGAAAATGAGAAACCAAGTCACCAAGTCCAGGACTCAAATTGTAGTCGGCCATGTGGGAGTCCAGTGCCCAGAGACCACGCCCCCTGCCGGTCCCAGCAAAATAATGGTTTTAAAATGACAAGTTTTGTACTTTAAGAAATTTTAAATAAAATGCTAGTATGTGAACCTTTCAGATGAAATAACTCAGTTCTCTTCTGAGTAAACTAAGAATTGGAAACTATTATGGCTGAATGAAATTTGATCTAAGACAACTGATTCATTTGACAGAGGAGGAAACTGAGGCACAGAAAGGCCAAATGTTTTCCCCACAAACATCACAATTAGTTATGGGCAGAATCTGGATGAGAAATCAGATTTCTTGATTCTCAGGTCTTTGCTCTTCCACTCTTAAACATTTATCTTCTCCTTAAACACGACCTTTACATTTTCATTTTCATTTGTTTGTTTGTTTGTTTATTTGAAGCGATTTTAGCCATCGGGCGTGTCTGCTCGCTGGAGATACAGAGAGAGATAGAGAGCGAGAAATCACCCCCCAGAGGGGATGGCCACACCACAATTCCCTCTCCTCCATTCTCCTCTCAGGATTTTGGGTGTGCATGCACACATGCCTGGTGTGAGCTTCAAGTCATCAGGTTTGGAACTCAAATTGCAGTCAGCCATGTTGAAGTTCGGGGCCTTAACCACCATGCCACCTGCTGGTCCCTGTTTGTTCATTTTTAAAGCCAGGATCTTCCCTGCTAGATCTGGTTTCTAAGTTGTCTAATCTCTTGGTTTTTAAATGATGGTTCTATGAGAAAGAGTTTAATAAAAAACCTAAAAAACAAAAAAAACCAAAAACTTAGTGTTCAGTGTTGTTGAAACTTTAGTCTACCGTATAGCTTAAGCTGTCTTTAGGGGCTATGCAGCCTGTCTGGAGTGAAAAGGGTCAGTCTCACAGAGAACCTGTTCTTCCCCTTGCTCCTTGCTCCTTTATGTGTGTGTGTATACATATATATATATATGTATATATATATATATATAAATATAATTGTTATTATTACTTTAAATTTGCTATAGTGCACATGTGCTCACCAGAGAAAGACAGAGGGGGAGAGAGAGAGAGAGGGAAAGTAAGAAAGCAAGCCATCAGGTCAAGGACTAGACCTGTGGTCAGCCATGTGGGAGTCTAGCACCTTAACCACCCGCTGGCTCTGCCCCTGCTCCTTTCAATAAGAAAGGAGGAATGGAAGAGGTACACCTTTTGTGTTGGTAAGGTAGTCAGTATGCACAGGTCCATGGGGGCGTCCATCTGCTGTTGTCTGGCTCCCAGGCCGTCCACCTGCTGTGGATGTCCTGCAGACCTCTGGTGCTGAGGTGAGAGTGAAGTGCCAGGAGCCTTTTGTGGGGCAGTCCTCCTAGTGGTTCTCCCTGGCTACCTGGACCTCTGTTCAGGGTCATCCCCAGGTCCTAGTGGCCCTGTCCAGCTTCTGATGACCCTGTCATCCTTCTAGGTCTGGCTGAAATGCCCAGTGAGCCTTACTCAGGTAGTCTTTCTCTCTTCCTTCCTTCTTTTCTTTCTTTCTTGGTTTTTTTTTTTTTTTTTGAGATTTTTGCTATAGGGTACTTGTGCTTGCCAGAGAGACAGAGAGACAGAAAGCAAGAAATCACCTCCTCCTCCCCAGAGATGATGGCCATAGCACAGTCTCTTCTCCTTCATCCTCTCGGCATGCACACATGCCTGGTGTGAATTTCAAGCTACTGGGTCTGGGACTCAAATTGCTGTCGGCCATTGAGAGTCCAGTGACGTAACCACTATGCTATCTGTTGGTCCCCTTTCCTTCCTTTCTTCTCTTTTAAAGTTTACTCATTTATTGCTCTGAGTGAGAGACAGCACTTCTAACATGGTCTTGATGCTGTGATCCACCTCCAGCTTTAGCCTGCCCCAAAGCATAGGCAGCATACTCAGGGAGCTCTCTGGACTTGAACTTTCAGCCTTCCCATGTGGATCAGCCTTGCAGAACTTTGCATTTTAGTGCTGTACCACCATCCAGCCCTGCTAAGGCAGTCTTTCCCCAGCTTTCCCACAGAGCTGGTTTGCCCCTACTCTGCAGCCTGACAGCACAGGTCCCAAGAGCAGCTCAGGAAAGCTAGACCTTGACACAACACACAGCCAGTGGATCCTGGTCTGACTGTGCCCAAATGGGAATGGGACATCCATGAGGTGGCCCTTCCCAGAGTACCAGACAGAGCGGTTGTGGAGGGGACAACTTCTGCCTCGGTCCTCACTGTGACCTATGCTGATCTTCCTTCACCACCCCTCCCAGATGTGGTACTTTAAAACAGAACAAAACAAAGCCTGGTCTGACTGTCACAGACAGAAATGTTATTTTCTTCACTGGATGTGAGAATCTAGTTGGCGTGGGTCCTCTGGGCTTAGGTGCTCGTAATCAGGGGCAGATAAAGGAGTTCGACTGATTTTTTATTCTCAGTAATTTTTTTCTCATATTATTGTAATATGTCAGAAATTGAATATTATCTCAGTCTTTTTTAGGCATTTTTTTCCATAAAGAATAGATCTGAATGAATGTTGGCTGCAGGTAACAATATCCAACTAAAAATGTGTCAAAACAATGATGTTTAATCATCTCACTTGACCAAACCTCTGGGGATAGAGGCTCCAGGGTTGGTTTGCAATTCCATAATGCCACCGTGGGTCCTGTCCACCTTGTGGCTTGTCATCTTCAGCATGTTGACTTCTTGTCTTCAGACTTATTGCAAAGAAGCTGTAGCTGTTCAGGGTGTCACTTCAAAAGACAGCCTCATTCAAGTGCAGGAGAAAGGGGTGCATTTGGAGTGGAAAGGCATCTCTTCACGTAGCCCCTAATTTTCTCAGGGTGAAAATCTTTCTGGAAGCCATCCCAGCAAATGGCTATTTCCTATTATTCATTAACCATGTCACACAGCTGGAAGGAACACAGAGTGTCAGGCACGTCCGCAGCCTCTGTTGTGGAAAGCAGGATCAGACACCATGGCAGACGCTGCAGGTAAACGGCTGTTCAGTAACAAAGAACAGCACCTGCCACACGGAACACTCGCCCCCTAGGCAGGCAGGTGTCATTAGTGCTCTAAGCTGGCACTCAGAAAGGCAAGAGAAGCACCCACTAATCATTTCTAAAAAAGTGCTCCCTTTATGCAGCAACATGTACACACATGGGTCTGTGCAACTACATTTTTTTTGCTTTTTGTTTTTTTTCATTCAATAATGCCAACATTATCATATATTAAATTCTATTATACATGTGTAATGTTAAGAATTAACCCTTTGGGGACTGGTAGGTGGTGTGGTGGTGAAGCGCCCACATGGCCAACCACGATCCAAGTCCCAAACCTGATGACTTGCTTTCTCGATCTCCCTTTCTTACTGCCTGTCTCTCCATGGTCAAAATTGAATATAATAATAATAAATAAAACATTAAAAATAAATAAACCTTAAAAGAATAAAGAATAAGGACCAGCAGTTGGCATAATGACTATGTCGCTGGACTGTCATGTAGTTGACCGAGGCTTGAGTCCTGGGCCCGGTGGCTTAAACTCACACCGGGAGCGTGTGCGTGCGTGCCCAAGATCCCAAGAGGAGAACGGAGGAGAAGGGATTGTGGAGTGGCCATCTGCCCTGGGGGGTGATTTCTGGCTTTCTGTCTCTCTGTCTCTCTTTGTCTTTCTGGCAAGTTCACATGCCTTATAGCAAAAATTTCTTTTTCTTAATTAAAAAAAAGAAAATAGAATGAACCATTTTATTTCCTTCCCTGTATCTATGTCTTTAAACAAATAGTTAATTTCTGATTCTATATATTATGAATCAGCCCATCATCATGCATGGGTTGGAGCAGGAGAGCTTTTTATTCCTGCCTTGTGACCACGAAAAGTCTCTGAGCCACCAGGTGGCAGAGTGTCCTTGGTTTAGAGTGAGCATTGCATACACACACGTATATATCAATTATATGTACATGTGTATACACACACATATATATATATATATATATAAATTATAATTATATATCATTTTTAAACACTGATTGCCAAAGGTAATTAAGATGTATAGTGATGGTTTGCAAATCTTTTATTCATGTACTCCTAAAATCATTTTGAGAACGTGTGTATGAACTTTTAAGTTGTTTTATAACTTAAAATTATTATTAAGATCATTTAAATTTATAAGTAAAAGTATTTAACAAAACTGTTTAACTGAGCAGATGTCACTTCTGGCATATTATAAATGCTGAAACTTTAAAATAAAATTGTTATGTTATTCTTTATATTGATCTAATTGAAAATGAAATACCATAGGTGTTTGTTAATTACCATCATCTCCTTTTAAGAATTCCCTCACAGTTCATCTTTTTTTTTTTTTTTTTTTAAGGAGGCTTTTGCCTTAGGGCATGAGCACTTGTTGGAGAGAGAGAGGCGGAGAGACAGAGACAGAGACAGTGAGAGGGAAAGTAAGAAATCACCCCCCAGAGGGGATGGCCACGCCACAATCCCTTTTCCTCCATTCCCAGGATCTTGAGCACACATGTACACGCACCAGTGTGATTTTGAAGCCACTGGGTCTAGGATGTGAACTGCGGTCAGCCATGTGGAAGTCCTGCGATGTAACCGCTACGCCGTCTGCTGGCCCTAAGTTTATCTTTTATAGTTAGAAACTTTAACATCTCTCCCTTTTCTCCTTGAAGTCGGCCTTTCACTTTATTTTCTCTATATAATTTTATATCAATATAAAATATTTTATGCTTGAAAAGCTGTGATCGCACTATTACATTTCTCTGCAATAAGAATATGTATATAGGTGAAATGAAATGTTTCTTATTTCTTGTGACCATAAGGTGCTGTCAAAGTTTTACTAAAACATGGTTGACCCAGCATTATAAACTTATTACTACTTTTGATAGTTATAGCAACAAAGGAAAATTAATTGGAAATGCATCTCTTCATGAGATAGATTGGGAGGTTGGAAATTTTGGTCACCCATTTTTTGGGGGTTCAGGATTTTTACGTCCTAGACAGTGGTAAGCCTTTCTTTTGTAAATCAGAAAGGCTCTTGTGACAGAAGAAATGAGTACAATGAGAGTGTTTTAATATATATATATTTTTAAGGTTTTTTTTTGTCATAGAGTGCTTGAGCTCACCAGAGAGAGTCAGAGAAAAAGAAAATGAGAAATCACCACCCAGGGGAGATAGTCATGACACAATCCCTTCTTTTCCATTCTCCTCTCAAGACTCTAGGTGTGTATGCACAAGTGCCCAGCTTGTTTTTCAAGCTGCTGAGTCAGGACTCAAACTGCAGAGTTGGTCATATGAGATCCAGTGCCTTAACCACCATGCCACCTGCTGGCCCCATGAGCTTGTTTTCTTTTTTTTTTTTTTTCTTTTTAACAGAGATTTTTGCTATAGGGCAAGTGCACTTGCCAGAGAGAGACAGAGAGACAGAAAGTGAGAAATCACTCTCCCTGGCAAAGGGTGGCCACACCGCAATCCCTTCTCTTCCATTCTCCTCTTGGGATTTTGGGCATGCCCGGCATGAGTTTTAAGCCACTGGGTCTGGGAGTCCAGTAATGTAACCATTACATCACCTGCTGGCCCTACGAGCTTGTTAATTTTAACATAACATATGCACATTAATTTTAGGAAAAGACATGGATATGAATTGAGGGTCTAGAAACTGGTTTCCTTAGGACAGTGGCTCTCAGCTGGGGGAGATTTTTCCCCCAGGGTGCTGGCGTCTGGTAAACAGGATGGATATGCTGCTAAGCCACTCTGTCCCAATCAACGCAGCTGAGAGCCTGAGACCTATCAAGTTCCAAAAGTATGGGGAGAAAAAGAAAAGGAAAAGAATAATTGGCTATAGACATAACCACAACAAGGTTTTTGGACTCTTGCAATGAAATTTGTTAAAATCTTCAGAGTAACTTCCTCTCTTCTGGTTTATACAGGGTTTGCTTAGTTTTTAACTAAAAGTAGAAATTCTAAGAATGAAATGAAAAAAAAAAAACCTAAAATTTTCCAGTGCACATTTCTTTCCTTAAGTTGAAAAATCCTGAAAAACATAAAAATGATGAAAATGACCCATAATTGTACCACTTAAATAACATCTATTCAGGATAATAACTAGCAGCTCCTGTTCTGCTTATCTCACTCATTTTGCTTAGGTCAGGTCTGCTAATTAGTTGTTGCCTCATTTTATTTTTTTTTCATATTTTTTTCCCAAGTTATAAAGACTTATTTCTACCTTTAAGATTTGGAGTACTGGGCTGGCCTGTGGTATGGCTGTTAAGGCTTCTGGGCCCCACATAACTGACTGCACAATTTGAGTCCCAGGGCCTGTGACCTGAGAAACATACCAGGTGTGTGCACATGCAAATCCAAAATCCTGAGAGGAGAGAGAATGGAGAAGGGATCGTGAAGTGACCATTTCTCATAGGAAGTGTTTTCTTGCTTTCCTGGTCTGTTTCTCTTTCTGTCTACAACAACTGTACAGATCCTCTGGCAAATTTAAAAAAGAGAAGAAGAAGAAGAAGAAGAAGAAGAAGAAGAAGAAGAAGAAGAAGAAGAAGAAGAAGAAGAAGAAGAAAATGGGAGTACAAAGCATTAAAATGGCTTCTAAAATTGCCTATTTTAGATTCTTTTCTAGCATCAAAACCACAATGTATTGGCGCCAGCAGGTAGCATGCTGTCCATCCTCCTTAAAAAAGAAAGAATCCATAGGGAAGACTAGGTAAATGTGGCAAGAAAAAAACGAAATGAGTTGCAGATATAAAAAAAAGGAAATCAGATTAAAATATATGTATTGAAAAGGGAGCTGAGATACATAATATAATATACTTTGTTTCTTTGGAATGTTATTTGAAAATGTTACTTTCAAGTGTTTTATAAGTTTCCATTCTTATAGTGTTTTGTGAATTAAATGAACCATTAGTATTCTTGGCACAGGAGCATAAGCCATGAACTTTGCCCGTATCCTTTGAGCCTACAACTGAAGCAGTAAGAGAACCTACGTCCCATGCCTTGGCCTTGTACTTCATCCGTGCTCTACTCCTCTGCCATGACACGCAGCCTAGGCTGTAGATAGCTATCCCACCCGATAGGGGTTAGCTGGGCCAACCAAGAAGAGGCCATGACAAAGAATAGCTTAGGCATCACTGGACGTCAGGCATAGAAAGAGAACAACTAATGGGTAAGAAGAGTCAAGTGATATTGATCGGCTGCTCCCCAGGGTTGAATTCAGAACATGTTCTGCTGTCTCCTGGGTGCCAAGATTTGACGGAAAGGGCAAAGGACAATTTGAACAATGTGGGGTGGGCGGGTGAAATCTCCATTCATTGTTGTTCACGTGGGAATGGAGTGCTCAGAATGAGAGAGATCTTGACAAGGCTCCCTGCCAGTAGCAGCCTCTTGTTTCTTATCAGAG
>NW_006160208.1:2499565-2548774 GCF_000334495.1 Tupaia belangeri chinensis | reverse complement strand
AGAGTGTGAGGAGAGCACATTGGTACCAGAGAGGAGAGGTTTTGTGCGAAGAGGATCTTTGTCCTTAATGGGAAAAAAAAATAGAATGAAAAGAGAAGATTCAAGTGAAAGGACAAGAATCAAAAGTCAGAAAAAACTTTCAGAAAACAGGCAAATAAAAAAGAAATAAATAAGAAAGTGGCCCTGGGTCACTAGAAGACACTTTTTTTTTTTCCTTTATCCCCTCGGGGGTTTGAGGGAGCAATGCAAAGGAAAAAAGACACAATTCAAGAAGCTAAGTTGTAAGGAGAAATTGAACACAACCCACACATGACTCAACTCATATACATTAGTAGTGGGTTGGTCAAAAAATTATAGTACATTTGCCCTATGGAATACCATACAGTATTTAAATTTTTTTCTCTTTAAATATTTACTGTAATTTATGATTTACATATGATCGCTACACATCATTGTAGGGACCACATAGTCTTTTAAGAAGAATTAAGTATCAAATACTTAATTTGATATTTAAGATTAATTTAGTAAAAAGAAAATAAAATGACAGAATAATCTTCATATAATTTTATTAAATAAATAACAACATATGTTAGTATATGTACAGAAAAAAACCCAAAAGTTGAATCATCAAGCAGCAACCATCTTTGGATAGTTATCTCTAGGGGGAAAGAAGGAGAAGAAAGAGAGATTATTATGAAAGGAGGTTAAGTTTTATATTATACGTTTTTGTAAAAAATGTTTTATATAAGAATGTTAGTCTTAAAATGGCGCAAGTAATAAACTTTTAAAAGGTTATGATTATAAATTCTATATTATATTTTATTAGCTCTAAAACAATATTAAATGTAATCCACAATAATGTAATCTACATATTGATGTAATTATATTTTCCAATGATTCAATATTTTCTTCAATTATTTTATTATTCCCATTGACTCTTCTGCTATATTTTGAAAATCTCATAAAGTAACTGAGTACTTTTAATTTAAAGATAGCCCTTCCCACAAGAATCACAAAGTAGTAAGAGGAAAGGCAGAGCAAGAAAAATTCACAAATATATTGAAATATGTTACCAGAACATTATAAATCAGATCTATATAGAATACAGCAGGATTTAGAAGCTAACTGGACTGTAACAGTCAATCTGCAGAGACAGATTCAACTACTGTAACTTTTGAAATAAAGACTAGACTAAGTTCCAAATATGATTTCACCTACGTTTAGATTTCTTTGCATTTGTCATTTAAGGAAAAAACTAATATGAAATGAGATCAAGAAGGTGTTTAAAGCATTGTAAAATCTCAGCTATAGCTGATATATGTATACACAACATGTATAAATCCTTTGCTGTGCTTAAAATGACAGAGAAGCTGTTTTCCAATATGTTTGCATGTTGCAGTCAGGTCAAATGGAGTTCTATTTACTATGATTTCATCAGTAATCCACTTGCATAGAGCTGGGGCCCTCTCCTAAATTAATGCAAGCATAAAATGAATGGTCTAAGATGGAAAAACTTACAATGGGATTTAAAATATATATTTTTAAACTTCTGAAGGCCTGCATTATTCATTTCATACTGAAGGAAAGTTAAACTTCAGAGACGTATCTCCCCAAAGTACAGTAAAAACAATAGACACCAGGAAGAGAAGAATTACACGGCCAGGGTGCAGGATGAGGAAGTCAGTACAGGTGGGGATCATTAACAAGGAGGACAGCGTGAAGAAGTCACAGGAAACGTCCCCTTTGGACCATCTGCACCAAGCTGAGGTGTTAGGAAGCCCAACATGGGAAATGTATCTCTTTGGAAAACAGACGCTGACTGTAAACAATTCAAGTTGTTTCATTTTGGAAAAAAACAGCTATAAAACAGGCACCACGAGGACGATTTTACTTCTGAGACAATTAAACACACTCACTGCACCTCAAACGCCCCCAGAGATTCGTGTTCTTTCCTCTCTTGCCATTGTTGCCTTCCCGGCATGCCCCGCGCACTCCCGGCATGTCCAGAATCCCGGCATGCCCTGCGCCCTCCCGGCATGTCCAGAATCCCGGCATGCCCAGCGCCTTCCCGGCATGCCCCGCGCCCTCCCGGCATGTCCAGAATCCCAGCATGCCCCGCGCCTTCCCGGCATGCTTCTGGTCAGTTCTCACAGAGGCTTTACCAGAGGCCTGTGGCTGGCCGCCGCCGCCATCTTTCAGCCTTTGTTCATTAAAATTGAAACCTAGAGTTGTGCGGCCCCTGAATTAGAAAGGGCACGTCGCGCGGTTAGAAAGCTCCTTCAGCGTCAGGTTTCCACCCGTTCCCATTTCCAAATACTTGTGAAATCTCCCCAACTTCCTTCCGACGCACACCATGTGGCCTTCAAGAACTAATGACCCCAAGGATTCCCCACCCAGGAGCAAGCCATGTTTCCTGGAGTAAATCACCCTCAGGTTAGACAATCTGGGGAGAACACCTGCTCAGCAGCAAAACGTTTCTTCTTCCTTCTGTTGCACAAGTCTTCAGCATTATCCTGTCTGGGCTGTTATTAATTGTCTAATTCCTTTGTTCCCCAGTAACTCGGATGAGCTCGGAGTCTGCAGAAACAGTTTCAGTTTATCCCGTAGTGTTAGGGAGTGTGCGGAAGCTAGCCACCCACTTTCAGTCCCAGCGTTGAGATGATTGCAAACTTTACCCAACTGTATTGTTAATTTTATGAATGTCTGACATCAAGAGATTGCTTTAGGATTTGTAGGGTAGTTTTATATGTTTATGATAAATTTATTCACCAACTGGACCCTAGAAATAATCATGTCGTTTGGTAAATTAAGCTTGATTGTTTTGCCCATTTTATGAATAAAGAGACAATCTGTGTGAGACAACCAACTTGCTAAATCCTCACATATAATAAGTGTCAGAAATAAGTACTCAAATCCAGGACTTCTCACTTTATAACTATACTAAAAAATTAAGTTTTAAAAGAATCATCATTGGGCCCGATGGTGGTGTGGTTAAAGTAGCTGAATCATGGCTGACTTCACAGTTTGAATCCCAGACCTAGGGGCTAAGAAAACGCACTGGGAGGACCAGCAGTTAGCGTAATGGCTATGTCTCTGGAGTCCCAAGTAGTTGACCGCAGTTGGAGTCCCGGACCCGGTGGCTTAAACTTGGGCTGGGCATGTGTGCGTGCGTGCCCAAGATCCCGAGAGGAGAATGGAGGAGAAGGGATTGCGGCGTGGCCATCCCCCCTGGGGGGTGATTTCTTGCTTTCTGTCTATCTCTGTCTGTCTGGCCAGCGCACAGGGTACGTGTGCGCACATCTAAAATCCTGAGAGGAAAACGGACTAGGAGGGATTGTGGGGTGGCTACACCCCCAGAGGGAGAAGTGATTTCTCTTTTCCTTTCTCTTTCTCAGAGTGAGCTCATACACCCTATAGCAAAAATTTAAATAAAAAATTTTAAAAAGAAGTTATTCAAAGTCCTTTGCTTGTGTTCATTTTGGTTAATAACATATTAATGTCAAATATCCTTTTGGGGGCTGGCCAAATGTATGGTGGTTAAGACAGCTGGATCCCACATGTCTAACTGTGTGGTTCAAGTCCTGTACCCAGAGGCTTGGTAAACATGCTGGGTGTTTGTGCACACACATACCCAAAATCTTGAGAAGAGAATAGAGGCGATCGGATTGCAGAGGAATTGGGGAGTGGCTATTGCCCCTGGGGTGTGATTTCTCACTTTCTCTCTTTATCTCTCTCTAGTGAGTGCATATACTCTATATGCAGGTATGTCATGTATCCTATAGCCAAAAAATCTAAAAAGAAAAATAGTTTCTGAGGATAATTTGATAAAAACAAACAAAGAAACAAACAAACAAACAAACAAACGAGGCCATCCGGTGGCACAGTACTTAGGACAGCTGGATCCCACACGGCCAACCATGCAGTTCGAGTCCTGGACCTGGTGGTTTGAGAAACACAGTGTTTGCATGCGTGCATGCCCAAAAAATCCCAAAAAGGAGGGAGAAATGGAGGAAAAGGGATTGTGATATGACCATTCCCCATGGAAATTGCTTTCTTACTTTCCTCTTTCTGTCTTTTTCTCCTTTCTCATGAGCCCATGTGTTCTCTGGCAAAACAAAAACAAAAACAAACCAAAAAAGAAAAAAAAAGACAAACTACAAAACACAATTATCTATGTATTATCTATCTCAAGATGATGTGCTCCAAAGGGAGGCTCCTAGTTGTGAGATTTTCTGGGAGTTTGGAATGACCCTGGTTCATAATACTAGGATTGCATTTTCACATCTCAGACCCCCACCCCCCACCCCCCCACACACACATACCTTTCAAGCTCATAGATCTCCTAGAGTAAATTCACCCTGACTTGGAGCACAAGAGGGAGAAAAGACTCAGGTATGTCATATGACAAAAGATTGGGCATACATGATCAAGGTTAGTTTTTCCTTTACCCTGTGTTTGAGCAGAGTTCTTTTTGATTTTTTATGCCAAATATGCCAGACAGAGAGAGAGTGAGACTGAGAGAACAACCCATGCCCCATGGGGCCTGGTCACACCACTGTTCTTTTTTTTTTTTTTTTTCCCTAATTCTTCATCCTGTTAGGATTCTAGGATTGCGTGTACATCCCCTGGAATGTTAAGCTTCTAGGCTTGGACTTGAACCCTGATTAACTATGTAGACACTGACTTCCTCTGCACAGCCCTTATTTGCTGCACTATGGCCAGCTCTAATCAAAGTTGATGTGTTTTCTTTTTAGCATCTAATAATGTTGGAAAAGTTTGTTCCTGATACATTAGCTTAAAGGCTGGATTATTTCTTCATTTTGAAATGTAGGCTGAAGATACTTTTACCAGAATCTGATCGTTTATTTTATAATAGTATAGAGATATTTGCTAGGGAATTTGATTTTATGGATTTTGATAATAATGAAAGGAATGGAGGTGTTGAGAAGTATTGTTTTTCCTCCCCTATGTGTCTTTATCTGTATTTTAAAAATAAAATGGTCTAGTTGGAAAAATGACTGATGTAAGATATTAAAAAAAAGTCTTAAAAAGCAGGCCCTATTTTTTTTTTTTTTTTTTTTTGCTGTAGGGCTTGTGTGCTCACCAAAGAGAGAGAGGGAGAAAGTGAAAAAATCATCCCTCAGAGGGGAGGGCCATGCCACAGTTGCTTCTACATTTTTCTCTCAGGATCTTGAGCACACACATCTGGCATGTTTTTCAAGCCACCTAATCCAGACACTAATCTCAAAGATGTCCACATGGGATCTTAACCTTCATGCCACCTGCTGGCCCAGCGGGCCCTAAACATTAGGTTGGTATAAAAGCAATTGCGTTTTTGGACAGCAAGTTTTAAAGCACTTTAACTAGGCTCCGGCACATCTTTATTAATCAACATAGGAACCATTACAGTCAACACATTTTTACTGATGAGAAATAAGTTTTTCTGTAGTGTAAAAATCCATGCTTCTGGGGATCAGCAGATGGTGTAATGGTTATTTCACTGAATTCCCATGTAGTTGACTGCGGTTCAAGTCCCGGGTCTGGTGGCTTGAAACACACTGGGCATGTGTGCATGTGCGCCCAAAATCCTGAGAAAAGACTACAGGAGAAGAGATTAGAGCATGGCCACCCCCCCCTTAGAAGGGTGATTTCTCACATTCTGTCTCTGTCTCTCTGATGAGTACATGAACCCTTTAGCAAAAATCTCTATTAAAAAAATAATTCATGCTTCAAGGTTCAGAGAACTCTTGGAAAGCATCTTTGGCATCCTGATGTTTGTGGAAGTGGTTTCCCAACAAAAAGTTGTTGAGATGCTTGAAAAAGTGGTAGTCAGTTGGCAAGAGGCCAGGTGAATATGGCGGATGAAGCACAACTTTGTAGCCCAGTTCATTCACCTTTTGAAGTGTCCGGTGTTGTCAATGTGCAGTTGACATTGTCATGGAGAATTGGGCCCGTTTTGTTAACCAATGCCAGCCATAGGAGGTGCAGTTTTAGGTGCATCGCATCGATTTGCTAAGCATACTTCTCAGATGTAATGGTTTTGCCCAGATTCAGAAAGCCATAGTAGGGGACCAGCAGTTAGCGTAATGGCTATGTCACTGAAAGCCCACGTAGTCGACCGTGATTCAAGTCCCAGACCTGGTGGCTTAAACTCATACTGGGCGCGTATGCGTGCGTGCCCAAGATCTCGAGAGGAGAAAGGAGGAGAAGGGATTGCAGCGTGGCCATCCCCCCTGGGGGGTGATGTCTGTCTCTCTTCAGCACATGCATTTGCCCTATAGCAAAAGTCTCTTTCTCAAAAAAAAAAAAAAAACAAAAAAAAAAACAAGTAAGCCATAGTGGATCAGACCCCACTAAATATGACCATAGCCTTTGTTTTTGGTGCAAGTTTGGCTTTGGGAAGTGCTTTAGAGCTTCTTGGTCCAACCACTTCTGGTCATTGTCAGTTGTCATATAAAATCCACTTTTGACTGCATGTCATAATCTGATTGAGAAATGGTTTGTTGTTGCGTAGAATGAGAAATGACACTCTAAAATGATTCTTTTGATTTTCGGTCAGCTCATGAGGCACCCACTTTTTGAGTTTTTCACCTTTCCAATTTGCCTCAAATGCTGAACAGCTATTGAATGAGGATCAGCTTTGTTGATTATTCTCAATTGGTCATTGTCAACCTCCAATGGCAGGCCACTACACTCCCCATCTTCAAAGCTCTTGTCTCCTTTGCAAAATGTCTTAAACACCACTGCACTGTACATTCACTAATGATTCCTGGGTCAACACATTGTGGCTGTTGTGAGTTATCTCTGCCGCTTATGGCCCATTTTGAACTAATGAGAAAATTGCTTGAATTGGCTTTTTGTCTAACATCATTTCCATAGTCTGAAATAAGTATAAAATAAACAGGAAGTAATGTTATTAGCAAAAAATATAAAGCGAGAAATGCAAATTTGAATGTTATGTAACATAACCACATTTATTTCAGAATATATCCAATATCAAATGGTGAATTTCTTTTTTTAAAGAACTATTTAATTTTATCTGTCATTATTATTACTATTTTAATTTGCTACAGGGCACATGTGCTCACCAGAGACAGAAAAAGAGTGAAAAACTAAGCCACCAGGTTTAGGACTCAAACTGAGTTTGGCCAGGTATGAGTCCAGCACCTTAACCACCATGCCACCTTTTAGCCCCAAATAGCAAATTTCAACAATGTGAAACCACAAGTTTTTTTTCCACCAATCAGTACTTTTTTAAAAAGAAGATGACTGGGACCTGCAGTTAGCATAATGGCTATGTTGCTGGACTCCCATGTAGTCGACCGCAGTTCACGTCCCGGGCCCGGTGGCTTGAAACTCACGCCGGGCGCATGTGCATGCGTGCCCAAGATCCCAAGAGGAGAATGGAGGAGAAAGGATTGTGGCGTGGCCATCCCCCCTGGGGGGGTGATTTCTCACTTTCTGTCTCTCTGTCTGTCTCCGTCTGGTGAGCACACGTGCCCTATAGCAAAAACCTCTCCAAAATAAATAAATAAATAAATAAATAAATAAATAAAAGATGACTATCATCCTTAAATAATATTAGACATGATAGACAATTAAATAGATTTTTTAAGGAAAACATATGGTCTTGTCTAAGGATTTCATTTAAGAATTAATGAAACAAACTCAAATCTATTATAGCTGATATATTATTATTATCTCTGTCTCCCAACATGTAGTTTTTCTTTAAGATATTTAGCTTATGTAGATTATATTTTTTTTGTTCTGAAGAATATGTCACTTAGTGAAAATGATAAAAACCCTAATGAAGAGGTCTAAAGTATGCACTTCAGTTGTAAGCCTTCTCATTGTACTTAAGTGTAGGAGTCAATAAAAGAGCTTCATTAAATGTCAGGCCTCATCTTTCTTTCTTTCTTTCTTTCTTATTTTTTTGTAGAGGTTTTTGCTATAGGGCATGTGCGCTCGCCAGACAGAGAGAGAGAGACAGAGAGATAGAAAGCGAGAAATCACCCCCCAGCGGGGATGGCCACGCCACAATCCCTTCTCCTCCGTTCTCCTCTCGGGATCTTGGGCACGCATGCACACGCGCCCGGCGTGAGTTTAAGCCACTGGGTCCGGGACGCAAACCGTGGTCGACTACGTGGGAGTCCAGCGACATAGCCATTATGCTAACTGCTGGTCCCCAGGCCTCATCTTTCTACTTAAGTGTTTAAGGTTTCTTAGAAATCAAACCCACTAAAAGCAAAATCTGCTTGGTAAATCAATGTTGAGATAGTTGTTATAACTTCAACTGTAGTTTTTTTTTTTTCTGTGTTCTTTTTCTTTAATTACTTTTTGTATTCTGTATGTGAGGGAACTTCAAAAGGCTCACGAAAAATGAGTATTATGAAAAACCTATGCATAGATTTCAAAATTTTTTGCACCAGAATAAACTTGTGTTTTAATTCCATTTTTTTCATGAAGTTTTTGAAATTCTTTCATACAAACACTGTATCTTGATATTTTAAAATTGTTAAATAACAGAAAAGGAGGACTTAATGTGATTTTTGCTTATTTTATATGTATGAAAACTACTTTGCTTGACTAATTGTTATATACAGAAAGATATATAGAGTTCATTAAAGCAAAACAAAACAAAACTATCTGTTGTGGAATTTCAAATAATAAGCCTGATAGTGACTTTTTTGGTCCTGGGGAGATATATCAGAAGCTACTTTCCTCCCTAAGGGTAGTTACATTTATGGTATGAGAGATGATTATTTAAACAGACCAAATCTGTTCTAAAATATTATCTTTGGACACATGCTTTAAAACTGTCTTCTAATTGCAGGAGATCTTTGGGCACTTAAGAATGTAAGCTCTTTTGGATCAAGTCTGAGATGAACGGTCTTTATTTCAAAATCTACTTACAGAGTGTAGTGTTAAAGGTTAACTTTGGATATATTAGCATTGTCATAACCTTATCATATATTAACACTTAAATTTCTCTGGAAGGATTGCAGAGAGACATTTTACTACTGCAGTAAGTGTACAATATAGGAAAGACAACAGTATGGACAGAAATAGCTGCTCTGATCAAGCAGTCAGAACAATAAAAAATGAGGGCTCCAGAGTCAGTGGGCAAGACTCAGATCCAAGCCCTGCTAGATACTAAGTGGTGAAAAGATTCATTCTACAGTGGAGATGATAATGGTACCTACCTCATGATATTGCTGCGAGTATTGAGTAAATTAATATGTGTGATGTGCATCATGTATTAAGTGGGCAATAAGTGTTGGATATTATTGTTTCAGCTGAGAACTTACCCATTACTTAGGAAGACTCTGAGTGGTAAGCCAAAAATCGGGAATAGATGGTTATGTTTGAGGTTTCCTTTAGAATCTAATTCCATCTGGCCTCTTGTCCATCTTCCTTATTTTACTACCCATAATGAACCCCTACCTCCAGCTGTCTGCCCTTCTAAGAATTCTCTTACCCGCCTTGGGACTAGCAGATGGCGTAATGGTTACATGGCTGGACTCCCATGTAGTCAATGGTGGTTCAAGTCTGCGATCCAGCAGCTTAAAACTCATGCTGGCCACTGTTTGTGCTTGCCCAAAATCCCGAGAGGAGACTGGAGGAGAAGAGATTGCAGTGTGACTGCAATCTCCCCAGGGGGTGATTTCTTGCTTTCTGTCTCTGTCTCTCCAGTGAGTGCGTGTGCCCTATAGGAAAAAATCTCTCTAAAATCACAAACAAACAAACAAAAAGAATTCTCTTACCCCAGTGTTCATCTGTCTCTTGTTCCCTCTTCTAACTCTCTCTCCTCCTCTACAGCCCTCCCATTGTGCCCACCAGAACTTGAATCCATGAGGAGCAAATTTTGCTCTGTTTTTCAACCATTTCTCAATGTTAAGATCTAGTTTAATTAAAACCTGGCTCTCGGGACCAGCAGATGGCGTAATGGTTATGTTGCTGGACTCCCACATAGTCGACTGCAGTTTGAGTCCTGGGCCCGGGAACTTAAACTAATGCCAGGTGTGTGTGTGTATGTGTCCAAGATCTCAAGAGGAGAATGGAGGAGGATTGTGAGGTGGTCATCCACCCTGGGGTTGATTTCTTGCTTTCTGTCTCTCTTTGTCTCTTCAGTGAGCACATATGCCCTATAACAAAAATCTCTCTAAAAAAAAAAATAAAATAAAAATAAAATCTGGCTTTCTTCCAATGACACTACTTCCTCTAAAGCTCTTTCAAGAGGCAGCTGCTTGTTGTTATTCCTTAGTGCCATTTCCAACTTACTTCTCTTCAACTCTCTTTAGGCACCTCAGAGATCTTACTGACTTTACTAGAACACTGTTAGGGATGATGATAATTTATTATTGTAGGGGTTAAATGGGGACAGTGCATGTAAAATGCTCAGCATGATGTTAAGAACATATAAAATTCTCACTGAATGTTAGATTTTACTCTTATTTCTACCATCTCAGTGAAGGTCTTTTGGGTACTTGAGAATGTAAATTCTCTTGAATAGAGTCTGAAATGAACTGTGACATCATCCAAAATAACTATACCTATGAAATACACACTCAGCCTTTTCCTGACTGGTATCTCCTGTTCATTCTAGTCAATTGGCCTCTCTCCTTTCCCCCTGTTCATCACTTCCCACTGGTTCTCTTTTTTCTCTAAGATACTGAATTGTTGGAAAAGTCATGACATATTTTTTCTATGTTTGTCTATGCAAAAATGCATCATGACTTTTCTGACAACCAATAGAACACAGGTTAACTTCTCTTTTCCCATGCTGGTCATTTTTTAAACTCTGTTGTTCTGCTGTCTTTTATTTGTAGCTTTTTCACAGATTCCAAAACCTGGATGAACTCAACTGCTCATCTTGTCTTCACTTGCACCTGTGTTGCTTATTGTAGGTTGGAGAGCTTTTCGGAAAGGTTTTTTCTATTCTTTTTTTTTGTTGTTGTTGCTATAGGGCGCATGCGCTCTCCAGAAAGACAGAGAGAGAGACAGACAGATGGAAAGCGAGAAATCACCCCCCGGGGGGATGGCCGCGCTGCAATCCCTTCTCCACCATTCTCCTCTTGGGATCTTGGGCACACTTGCACACAACGCCTGGCATGAGTTTAAGCCACCAGGTCCGGGACTTGAACTGCGATTGACTACATGGGAGTCCAGCGACATAGCCATTACGCTAACTGCTGGTCCTGCTTATTGTAGGTTGCCGTTCATTGGAGTTAAGTCATGTTGTAACATAGCTCCCTTAATAATCTGTATTTCTGCATCACATTTCATTGCAATTTTTGTTTAATGTCTGTCTTCCCTGCTTCTTCAGCAAGATATGTCTTATCACTATATTCCGGGCACCTAATACATAGATGGTCCCTAAATATGTGTTGAAAAGGAGCAAAATGAATAAATGTGACTTTATTATTTTGTTAGAAGACTGGGTAAATTTTTAAAATATAAGATGTTCATACTTAGTCAGAAGTGTAAAATGTATTCCAAACCATGTATGTCTGACTTCCATTGCTCGGTATTATAGGTCATCCAGTCCCATCTATTAGAATGATAATAGAATAGAAGCTTTTAAAAGTTATTCTTTTTAGTCATTATTGTTCATTTTTAATATTTGATGAGTGAAAATGGTATATATTAGCATTCTTCAAAAAGTTCTTGGAAAACGTGCTTTATAAAACACCATGCATAGGCCAGCTGGTGGCATGGTGGTGAAGATGGCTGAATTGCCCGTGGCTATAGGAATGGCTGGTGTTCCAGATCTGGTGGCTTGAAAAACACGCTGGACACATGTGCATGCCCAAATCCTGAAAGGAGAGAGAAGTGGAGGAGAAGAGATTGTGGCATGATCATCTCCCATGGAGGATGCTTCCTCACTTTCTTTCTCTCTGTCTCTTTCTGGTGAGTACACATACCCTCTGAGAAAAATAAATAAAATAAATAAAATAAATTTATATGTGGATATAAAAAAACTTTTTCATGAAAATAGGCTTGTACTTTATTTAATTTTTTATCTTGAGAAATTTTTGCTATCTGGCACGTGCACTTGTCAGAGAGGCAGAGAGAGACATAGAGATAGTAAGTGAGAAATCACCCACAATGAGGGATGGTCATGCTGCAATCCTTTCTCCTCCGTTCTCCTCTCAGGATTTTGGGCACTCATATAAACATGCCTGGTGTGAATTTTATGTCGCTGGTTCTGGGACCTGAAATGCAGTCAACTTTGTGGGAGTCCAGCCATGTAACTGTTATCCCATCTGCTGGTCCCTAGACTTGTACTTTAATTCTGTTTTATTTTTTTTTAAATACTCTTGTATTTATCATGTATACATTTTTTTTGAAATATGTATGCATTGTGGAGTGGCTTAAATAAAGCAAATTAACACATATATTATCTCTCATACTAAAAGTTTCTCTTTTTATAAGTTCATATATCCTTACAGTAGACATGAATTATCCTTTTTTTAAGGATTATTTATTTTAGTTTTATTTATTTATTTATTTTCATGTGAGTTTTGCCAGAGCGAGAGAGATAGAGAGAGAGAGAGGGAGCAAGCCACCAGGTCTGGGACTCGAACTGCAGTCAGCCATGTGGGAATTCCAGCACTTTAATCACCATGCCACATGCTGGCCCCTAAGACATGAGTTATTAATTTGTTTATTAAATATTTATTAATCATCTTTCAGTCATTGTTATAGATTCTATGGATACAGTTGTGAACAAGAAAGATGAGGTACCTATTTTCAGGTAGCTGACAGGAGAAACAGAGCCAAATACAGATAATAACCAAGTAGTTGGTAAACCAATGAATTTCAGATAGTGATAAGAGTGCTAAAGTAACAGTGTGATATGATAAATAGTGACTGAGACCTTGAGGTGAGAGACAAGTTTGGTGGCTATGGAAAATCTTACTTTATTCTTCAATAAAATCCCTAACCCTAACCGAAGATATTCAACTGCTTCAAAAAACATTTCCTATTAAAGAGGTGTGTGTATATTTATATCAACTTACTTGATTTTGAAAATAACCCTTCTTTTTATACAAATGGAAACTGAGACAGAATTAGATAAGTTGCCTAAGCTCACAAGTACCTACTGTGTGGCAGAGCTGGGGTTCAAATGTGGGTCCAGTTACTCTGAAGTCCGTATTATCTCTACTGTACCATATTGTCATTTCCAAAGGCCTTTTGAGAAAAAGGCCCACTCATGTCACTCCAGGCTTAAACAGTCTATTCTACTATTTTTTGAGGGTTTTAACTTGTATTATCAGTCATAAATAACAGTATAATAAGCAACATTTATTTGATTCTTGTTTTTCAAATCACTTTTATTTCCGTTATCTATCATATAACTACTCAGGAAGATACAGAGAACTTAAAAATCATTTGAGAGTTGATACCACTGCTATATGAAAGTGTGATTTTTCCATGATTCTAAAGCTGTGTAACGGTGACTATAAACTAGATTTGAGTTTTTTCAGTTTTAATTTGTATTTTTTCAGTATAACTATAAAAAAAATCTTGTTTCTTTTCTAAGCACTGATAAGGGTTTAAATAGAAATTAAACCTGAGAATTGATTCTAGTTTCTCAGGCAAAATGCCAAGGATTTATTGATTAGTACCCAGAAACTTTGTTGATAAGAAATGATAAAGAACGGAGAATAAAAAGGAATAGGATAAAATGTTTAGGTGTCACATTAAATAATGATTCCACCCTTTAGTCTAATTTTTTACAGGTGTGAAAAACACATCTAACTGTAAAATCCCTCAGATGCTATTCAAACTTAAGTACTTCTGAAATACAAATATGGGATAACTTAACTCTTTGCAGCCTATGAAAAAGGCTTTTGTTGCTTCGTTATTGATGGTGTATATAATTTATTTTAGAATTATCAAAGAAGTAATAATGAAAATGAAAAAAAACCCTTTTTGATCTTATTCGCTCATTGCATTTTCCAGAAGAAAATATATTCCCCTCTGTTCCAAAAGTCAGCTGGGTTTTATCAGCTTTGCAAAATGATGAATGAATGCCTTGTTCATTATTATTGCTTAAGTCATTCTTATTTATGCCAGTGATTCAAGGATTATGTTTTGATTGTTCTTGAGAGATGAAAACACTTTCTTGCTGATGAATAAACACTGCCACTTTTTAAATATTTGTATGCAAAATGTCTTTAAAGCCATTATGAAATGCTTTGCAAGAGCATTAGGACTCTGTTTCTTGAAAGGCACTTTTTTCGCCTACCTTTTCTTTCATGCTAAACAGTCCAATTGAAAGGCTTTTCAGAGTTAACTTGTTTAAGCAATACCAGTGTTTTAGTGTAATGAATAACTTTTTATAGAAGACAATCACACACAATTCAACATGCCGTTATTTCTATTTCTGTGAGCCACCAATGCAGGGATTCTGTGGTAGAATCTCTTTCTTTGAGAAAGCTGAAGCGATCAAAACCCTGATTAACCTCTGATATTCACGTGGTGCTCTTGATCTTGAGGACTGCAGCAGTAACAAAGCGTTAATGGCAGCCATATGCTTAGGGTATTGTGGGTATGGGTGACCCAAATGTGAACTTGGGGGGTGACTGATGCTAACTGCTATTTGTTTCAGGTTTGGTGTGGAGATTACTGATGAAGAGTTTGAGTTGCTACTTGACAGAATCCCCCTTGATGAAGATGGAAATGTCAGATACTCCCAGTTCATAGCCATATTTGATTCTTGGTGCACCTTTTTCACATTTTCTTATACCTTAGTAATTTTTTGTTCTTGTTGTTTTTGATGCAGAGAATCAGCCTCTAAATGTATTAGGACTATTTAAAACTTCTTTTTATTGCTTGGTATCTTTTTCTTAAATACTTTTTGTTATAAGTGACATGATTTTTGCAATAGCAATATTACAAAAATGTAAAATCTTTTCACGTTGAACTATGAGAATGTATTTTAAGACATTTAATGTCTCAACATCTAAAAAAATGGACCTGGGAAAGATAACAACATAACAGATGGCAAAAGTGGTATATAAACTATCTGTAGAGTTGGAAAGAAAATTGCTGTAAGTGGAGATCAGGTTCTAGAGATGAACTTTCTCAAACTGTACTAAACACATCCCTGAACACATTTTACTTTCTCATGTACCTCCTACTGCTATCCATTTATAAGACTTCTTTCCATTTCCTTCCAGTGGGGCTGGATTGTTTGGTAGAGTACATGATTATGTTACCAGTGGTTGTGTTAAAGACTGAGCAAGAGGGCTTTTAAAAATGTTCCCAACCTATGTCTGTCTATCACAGGATCCAAGTTTTTACTGGTTTAAAATTGTCGCTGGACTCCCTCATAGTCAACCATAGTTTGAGTCTCAGAACCAGTGGCTTAAAACTCACACTGGGAACATGTGTGTGTGACCAAAATCCCAAGAGGAGAATGGAGGAGAAGGGATTGCACGTGGCCATCCACCCTGGGGGATTTCTCGCTTTCTGTCTCTCTTTGTCTCTGGTGAGCACACATACCCTACAGCAAAAATCTCTCATTAAAAACAGAATTGTTTTATGTATTTTACATAGGAGTTCAAGGCTTAAATATTTAAAATTCTGATCAGAATTGACCATTTTATTTCTCAAGTACTTAAAGGCATGTTGTGGTCCCAGGCATGTTTTGGCCTAAGCCACTGAAAGGTGGATTCTTTCTTCCCAATGACACCTCTTTTCTCTGGAGCAGTTTCAGAAAATAACTGTCTTTATCCCATATGCCTTCCAGACTGTCCCGAAAATCTCATGACTATACTCTTCAGCTATGAAACCCACCCATTATTTTATGTTAGTTCTTGAAAGCAGAGTAGGTAATTACCAACTTGATTTGTTTTGGAAGGTATGATGACATACCTCTCCAAAATTATTTTCCATCATACCTACCATAGAGCTTGCAATGCTCACCTTAGGGGACCCAGCTCTCTTACTCAGAAGGTATGAGCAACAGAAGAAGCTGTTAAGATGCTAATGTCTCCAAGAGTGATACATGAACTATCGGTCAGCAATGCTTAGTTCAGCATTTTCCTGAGTGAGTCCAGGGGAACACTAGTTTTATAGGATGGTCAAAGCTCTCATTCTTTAAAAGCTATGGCCAAAGAAGTGTGAGGAAGTTATGAAATAAAGCTTTGGATTAAAAACAGTTAAACCATTTCCTGAACAACTTCATGTAGCCTTTAATATTGCTAGTATGTAGCTCCAAGTGTAAGAGAAACAAATCCTAAGACTGGTAGTTTATCTCACAGATGATGCCAGAAGATACCAGGAAGGTATGAGGCAGTGAGACAAAGAAGGGAGGAAAGCCAATATAGAGTGTATTCATGAGCAATTACTGGGTTAAGTGTGTGGGCTCTTACCTTCCTGTTCCCCTGAGAAACTACAGAAACCACCTCAGAACTGAGGGCTATCCTTGGGAGTGTAGATACCCCGGCCCTGCACAGAGGCTGGCAGAGCAAGCTGCAAGTTAGAGAATGCTCTCACACAGGGTTGTAGGTCCTAGCAGTAGCAAGCCCTGAAGGTGAAAGGAAACCAAGAGAGTTGAGGAACTACCAGGAGGCTTTATTTAACAGCTTTAGTCTATAGCATTTCCCAAATTTATCTGACTTTCCTAGATAATTTAATCAGTTTTGTAGCTTTTACCTTAAAAAGTCAAGATCAGGTGTCAGAAAAAGAAGTGAAAGGGAAAGAAATAAGAGAGTTTGTTGTTGTTTTAAATAGGGCTCATAGGGAAAGAGACACAAGCCTTAGGGTATTGTGGGTATGGGTGACCCAAATGTGAACTTGGGGGGTGACTGATGCTAACTGCTATTTGTTTCAGGTTTGGTGTGGAGATTACTGATGAAGAGTTTGAGTTGCTACTTGACAGAATCCCCCTTGATGAAGATGGAAATGTCAGATACTCCCAGTTCATAGCCATATTTGATTCTTGGTGCACCTTTTTCACATTTTCTTATACCTTAGTAATTTTTTGTTCTTGTTGTTTTTGATGCAGAGAATCAGCCTCTAAATGTATTAGGACTATTTAAAACTTCTTTTTATTGCTTGGTATCTTTTTCTTAAATACTTTTTGTTATAAGTGACATGATTTTTGCAATAGCAATATTACAAAAATGTAAAATCTTTTCACGTTGAACTATGAGAATGTATTTTAAGACATTTAATGTCTCAACATCTAAAAAAATGGACCTGGGAAAGATAACAACATAACAGATGGCAAAAGTGGTATATAAACTATTTGTAGAGTTGGAAAGAAAATTGCTGTAAGTGGAGATCAGGTTCTAGAGATGAACTTTCTCAAACTGTACTAAACACATCCCTGAACACATTTTACTTTCTCATGTACCTCCTACTGCTATCCATTTATAAGACTTCTTTCCATTTCCTTCCAGTGGGGCTGGATTGTTTGGTAGAGTACGTGATTATGTTCCCAGTGGTTGCAAGAGGGCTTTTAAAAATGTTCCCAACCTATGTCTGTCTATCACAGGATCCAAGTTTTTACTGGTTTAAAATTGTCGCTGGACTCCCTCATAGTCAACCATAGTTTGAGTCTCAGAACCAGTGGCTTAAAACTCACACTGGGAACATGTGTGTGTGACCAAAATCCCAAGAGGAGAATGGAGGAGAAGGGATTGCACGTGGCCATCCACCCTGGGGGATTTCTCGCTTTCTGTCTCTCTTTGTCTCTGGTGAGCACACATACCCTACAGCAAAAATCTCTCATTAAAAACAGAATTGTTTTATGTATTTTACATAGGAGTTCAAGGCTTAAATATTTAAAATTCTGATCAGAATTGACCATTTTATTTCTCAAGTACTTAAAGGCATGTTGTGGTCCCAGGCATGTTTTGGCCTAAGCCACTGAAAGGTGGATTCTTTCTTCCCAATGACACCTCTTTTCTCTGGAGCAGTTTCAGAAAATAACTGTCTTTATCCCATATGCCTTCCAGACTGTCCCGAAAATCTCATGACTATACTCTTCAGCTATGAAACCCACCCATTATTTTATGTTAGTTCTTGAAAGCAGAGTAGGTAATTACCAACTTGATTTGTTTTGGAAGGTATGATGACATACCTCTCCAAAATTATTTTCCATCATACCTACCATAGAGCTTGCAATGCTCACCTTAGGGGACCCAGCTCTCTTACTCAGAAGGTATGAGCAACAGAAGAAGCTGTTAAGATGCTAATGTCTCCAAGAGTGATACATGAACTATCGGTCAGCAATGCTTAGTTCAGCATTTTCCTGAGTGAGTCCAGGGGAACACTAGTTTTATAGGATGGTCAAAGCTCTCATTCTTTAAAAGCTATGGCCAAAGAAGTGTGAGGAAGTTATGAAATAAAGCTTTGGATTAAAAACAGTTAAACCATTTCCTGAACAACTTCATGTAGCCTTTAATATTGCTAGTATGTAGCTCCAAGTGTAAGAGAAACAAATCCTAAGACTGGTAGTTTATCTCACAGATGATGCCAGAAGATACCAGGAAGGTATGAGGCAGTGAGACAAAGAAGGGAGGAAAGCCAATATAGAGTGTATTCATGAGCAATTACTGGGTTAAGTGTGTGGGCTCTTACCTTCCTGTTCCCCTGAGAAACTACAGAAACCACCTCAGAACTGAGGGCTATCCTTGGGAGTGTAGATACCCCGGCCCTGCACAGAGGCTGGCAGAGCAAGCTGCAAGTTAGAGAATGCTCTCACACAGGGTTGTAGGTCCTAGCAGTAGCAAGCCCTGAAGGTGAAAGGAAACCAAGAGAGTTGAGGAACTACCAGGAGGCTTTATTTAACAGCTTTAGTCTATAGCATTTCCCAAATTTATCTGACTTTCCTAGATAATTTAATCAGTTTTGTAGCTTTTACCTTAAAAAGTCAAGATCAGGTGTCAGAAAAAGAAGTGAAAGGGAAAGAAATAAGAGAGTTTGTTGTTGTTTTAAATAGGGCTCATAGGGAAAGTGGGAAAGAGACACAAGCAGGGAGCTGCAAAGGGAGTTTCCTGAACACTCAGCAAACTGCAGGATAGAGGTAATTAGGTTCAAGCATCAATGCCAAAGGAAAGGTGCAGGGTAGAGAAAGGAGGAGGTGGGGGGTACTAAAGATAGAATTGAGGCGAGTCTGGACTATTCCATTCTGTTTTAGGAAGATTGGTATTGATGGTAGTAGATAGCACTTTTAATTCTTTATATTCTTGATTCAAGATAAGAAATAAGACTTCACTTCATCGCCAATATTAACTTTTCCGTTAACTTGTTTAAGCAGTACTGGTGTTTTAGTGTAATGAATAACTTTTTATAGAACATGATCACACACAATTTAATATGCTGGTATTTCTTTTTCTGTGAGCCACCAATCCAGGGATTCTACTGTAGAATCTCTTTCTTTGAGAAAGCTGAAGCGATCAAACCCCTGATTAACCTCTGATATTCACGTGGTGCTCTTGATCTCGAGGACTGCAGCAGTAACAGCGTTAATGACAGTCGTATGCTTAGGGTATTGTGGGTACGGGTGACCCAAATGTGAACTTGGGGGGTGTGCCTTTGCTTATCTGATATTCGACAGACCTTCCCTCATTATTGTCCTCATTTTGTATGTGATGCATAGAAAGATTAAATTATGCACACAAAGATGAAATGACTTGCTTAGCCTAGGTTATATAAGCCAGTGCGTGGACACTGACAGTAATTCGAAAATCTAGTAGACTATCTCCTATTTTACATTGCATCTCTGAGTTATACAAGAATACTGACAATAAGGAGATTAATATTTCCATTTAATAAGCATTTATCATGTCCCCCACATTGTGCAAAGACCTTTACATGCATTATTTTAGTTCATGATAAAGACCATTACTCTGATTTTGCTTAAGTTCACTGAAAGTTTACTAACTGTCCACCTCATCTGCCAAACCAGATGATTGTATTTATTGCTTGCTGGTGTGGTGCAAAGGCCCTGAGCTAAGTGTAGGGAGATTTGGGTGACAAGAGTTACAGTTGGGACTTTCATTTAATAACTGTATGATTCTGGCCAAGTCTTTAACATCCTTATACTCTGGTTTTCTCATCTGTCCATTGAAAAATGATTTCCAAGGTCCTTTCTAGATCAAAATTCTGGTTAAAGTGGTTTACATTCTTATAAGTATTACTGGGGATTTGAAAAGTTAATTTAATATTGCTAAGTACATGATGCTATCATAGAAGCATATGTTTTCCTAGTAGATAAGAATGAACAAACATAGGATAAAGGTAATAAAACTAATTTTAGAATCCTCACATTAAAATCAATACAATAAATATTTATTGAGTATTTGCTATATTTATAGTCAACCAAGAAATCCTGAATTGGAAAAGTAAATTATTTTTAGGAGAGATTTTTGCTGTAGGATGTGTGCATTCACTGGAGAGACAAGAAGAGACACAGAGACAAAAAGCGACAAATCACCCCTTTGGGCAGATGGCCACACCACAACCCCTTTTCCTCTTGGGATTTTGGGCATGCACGCACATGCGCCCAGCATGAGTTTCAAGCTACCGGGGTCTGAGGCTTAGACCATGGTTGACCACATAGGAATCCAGTGCCTTAACTGCTATGCCACCTGCTGGTCCCAATAAATGATCTTTTAGAGAAATTGTTTCTTTACTAATTATATGATAAAACTTGCATATAGTATTGAGAATGACATTTTGACAATGCGTGTGTGTGGGTAAAGGTAGTCATCTATAATTTAGGATAAATAAAGAATAGTAGGAGGACCAGCAGACACATAATGGTTATGTTGCTGGACTCCCATGTAGTCATCGACAGTTCGAGTCCTGGACCTGGTGGCTTAAAACTTAATCCAGGCACTTGTGTATATGTGTCCAAAATCCCAAGAGGAGAATGGAGGAGAAGGGATTGTGGCATGGCCATCCACTTGGGGGTTGATTTCTCACTTTTTTGTCTCTCTCTGTCTCTCCAGTGAGTGCACCCACCCTATAGCAAAAATCTGCCAAAATTTCAATAAATAAAAGAATAGTAGGAAGCAATCTATAGAATGGTTAATATTCCCAGAAGTGTTAAATGTATAAAAAATCCATATCATTTTACATTATTTTTACTTTATTTTTTGTATGTCCCAGTTTTTAAGGATTTACTTAAATACACAAACTTCTTTTAAAATATGCTTTGATCTCCCAATAAGATATTTAGTAAAAAATATAACAAAAAAAAAGACAAGTCCATTAAAAACAAATCGACTTGGGATCAGCAGTTAGCGTAATGGCTATGTTGTTGAACTCCCATGTAGTTGACTGCAGTTTGAGTTCCAGACCTGGTGGCTTAAAAACTCATGCCGGGCGCATGTGCATGTGTGCCCAAGATCCCGAGAGGAGGAAGGAGGAGAAGGGCTTGTGACGTGGTCATCTCCCCTACGGGGTGATTTCCCACTTTCTATCTCTCGCTGTCTTTCTGGCGAGCATACGTGCCCTATAGCAGAAACCTCTCCAAAAAACAAACAAACACAAAAAGAACAACAACAACAAAAAAAGATTTTGTGAGAGGTTCATAGTTTAATTCCCAAGGGACCAATGGAATTATTTCTCTGGGTTTGTGATTTAGTTCATTCACTTACAGGTTGCTGTCTTACCAAGAATACCACTTTTAAGGGCAGGATTCTCCTCCCAGAGTATATGTGTAGAGTCAAGGAATAGCCTTTTAAAAGGTAGGGCTGCACAGATTTTATAAAAGCCTTTTTTGAGTCCTGGGGAAGTTTCACAATTGCCAGATTGTCCACCATCCAGAATCTTGCCTGTTTTCAAGACAGAGCACTTTCTTTTGGGTGAATAACCCTGTATTTATTTCCTCGGGCTACCATAATGAATACATTAGAGAACCTGGTGACTTAACAGAAATTTCTTCTTTCACAGTCTGAAGGCCAGAAGTCCAAAATCAGGACATGAGCAAAGCCATGTTCTCTGAGACTGTCAGTGGAATCTGTCCTTACCCCTTCCTACTGTCTGATGGTCACTAGTACTCCTTATATGCCTTGTCTTGCAGCTGGGCCACTTCAATCTGTCTTTCCTGTCATAGGAAATTCTTGTATGTCTCTATGTTAATTTTTTCTCATCTTATAAGGACAATAAGTCGTATTAGATTGAGAGCCCAACCCACTCTGAGATGACCTCTACTTAATTAATTATATCTCCAGTTACTCTATTTCTGATAAGTCCACATTCTTAGGTACTGGGAGGGGTGGTTAAGGATTTCAACATATATGTTGGGGAACAAAATTCAACACGTAACTATCTCTATTATAGCCCTCACATGATTGTTTTATTTTTTTTGGAGAGGTTTTTGCTATAGGGTGCGTGCGCTCGCCAGAAAGACAGAAGAGACAGAGAGACAGAAAGTGAGAAATCACCCCCCGGGGGGATGGCCATGCCACAATCCCTTCTCCTCCATTCTCCTCTCGGGATCGTGGGCATGCACGCACATGCGCCCGGTGTGTTTAAGTCGCCAGGTCCAGGACTCGAACTGCGGTTGACTACGTGGGAGTCCAGCGACATAGCCATTACGCTAACTGCTGGTCCCCATGATTGGTTTCTTATAAATTTCATTAGAGGAAAAACACAAAACTTTAGCCTCATGTATTTTCTGACAATAGCAAGAAATTTACCATTTAATGCCTGCTACTTGTCAGTTACTAAATATATGTATTAACTAATTTTATTCTTACAACAAATCACCCTGTTAAATGTTTTACATATGAGAAACTTGTTCATTGTCACCCAGTTAACAGTAATGGAGCCAGGATGAAAATCCAGACTGGCTGACTCCAGAACCTACCTATCTAATGTTACCCTACCTCTCTGGACAGTAAATATGAACAATTATATCTATGCTAACCTGTAAGGGTATTGAGCACTTGAAAGATGCCTTAAATAAAAGGTTCAGAGATAAGAAAAGCAAACATTTTATTCAAGTTATTGTTATTGTTTTTTTTTTTAAGTTCAGATAGAAATGTTATGGAAGTATAAAATACAGAATCTTGAAGACAGTATTGAAAAAAAGATTATTAAAACATTATTATAGGGGCCAGCAGGTGGCGTGGTGGTTAATTTGCTGGACTCCCACATGATGGTTCTTGTCTAGAGCCTGGCAGCTTGAAAATCTCACTCACCTGGCACATGTGTGTATGTGCCCAGAATCCTAGGGAGAAGGGATTGCTGCCTGGTCATCCCCTCTGGGGGGGTGATTTCTCACCTTCGCTCTGTCTCTCTCTCTGGCGAGCAAATGTATCCTATGGCAAATAAAACAAAATTAACAAAATCATTTTATATTACTCAAATATTGTAATGATTATATTATATTGAGTTGTATAAAATAAAGTATATTATTGAAGTTAATCCACCTTTTAAAAACGTTTAAAAACATACAGCTAGAACATTTTAAATTACTTATGTAGTTTGCTATGTATTTCTACTGAACAGTTTTGAATTAGACAGCAAATCTTCTTCATTAGAGTAGCCAACATTATAGAAGGAAAGAATTATTTCAGTCTTCTGCTCCAACAAATAAGTTCCTAAAGTCTCTGTGCTTTAGATTCTCTTACCTGTTAAATGTGGCAGAAAACTTAAATTTTCCTCACAAATTTAACTTCTTAACACATTGACCTAGTGTGTGCAGAAGGCTAGACAATTATTTAGCAGGAGTATTATAAATAAATAGGTAAGCCAGGATGGATATGAATTTGAAGTATTTACTCATTACTTTCTCTTAGAAGATAGGTGTGTATTTTTCAACTCTGGATATTGAACCCAGAATATAATATTTCTGGAGTGAGGAGTTCACTTTCATTTCTTGCTTTATTTTTAACAATGGTAATTTACTTTAGTACAGGTCTATAAGGTAGTAAAGGCATCTCTATTTTACAGATTTAATAACAGACTCAGAGAGGTTCCTAACACCCAACTTGTTAAGAGGCAAGGATTGGCACTTAAGACCATAAGGCCAATACTATTTTCATTATACCTGCCAGGTAACGAACATTCCTCTTTGTAATTTTAGGTGTGGTGATGATCAGCACTCTTCCCCTCAGGAACAGAATGTTTATATAGGTAAATGACATAGAGTTAAAGCTTCTTTGCTTTTATTTGACATAATGTATTAATTTGTATAGCCAATGTTGACATAAACCAGAGTCCTGGAACTTTTATTCTGTACTTTGCTGTCACTGTGAAACTACCGGAGTGGCACTTTGAAATTAGTAAGTCCACAAAATATAGCCACTTAGAGGGGAAAAGAGGTTAGACATTCTAAGCAATTTGTGTTCTCTGGCCACTTATTGTTATCTTTTAAGTTAGAAAAGCAAAATATGGTTATTATAAATATCTAAATATTAATAGTTTAGAAGCATACATAAGGTCAAAAGGGAAATTCCTGCATTCATCATCTTTTCCCAATCCAGTCTGTGAAAACAACCAGTTGGTTACTTGTTTTATTATAAAAGACACCACATTAGTTTAGTGGTTCAAAAATGTTTCATAAATTGTTATAGTGTTCAGCTTGAACCTTTGTATTATTGGCTTTACATTGAATAGTAATTTTCCTGTAATAATGTTATGTGTATACAATTTGTTATTTGTCCTTTGTAGTCATATATTAGATAAAATGGATGTTTTTTTATATTTGTTAAAGATTGTAGTTCTATTAAAAAAAGTGTAATTTCCCAGTTTTAAATTGTAAACATTGGGGAGAAGTTGATTTAGAACACTGATCGCCAAAGATTTTTATTAGAAAAATCAGATTTTTCTTTCACATCACAATTTCATTGTGAGTTGAGATAGCTTATTATGAGATTGGGAAAGATTATTGATGTGATCTCATGAATATGGGAGAGTGGGTATAAAATGTTATTAGTTATTGGTTTGCTTTGTTTTGAATGGCAGAGAAACGGCATTATTTTTAAACATCAATAATCTGTGGAAGAAGAATAAGTAGGTCAGGGTGGTATTTAGGGTATAGTTTCTTACAGCCATCTTAGTGCATGTGCCACAAGTCATTTGCCACACTAATGTAAACATATTTATCTCACATATATTCACATAAAAATCCTAAATATATTTCTTTTTCGTGAAGATCACTTTCCTTACATTAAGGAGAATCAATTATGAGTAAATGAGCTTTGGCCCTTAGAGCCACAGTGGAGTGAGCCATAAGATTTTCTCCACTGGATAGTATTTAGGTTACATCAAATGGGAAACCACTGGTATCTCACTATAATAATTACAGAGATTTTGGAAATTTATTGATAAATTGTCTAATTCTGAACATGTTATCTGAGAGCAAAAGGACAGTATTTGCAAGTCAAATGACTGAAGAATCCATTGTCAGACAATTAAAACATCTTCACTGAGACCCACCGAACTAACCTTTGTGTGGTCTTGTTCTCAGATGGAAATGGTTCCTAGAGACAGTTGACAGCATGAATTTTGAGACGACACTAAATGTGTGTGGGAACTTGCAAACACAAATCTAAGAAAAGGTTTAGGATCAGGGTTTTCTTTGCTACTTTTTACCATGATAGGGTGGGAGTGGGATCTGAGGCCAGGGGTTGGGGGGGAGGCTCCAGAGGGAAAGGTGACGTTAGAGATGCTGGTAAAAGTTAGTCCTGGTCAAGCCTGGGGTGAACAATGACACAGTGTTGTTGTGGGCTGCCTCCACGACTTAGATATTCTTCCCATGTCAGTATAATCACTACTGGGAGGTAGCTCGATTAAGGATTACCATATCATTAATAGTATCCATGACTTTTGTTCAAAGGCTACTTGTGCAATGTTGCCTTGTGGATGAAGCGCCGTAATCCTCTGAGCCGCAGCTGTAGAGAGGGAGGCTCCTTAGAGTCGCCCACACTGACTTCCCTGTCCTCTCGGATCAGTTCTAAAAAACAGACAGAAACAACAGTCAACTCAAAGCCAAAAAAAAGAAACATCCATTCTACATTTCCACATTCATCCCCAAGCTTCAATCCCTGCCAATGTCTCCCATTCATCTCTTCTCTAACATCCAGATCACCACTCGGATGGTGGCCAGATTAAAGGGGAACAATGCAGTTTTAAATGTAAAGTTTGCATCTAATTTTTTTCTTTGCATGAGAAAAAGCACATTGATTCTATCTATGTGCCTGTCTAATGCTTAGCCTGTAGTTTGTCAGGTCTTTCTTATTTTTTTTAGCAACATGAGGCATTCTTGTGTCTTCCAACTGTCTAGGGTTTCTCAGTTTATTTGGCGAAGACACTTAACTTTGAAACTCATATGTGGGTAGAAAATTATATAGAGAGAGTTAATAAACAATGGAGGTTTACTTCATTAATATTATTGGTGCTAAGAAATCTCTACTTCTGATAGGTCTGAGCACTGAGGGAAATAACAAAACTTAGCAGTAGGTTGAAACCTAAGCAAACTTACCCAGATATTGGGAGTTGGGCAGAGGAAAATAAGTAAGTGAATCATATTTGGTAAAACTTCCAAGTGGTAGAAGGCAAGAAGAAATGGATGTAACGTTCAGAGCACATTTTGTTTCATAAAAGTCACTCCCTCAAAGGAGAATGAGGAGAGAGGAAGGAGGGAGAGAAGATCCTTATTTAATTAGCAGAGGAAAATGTTAAAAAGTAGAAATGAAGGTTAGAGTTCAATTTCTTATTTTATACCTTAGTAGTCACACTTGTATTCCAAATTAAATGAAGCTTTGGCTTGATTTACTTATAAACCATAATTTAAAAAGTAATTTTAGTCTTATATTTTCATCTCATTGCTTCATTCAAAGTCATTGTAATTTGAGAACCAGCAGATGGCATAATGATTATGCTGCTGGACTCCCATGTAGTTGACCACGGTTTGAGTCCTGGACCCGGTGACTTAAAACTCATGCCAGGCACATGTGTGTATGTGCCCAAAGTCTCAAGAGGAGAATGGAAGAGAAGGGATTGCGGTGTGGCCATGTATCCTGGGGAACAATTTCTTGCTTTCTGTTTCTCAGTCTCTCTCTGTCTCTCCAGTGAATGCACATCTTCTAGAAAAAATATCTCTCTCTTAAAAAAATCATAATTTTCATAAAAAGCTTTGTAGGAGTCTTCTCCTATGGAGGGCAAACTGCAGTTTTAGCACTGTTTGCAGCTAGGTGTTAAAGTTGAAGTCTGATATTTAGACCATTTTTCCATGAAGTTATTCCATATTTTTCAAGAGCTCTATCAGTAATATAGCTGGCTGTATGATACTTCTTTATCCCTCAATTAGTTCTAAACCTGGGTAATAAAAGAAGAAGTGTTATTTATTGAACCCTTACACAACCATATCTGTGGCTTAGAAGGTCTAAAATTAGTAGTTCTCAAAATGTTGTCTGAGGACCTTTGGGAGTCCTTGAGATTTTTTGTTTTAAAAATTATTTTATTTAACTTTATTTATTTATTTAAATTTGACCAGAGAGGAAGAGAGAGAAAGTGAGAAAGCAAGATCTGGGACTCAAACCACGGTTGGCTATGTGGGAGTCCAGTGCCCTTAACCAACATACAACCTGATGACCCCTTTGAGATTTTTTTAAGGGCCTATGGGGTCAAAACTATTTCCAGGCATCAGCAGATGGCATAATGGTTATGTTGCTGGACTCTCATGTAGTTGGCTGCAGTTCGAGTCCTGGAACCAGTGACTTAAAACTCATGCTGAGTGCATGTGTGTGCAGACCCAAAATACTGAGAGGAAAGTGGAGGATAAGGGATTGCGGTGTGGCCATCTTCCCTGGGGGGTGATTTCTCTGTTTCTGTTTCTCTGTCACTCCATGAATGCACACGCCTTATAGCAAAAAAAAATCTCTCTACCAAAAAGAAAAAGTATTTCCATGATACTACTGAGATTTATTCCCCTTTTCACCTTAATTCTGACAAGCCGAGTTTCCATAGACTGTATCACATGTGATGACATCATTGCTCTGAGGCTGCTCTTTGGAAACTATACTTGTGTGTTCTTCCATTTTTAACATTTTTCAGTTTTGATATTAATGTAGATAGCTTTAATGGATGTATGCATGCTGGACTTTTCAGTAAATGATCATATATAATAAATCAATGCCCTCACATAAATCAATGCTCTTTAGAGTCTTCACTAATCCTAAGAGTGTAAAGGTGTTCTTAGACAGAAAAGTTTGAAAATGGCTACTTTAAAGTTTAAAGAGAAGAGAAATGCTCTTGCCTGAAGCTCTAGGCCTCTGGATGGCAGTGTTACAGAAATGTTTGCGTTCCTTCAAGAGATAGCTAGCTCTGTGATCTTGGACATCTCAATTTACCCAACTGAAAAATGGAATAGATTAATTAATGTATTAATGCAGTATTCACTGAATGTCTTCTAAACTCTGGGTTCTGTCTTTCAGGCAGTCAAGGTACATAAATGAACAACTCTATCACTGCTCTGTAGAAGCTCACAGTTCAGTTGGGGGAACAGACTGGTGAAGACATACTGATAGTAGAAGATACCAGGTGCACAAGAGTGGCTGTGAAAATGCAGAGGGACACCTACTCGAGGGAGCAAGGAGAGGGATGAACACACTAAACTGAATCCTCAAGGACAGGTAAGAATTATCCAGAAGAAAAGGTGAATATGGTTCCACAAATATTAACATATTCAAAAGCCTAAAACAGTGTTTTTCAAATGGTGGGTTAGAACCATGAAATCAATTTAATATGTCATGAAATCAATTTAATATGTCATGATCAGAATTTAAGGAATAGGAAAATATGAGCTGGTCCTGTGACCCAGTGGTTGAGGGAGCCAAATCACATGTGGCCTGTGTAGCTCAAATTCTGGCCCTGGTAGTTCAAAAAACACTTCAGATGTGTGTGTCCAAATCCCAACAAGGTGGAGAAATGGAGGAAAAGAGATTGTGGCATGACCACACTTCACGTGGAATAATTCAAAAAAGGGGAATATTCTCCCTCTCTAGCATGTGCATATGCCCTCTGGCAATTAAAAAAATAAGAAAAAATAGCAGAACAGAACAGCAAATGTCAGATTGCATCTTCCACAGTATGGAACATTACCCTAGCTAACCAATATTCTGGGAGCCAACTGTGATAAAGTATTTGGGGTTAAACCATAGAGTGAGTAGACTTCCACTTCATTCTTATTTTTAATGTGACACTTCACCCTGGGACCAGTTTTCCTTATGTCCTCTCTCTTTTATTTATTTATTTTTTTTGCTATAGGGCGTGTGCGCTTTCCAGAAAGACAGAGAGAGAGACAGAGAGACAGAAAGCAAGAAGTCCCCCCCCCAGGGGGGATGGCCATGCCGCAATCCCCTCTCCTCCATTCTCCTCTGGGGATCTTGGGCACACATGCACACATGCCCGGCTGGATCCAGGACTCAAACCATGGTTGACTACATGGGAGTCCAGCAACATAGCCATTATGCCAACTGCTGGTCCCCATATCCTCACTTAGTTTCTCTGAAGAATAATTTTCTCTTTTCTTGGCAGGAAAGGAGGGTGGAAAGAATTGTTACCTGACTGTGTGGGATCTAACAGCTCTTTCTTTTATTTTTTATTTTTTTAAATTTTTTCTATTTTTTTATTAATTTATTTTTCTTTTTTAAACACTAATATGCTATACATCATTACAGTATACAAACTGAATTTTTCATCCAAAATTGTTGGCTCAATCAAGCGCATCAACATACGTGTTATCAACAAACAATTTTTCATTTCTTATGTCTTGCATATTTTGCATTTTTTTTCAGCTCTTTGTCTAGCTTTCAACCACCTTTTCAATCCCTCTTCTTATCCTTAACTGCAGTCATTCCTAATGCATTCAAATTCTGAGCTTCTCCAGGTATTTATGTAGGAAATTCACTTCTTTGTCTGCATATCCGTCTTCGTGTACTGAGGTTCCCCTCTGCTCCTGAGTTCTCATTCACTTCTCTACTTTCCAGCATCAAAATTTTGTTAATCTTTTATATGATGTTGTCTTCACTGTTGTTTGTTTGTTTGTTTGTTTTTGTTCTTGAGAATTTACGCTGATTTTATTGTCTTTTTCAAAGGATTTTAGGCAAGAGTGAAGATAAACTCATGTATTTAAGCAGAAATTTTAGAAAGGCTTTTTAACAGAATAGCTTTATTGACTGACTAATTACTAGTCCCACTTTCTTCTTCATTTTCTAAGATTTAGTAACATTTGTTCAATTACCTAGGAAAAGAGTTTTATAATATAGTTGTATGCTTTGATTTTTAAAAATTATTTTATTTAACTTATTTATTTATATATATATTTATTTAACTATGACCAGAGAGAGAGAGTGGGAAAGTGAGAAGGCAAGCCACAAGGTCTGGGACTCGAACTGTGGTCAGCCATGTGGGAGTCCAGTGCCTTTAACCACCATACCACCTGCCAGCTTCAATATGCTTTGATTTTAGTAATAAGTTTTTTCTTTTGAGTGTAAGGAATGAAATGGTCTAATCTAGTGATACAGTAAGTCATTTAGAACATGTTATATATCACATGAATGTTGATACTCATTAATAAATTTTAACCAGTCAGTAAGTTAGGATTCATATATTTAGCAGTGCTGACATGGAAAAACTTGGAGAAAGAATCTACTGAGGCAAATTAAAAAGTTTTGAAATATTATATACAGAAAAAAATTATTAGACTGATCATAATGAAGTTAAGAAAATACTCTTGAGGCATTCATCAAAGTGCCTAAAGAAACAGTCATATTATTAATGCAATGTGACATTTGTGTGTGACAGAGTATAGAGTAATAATTGTTAGAGTTTCAGAGACTAGGTTTTCTAACCTCACGTTAAAGTCTCAGGTAATTATGATTTAGTGATTTGGTGTTCCTTCAAATATATTCTATGCAACTGGTGATACAATGTCATTTTACCTTGCCAGAACAGGGCAGAACTTTTTCCAAATGGTGGGGGGCATCATCTAATAACCTTCTAATATCAGTGTTAGCAGTCGGATTCTAGCCAGGGTTTACATATGTGTATTGAGTTTTTTGGTTTGTTTTATTCTGTTTTTGTTATAGGGTACATGCACTCTCTAGAGAGACAGAGAGACAGAGAGAGGAAAAGTGAGAGATTACCCCCTGGGGGAATGGCCATACCGCAATCTCTTCTCCTTCATTTTCCCTCTCTGGATTTGGGCAGGCATGCACATGCACCCGATGTATTTTTCAAGCTGCTGGGTCTGGGACTTTAATTATGCAGTCAGCCATGTTGGATTCAGGTGCCTTAACCACAACACTACTCGCTGGACCCATGTGTAGAATTTTAAATACCCTGAGAATTGGATTAAATATGATTCTCTGGTTTGTACCATTTTAGAAAAGTTTATTTTATTCTTCCATGAGTGAGAAAGACAGAGGTAGAGAGATAGATAGCACTCCCAACAGGGTCTTGATGCTGTGACACACTCCCCACATCAGCCATCCCTGGGTCATGGACGTACATGTGCTTAGCATACTCAGGGAGGTCCCTGGATGTGAACTCAGAACCTTCCCACATAGGTCAGCCTCACAGAGCATCGTGTTAAACTGCTGCACCACTGTCTGGTCTTCTGGTTTGTGTCTTTTGATGTATAATTTAAAAAAATTAACTCAAATAATTGAGAAATAATTTACAAACAATAAAATTCACTCCTTTCAGGAATACAGTTTAGTGGATTCTGATAAGTGTGTACCATCATTAAAATCAAGACCTAAACTATTTCCTTCAGCCTTTATAGTCGATCCCTACCACAGGTAACCACTGATGTGGTCTCTGTTCTCATAGTTTCATCCATCTCAGAATTAGCTTGTATGATTTTAGCAATAAAATATATCGATATACAGATTAATATGAGATGACTTAATACATGAGGAGCAGTGTTACTTAATAGGAAATCACAGGCTATATGGTGTATCAGGGTGTGCTTTTTCCCACTTCTTACTATGTAGACTTTGTTACACCTGCTCAGTTAGTTCTTGCCATGGATGACTATCAGAGAGGTTTAGGATTCCAGGAGCTTAAAATGTTTCTTGTGAGAGGACTTGGGGTTCTTAGTAAACAGCCCTCCTTTGGCCCATCTTCTCAGGAGCTTCTCAGTCACACTTTCTAATTTCCAAACTTCTTGAAGTTGTTTCAGTTTGGGCAGGTTAGGCTCACTGGCCAAATGGTCACATATTGAATCAAAGTACGAGAAAAGTATTACAAGAAGCTAAAAGCAGAAGGACTTTGTGACTGCTTTATTTCCCACAGAGTTACATTTAGAACCGTTTGGATAAGCTTGGAATGTGTTTCTGTCAGCCAGGGCAGATATCCAAGGGTATCTGTGTCAAGAAGGTCTATTAAAAGTATTAGGAGTGGACAACTAGTTACATGCCAAGTCCTTTTTGATTTTGACAGTACCACGTATTTTTAGTTTTAACACAGTACTTTGTAAACTTTAAAAGTTTAAAACAACTAGTAACTTGAAATCTTAAAAGGAAGTCCATTTGTCTCAGTATCCAAATCATTTACACTTACTATATTCTGAAATATGTTGGTTTATTCCCAGATAATTTCCCTTTCAGCAAATCCGAAGGCACATTTCCTCAGTATGCATGCACTAGTTTAATTTATATTTTACTTTCTGTTATTATCAGGAGAAAATCCATATTTATGTCATGCTAGCACTAAAAGGAAACTTAGAGATCATAGTGTTCATCTTCTTTTTGTTAGAGGGAAAGAATCTGAGACTCAGAAAGATGAATCAATTGAAAAAGATTAATTTTAGGAATTAATTTTTATGTAAATTCAAGTACTTTTCTTAGTCATGAAATCTTCCTTTCCTTCTTTCTCTTTCTTTTTAATTGCCAGAGGGTGTATGAGCTCACCAGAAAGAAAGAGTGAGAGGGAGAGAGAGAGGAAGGATCCCTCCCCCATGGGACGTCACACTGCAGTACATTTTTCTCCATTTCTCCATCTCTTCAGAATCTGAGCACACATGCACAATACCCAGTATGTTTTTCAAGTCACCAGGGCGGGTACTCAAACAGTAGTCAGCCTTGTGGGGTCAGGTTTCTCATGCATGGCATTTGCTGCACTGCAGGGCTGGCCCACTCACAAAATATTTCTAAGCTTGAATTGGCACTACATTGGGATCAGAGCCTGTACTACCAACCTACTCTTTATTCTACCAGTGAATAAAACCTATATTTTGGAACAATTCTTCACTGAGGACGTTAATATCTGTCTATCTATCTATCTTATGTTACTACCAACAAATCACTATCACAGGTATGATGATTATCAAATTTGCCTCACCAAAAATATTCATTAAACATTTATCTGCACTAAGCACTAAGACAGCCACTATGGGGCCAGCCAGTGTCATGGTGCTTAAGGTGGCTAGATCTCACGTGGCCTCTGTGTGGTTTAAGTCACAGACCTGACAGCTTGAAAAACACACTGGGTGCATATGCATGCATGCCCAAATTCCTGAGAGGAGACTGGAGAAGAGATTGTGCTATGGCCATACCCCCTTAGGGGTGCTTTCTCACTTCCCCTCTCCCTCTCTCTCTCTGGTAAGTATGCATGCTGTATAGCGACAAAACAAAACAAAAACACTTGAAAATGCCTAGCATGTATAGGTCCTCTATATCTGGTGAGTCTAATTATGAGTGCACATAATCTAAGAAAAAATACATAGATGACACTAGATAAAATATTCATCTTTACATGGTCAACAAATACTGCATTATTTTAAATAAGGTATGCGTGCTCACCTGTACAGAGACAGAGACAGAGGTAAAGAAAGATAACAAGAAAATACTCCACAGGGGAGATGGCCACACTCCAATCCCCTCTCCTCCATTCTTCGCTCTGGACTTTTGGGCATGTATCCACACATGCCTGACATGCTCTTCAAGCTGCTGGGTACAGGATTTGAACTATGCAGTCAACTGTGTAATACAGCTGCCTTAATCACTAGGTCATGGGCTGGCCCCATTTACTGCACATGTGCTCCCTGGGGAAAGAGAGAGGGAAAATGAGAAATCATCTTCTAGGGGCGATGGCCAGATTACAATCCCTTCTCCCTGATTTTCCTCTTGAGATTTTGGACACGCAAACCTGGCGTGAGTTTCAAGCCATTGTGTCTGGGACCTGAATGGCAGTTGGTCATGTGGTAATCCAGTGCCTCAACTATTGTGTCACTCGCTGGCTCCCCAAGTACTGCATTTCTAAGAAACTGAAGAATTTGAAAGCTGTGAGAATGTTCTTCTGATTAGATCAGTATTTCAGAAACTCCTTAATAGACTTGGCTTTCATCTTATAGTAACTCTGCTATTTCTCCACTGAAAAAGGTAAATCAGATTTAAGAACTGAACATTTGATATGTGTGTGTGTATTTCCCATTTGCTGCCTCACTAAGGAGCAGTCATTAAGTATAATTTGATGAATCCTATTAAGTATAGTTATAATTAAGTATAATTTAATGAATTATTGAGATGATTTTCAGTTAGCAGTTATAATCACCTTTAGCTATGGCAACTGCCATGACTAACAGTAATAGAACCTCACTTCCTTGTTTTCCTCTCTCCTCTCGTTCCTTAGAGGAACGATTCCCTTGAATTTCATTTCTGTTAGACCATGTGTCAGTTAGGATAAAGTTCTGTATTCAAACAATATAGATGTGTGTTTTTCTGTTCCATAAAGAAGAAGGATGGAGGCAGATAGCCCAGTGTGCTATGAGACGCTCTCCTTGGTATTATCAAGGACCCAGATTGCTTTGCCATTCTAAACCTTGGTTTCTAACCTTAAAGGTAATCTCATGGTTCACTGGCTTTCATGTTCTAACAGTTGGCCTGAAGAAGGGAGAAAGACAGAGGGCCAAATGGGGCTTCCTTTCTGCTGAGTCTTCTTCCTTTAAGCACTGTGCTCAGCACTCTCACATGATACTTTGGCATCGGCCACATGACCTAGAATTTAGTCATAAGTTTAACCCTAGCTGCAAGGATGGCTGGGAAATGTAGTCTTTGTTTCCAGTAGCTTTATGCCCAGCTAGGAAAGGAGACTGGAAGAGTTAGGAGCTAGGGAAGGAGACAAAAACTCCCCACAGTTTTGTTTATCCATTCACCAGTGGATGTACATTCAAACTATTTCTAATTTTTTAATATTATGAATAAAGTTGCTATGAACATTTATCTATGTCTTTGTGTGGAATGTGTTTTCATTGCTCTGGTAGATTCTTAGTAGAATAGAGGAAAAGAGAGAGAGAAGATGGATGTATGGTGGATAATTAAGCCTCTGCCAGGTTACTTAGGTATAATTATTCTATCTGTATCTGTAAAAGCTTAATTCCTCATAAGTACTGACCCCTAGATATCCTCAGAGAAGCTCTGAGAGTGTACTTGTATCATGTGAGCACCTTCACAGTAATGCTTTACTCTTTACCAGAATGTTTTCACTCATAAGCACATGAATGAAACAAAATACAAACTAGTTTCACAAAATTACACTCTCCCTATATACTTAACAAAATCTTAGCGAGTATAATAGTAAATCCAAAACACAGTAGAATGTTATAAAAATAATTAATGGCTTGTGGAAAAAATTAACTAAAGTATAATTGTTTTTTTAAAAGAATTATTTTATTTAACTTTATTTATTTATTTATTTTAATTTGATCAGAGAGGACAGAGTGAGAGAGAGAGAGAAAGAGAGAGAGAGAGAGTGAGAGAAAGTGAGAAAGCAAGCTGCCAGGTCCAGGACTTGAACCATGGTCAGCCATGTGGGGAGTCCAGCAACCTTAACTACCACGCTACCTGCTGGTCCCATTGTAATTGTTTTATATAACCCTCAAAATAAACTAATTGCTAATATTTAGAGGGGTTGAAAAACTCTAGCACCAGTTTATATTCTACTTTTAATTTCTTTGCATAGGTTTATTAATCATGTATCATTCAAGATAACTTTGAAAAATCCTTTGTATTATGATTATTTACTAGTTGTGTGATTTGAAGTATAATTTACATATTATAAACTCCACCTATTGTAAGTATTCAACTAAATGGTTTTGATAAATTTATTGAGTCATGGAATTGTCACCATAGTTTAGTTTTAGAACATCTTCACCTGCTTTCTGTCCCTATAAATTTGTTTTTAATCTAGACATTTTTTATAAATGGAATCACATGATGTATACTTTCTTCTAGCTTCTTTTACTTAGCATGTTTTTTGAGGTTGATTCATGTTGTAGCATATGTAGGAATTCATCCCTTTTAATTGCTTAATAGTATTCCACTGTGTGGATATACCACATTTTTGTTTATCCATTCACTGCTTTACCAGTGGATGTACATTTAAACTATTTATAAATTTTTACTATCATGAATAATGGTGCTGTGAATATTTGTCTACATGTCTTTGTGTGGAATGTGTTTTTGTTTCTCTGATAGATTCTTAGGAGTAGAATTACTGGGTTGCATCATAAGTTTATATTTAACTACTTAAGAAACTGCCAAACTGTATTCCAAAGTAGTTGTACCATTTTACTTTCCCACTGACAATGCATAAGGGTTTCATTTTCTCCATTTTCCTTCCTGACCTTTATTATTGTCTGTATTTTTAATGATAGCCTTTCCAGTGGGTATCTAGTGGTGTCTCATTGTGGTTTTAATTTGTATTTCCCTAATTACTAAGGATTTTGCTCATCTTTCCATGTGCTTATTAACATTCATATTTTTTCTTTGGAGAAATGTCTATTCAAATCTATTGCCCATTTAAAATAAATCATTAAGCACTTTCTATAGTCATTGTAAGTCCTCTCTCCATATTAAGAATTTAAGGTCTTTATCAAAGATATGGTTTGTACTTATTTTATACCAGTCTATGATTAGCCTTTTTATTTTTTTAGTGCAAAATTTTTCAATTTTGTTGTAGTCTACCTTATCAGTTTTTTTATTATGTATGTATTTATTTATTATTTATTTATTTATTTTATGGCTTGTGCTTTTGGTGTGGAGTTATGGAGTTTTTTTTTTTTAAAGAATTATTTATTTATTTATTTATTACTATTATTTTCACATGTATTTTGCCAGAGAAAGACAGAGAGGAAGACTGAGAAAGCAAGCCGCCAGGTTTGAGACTTGAACTGCTGTTGGCCATGTGGGAATTCCAGAGCCTCAGCCACCACACCACCTGCTGGTCCTGAGTTATGGAGTTTTGAGAAAGTTATCTAACCTCTTCAAGTCTCAGTCTAAAATCTTCAAGTGTCAGTTCATTTGTCTATAAAGTTAGAGCAGTAATTCTTACCTTAAAGGTAACTATGACTTAATATTGATTTCTCTATCTGTTTAGAAAAGAGAAAGGGTAAAGCAATGACGTCAAGTTCAATTTTCAACTTGCTCTTGAGTTCTGCAAATTTTTAGTACTTATGGGCAGTTTCCTGGCAAATGGGGGACTTGGTATGTGTAGAAGCTATTGAACGTGTCTGCTAAGAAATTTTGCTTTCATTTTCTAACCCAAGGGATGATTGTCACAGGTGGAAGAAATGAGCAGGCGAGGTAGGGGGAAATTTGGTAAGAATTAAAGAATAGATAAAGTTTCCTGGCAGTGAGTAAGAGGAAGGGATTATGAAGGGGCTTGAGGAAACTTTGAGGTTAATAGTCAAGGTTAAAAAAAAAAACAACTTGATTATGATGATGGCTTCAGAGTATATTGATGTCTAAACTTACAAAATTATATACTTTAAATATTGTTTTTTTAAAATTGTATGCCAGTTACTTCAATAAAGCTGTTTTTCTTTTTTTAAAGAATGGTCCCTCTCAGGACCAGCAGTTAGCGTAATGGCTATGTCGCTGAACTTCCATGTAGTTGACCGTGGTTCAAGTCCTGGACCTGGTGGTTTAAATTCATGCCAGACACATGTGTGGTATGCCCAAGATCCCGAGAGGAGAAAGGAGGAGAAGGGATTGTGGTGTGGCCATCCCCCCTGGGGGGCGATTTCTTGCTTTCTATCTCTCTGTCTCTATCTTTCTGGTGAACACACATGCCCTATAGCAAAAACCTCTAAAACAAAAGGAGAGAGAGAGAGAAAAAAAAAGAATGATCCCTCTCATTAAGATGGCCATTAAACAAAACAAATCCCACAAATGTTAGTGAGGATATGGATAGATTGAAACCTTTGTGCATTGTTGGTATGAATATAAAATTGCATAGAAGCTATGGGAAACAGTTTGGCAATTAACAGAATCACTCAGCAATTCTTCTTCTGGATATATACCCAAAATAATTGAAAGCAGAGACTTGAACATTTTTATAACCATGTTCACAGCTACATTACTCACAGTAGCCCAAAGATGGAAACAACCCAAATGTCCATTGAAAATGAATGGATAAACAAAATGTGTATACCTACAAAGGATATTGTTCACCCTTAAAAGGGAAAGACATTCTGATACTTGGTGCAATGTGGATGAATCTTGAACTCGTGCTAAATGAAATAAGCCTGACACAAAGGGACAAATACTATACGATTCCATTTATATGAGGTACCTAGAATGAGCAAGTGTCATAGAGACAGAAGGTAGGTGCTTAGGATGGCATGGAGAATTAGTGTTTAATGGATACAGAGTTTCTGTTCGGGATGATGTGAATGTTCTGGAAACGGATAGTGGTGATGGTTGTACAACACTGAGGATGTACTTACTGCCACTGAACTGTACAGTCAATAATGGTTAAAGTGGTAAATTTTAAATGCAGAAAGAGAGAGTGGATGAAATGTGATGATAAGTTTAAGTGATAATAATAATAAATGTATAACATGAAGTTGACATATTAGTACCAGACATAAGGTCAGAAATAGGGAGAGCCTGCTCCCTTCCTGGTTCATTTAGCTTAACGTTTTTTAAGAGAGATTTTTGTTGAGGGGTGCATGCACTCGCTGGAAAGATAGAGACAGAAAACGAGAAATCACCCCACAGTGGGGATGGCCATGCCACAATCCTTTCTCCTCCATTCTCCTCTTAGGATCTTGGGCATGCATTCATGCCCAGCATGAGTTTTAAGCTGTTGGGTTTGGGACTCGAACTCCAGTAGATCTCATGGGAGTCCAGTGACATAATCATTATGCCATCTGCTGGTCCCTATCTTACCATTTATACCTACCAGTTATTATAAATTTATTCTCCCTTTCTTTACCCTGTTATTTCCAGGTATTCATATGGGAGCCTGGAGAAATGCCAAATGGACAATAAATTGAAAGCATTTAGCCTGGGGTGGAGAAGACCTGGGGGAGAACATGACAACAGTGTTTAATTATTTACTAGATGGTCAGGTGAAAGAAAGAGGAGGCTTTTCTTTGTGCTCCAGAGACCAGAAACAGGATTTCATGAGAAACAGATCATTCTTGCCCCTAAAATCCAACAGCATTTTAATAAGTAGAATAGTCTTTAAATGAACAGACTCCTTAGAATGCAAACATGATCAGCGGTGTTGAAAAGTGGATTGCTACACTTTGTGGGATTTTGAACCACGTGGTTTCTGTATTAGTATCCCGGTAGGAAGGAGAAGGAACTTTCAGCTGGTATTTTTTTTTTTCTTTTAATTTGCTATAAGGCACACATGCTCACAGAGAGAGAGAGAGAGAGAGAGAGAGAGAGAGAGAGAGAGAGAAATCACCTCCCCTCTCAGGGGTGGATGGCTACACTGTAAGCCCTTCTCCTCCATCCTCCTCTTGGAATTTTGGGCACATGTGCTCATGTGCCTGGCACGTTTTCCAAGCCACCGGGTCCGGGACTTAACCACAATGCCATTGTCTGGGATTTAAGAGCATTTATTATTTTTTAAAGAGATTTTTGTTACAGGGTGCATGTGCTTGCTGGAGAGAGAGAGAGAGAGAGAGAGAGAGAGAGAGAGAGAGAGAGAAAGTGAGAAAGTGAGAAAGTGGGGTGCCCCAGGGGGGATAGCCATGCCACAGTCTCCTTTCTGGATTTTGGGCATGCATGTTTGTACGCCTGGTGTGATTTTCAAGCCACCAGATCTGGGACTCAAATCATGGTCAACTACGTGGGAGTCCAGAGATGTAACAATTATGCCATCTGCTGGTCCCAAGAGTATTTATTATAATATAGGACTTGTTTGCAGAGGTGTGAGCAAAGATGAGGGAGCCTAGAAGGGATATTGATGCACCTAAGAACTAGTAACAGTGGGAGGGTCTTATCATCAGACCTGAAGGAAGGAAGGAGGCAAAGCTGTTTAAGGAGCCCAGTGGAGGTGTGAAAGAGGGGCCATCAACAGCTGGGAGGGGGACCACCCAGTAGGAACTGATAGTCAGAGAAGGAGCAGCCATTGCCAGAACCTGGCGGTAAGGCAGTGATGCAGCAGAGCAGAACTTCCTCCCAGCATTCCTTCTCCCACTGTTGTCTTTCTTCGTCAAACCCAGCTGAAGCCAGAGGGCACAGGATCTCAGGTGAGACAGTTTGTAGAGAGAGCTAACCTTCATGAGGCACTAAGCAGGGCTGGGAAATGTGTCTCTGAGATTGCTTCCTCACAGAGACTTGTAAGCCTTGAGTTTATAATAAACTTGATTCTCATAGCAGATAGTCCAGTTCACCCCTCCCCATCTTGAAAGGAGAAAAGAACCTGAAGATTATATTTGATATTCCATGAATGATGCTTTCATCATGTGAAAATGAGAGGTGCTTGGGTTTTTTGGCGATACCCATAAAGATCAGGGAGATGCCCTTAAAAGCTGAAAGGTAGGAAAGATGCCCTCTATCAGTGAGCATAATTTTATTGGGCACTTACTATCTGCTGGGCACTGATTTACGTGTTTTGGATTCAGTGGTGAGAAAGGCAGAAATTCTTCTCCCCTTAAATGTTAGAAATAGAGACAGACAATAAGCACATAAGCAAATTATCCAAGCTGCCATCACACAGTGTGGTAAATTGGTTAAGATCATGAACTGTGCCACTTCCTAGCTGTGTGACTCTCGCTGAGTTACTTAACCTCTATGTGTCTCAGCTACGTCTTTGTAAATGCTGATTAGTGATTGTATTCCCTGATACGGTCCTTATAGACATAAAGCATTTAGAACATTGCCAGCACATACAAGGGCTGTAGATAAATCTTTGCTAGTATTAGTATCAGGCACCATTAAGGACAAGGTGATAGATGAGATAATAAAGCAGAAAAAAAAGTGCAGAGAAAAAGAATGGTAGGTGTGAACACAATAGGGGCAGTGGGGTAGGGAGCTGGAGGGCTGCTGAGCAGACTGACCTACCTTTAGGGAAGAGACAGGTTCTGGAGGAAGGTAACAGGGAGGTCACCTGAGCCCTCACAAAGTGCTATCAAGGTCCTCAAGGACAAATGACACGAGAGAAGTGCATTTTTGTGGCCTCTTCAATGACAAACACAAGGCTAAGTAAAGTAGAAGCCATTTTTACGATATTCATTCTAATCATATTTAGGTTGTTTAAAGGTCAAAAGAAGCAAAAGATGTTTAAAACAGGCAGAAACACTGTTTCTAAGAGCTCAGACTCTGAAATCAGTCTGGCATGATTTCAAATCCCTGGTCTGCCTTTTACTATTACCTGACCTGGGACAAATGTTTTTAAAAAAGAATTATTTATTTATTCAATTGCACTTGTTATTATTATTATTATTTTTTATTTGACCAGAGATAGATGAGAGAGATAGAAAGGGAAAGTGAGAAAGCAAACCACAAGGTCTGGGACTCGAACTGTGGTCGACCATATGGGAATCCAGTGCCCCCAACCACCATGCCACCTGCCGGCTCTATTTTTTTTTTAAACACTTTTATTTCTAAAGAGAGATTTTTGTATAGGGCCTTTGTACTTACTGGAGAGACAGAGAGGCAGGAAGTGAGAAATCCCCCCCCCCCCCCCAGGGTGGTGAGGGCATGGGGACACTGCAATCCTGTCTCCATTCTCTTTTTGAGAACTGTGGGCATGCACACACACGCACCCAGGGTGAGTTTTAAGCCACCGGGTCTGGGAGTCAGCAACATAACTGTTATGCCATCTGCTGGTCCCAAGGGACAAATGATATACTTAACCTTGTTGATGTGTTTTCTTCTTTTGAGAAATGGAAATAATCATAATAATCATAATTCATAGCTTGGTTTGAGTCTGAAATGAAATTTTTTTTTTTGAGAGGTTTTTGCTATAGGGCACGTGCGCTCACCAGACAGACAGAGACAGACAGAGAGACAGAAAGCGAGAAATCACCCCCTGTGGGGATGGCCACGCTGCAATCCCTCTCTTCTATTCTCCTCTCGGGATCTTGGGCACACACGCACACGCGCCTGGCATGAGTTTTAAGCCACCGGGTCCAGGACGCGAACCGCAGTCGACTACATGGGAGTCAAGTGACATAGCCATTACGTTAACTGATGGTCCCTGAAATTTTCTTTTTTTTAAGAGACATTTTTGCACTTGCCAGAGAGACAGAAAGTGAGAGATCAACCCCGCCCACCCCCGGGGGATGGCCACACCATGATCCCTTCTCCTCTGTTTTCCTCTAGAGATTTTGGGTGCACACATGCACACACATGCACCTGGCGTGAGTTCTAAGCCACCAGGTCCACAACTTGAACCGCAGTCAGCCATGTGGGAGTCCAGTGACGTAACCATTATCCCATCTGTTGGTCCCAAGCCTGAGGAAATTTATTACAGGAGAAATTATTTTGAAGTTTTAATTTAGGACAGTTGGTATTTAGCATCAAAACACCTACAACTTTCAGAATGGTAGACAAAAAATGAATGATGATCGGCAATATAGAAAGGCCTTCTATAATGTTTCCCTTTTCTCTGTTAGAACTTGTTTCGTCATTTAGCACTTGGGCACTAATCTATTATATTTCAGAGACCAAGAACAAGTGAATATGTGAAGGAAAATCTTACTATTATATTTAAAGAACTTTCCTTTGGTTTTTCTTTTCTCTTTCCTTTCTCTCTCGTTTTTGGGAAAGTTAACCTCTTTACAATTCAAGAGAGGTTTCTCATTCATCTTCAGAAGCTGCTATATATTATGACATGCAGCATTTGCCAAATCAAATACTTTGCTTAACATCCCTTACCAATTTAGTAGAAAGATTCTTCTCCAGGGATGTAGAGCTGCCATAGATCTCTTTTGCAAAGTAACTGGGCCTTTCTCTTCCAGGAGAATTGGCTGGCTTGATGTTACTGGCTTCAATCTGTGTGACTTCTTGTCTGAATCCCCCACGCTGAGTTCTTGTGTTCTCTTCTTCCAAAGGTCACGTCCTACACAGTGTCCCCACTGTGCTGGGTCAACAGGAACACAGGATGGCCATTTTCGTTCATCATTATTTGCCTAAACCTAGAGAAAATAAGATCATTATTGATTTCACCCTTAGGTTTCCCTTACAAACTGTGTTGTTGTATACACACAGTAATTGTTTTCACTCTTCAGGCATGTGTAAGAGGTAAAGATGGAGCCTCTGCTTTTCAGTTTGGGCAGGATACGATTGAATAGTGAACACGATACAGAGAGTGGTTGATATAATCTCTTTATTTCTTCCAGTAGTCATTGAGACTATTTCAAGCATGTACAAGATCAAGCTTTAAAGCTTTGTGTGTGTGTGTGTTTCCATAGAATGCTAGAAATACTATGCTCTCTTTTAAAAATTAAATTAAATTAACCAAAAAGGGAAAGAAAAAGGGCCTGCATTTTCTGAGATTTCCCTAGAGGCTTTTTATCTGTTTAAACTAACCAGGGATTTTTCACATATTGACATAAGCATTCATTTGCTAATTTGTTGGACATTAAACTGCGTGGAGCCTTCCCCAGAATCTTGAATGAAGCTGAAATACTTGGGTCCTTAGGGTTGCTCAAGTCCTGCAGCATTCCCTGCACACATATGGTTTTTCCTCCTCTATCTCCTTAGATAAAAGTCAACGCTGATCGCCTTAAGGAAAGAATGAGTTAAATGGACCAATATTCTAGGGCTGGATCTAAAAAACCCGGTCTTTTCAGAGGCCCCCTTAGCACCTGCAGCAGCAAGGTCATTTGCACATACATAAATAAATAAATTAACAATGAATAAATAATTTAATCCTGGCCACACAATGCCACCTTGCAGATTTGATCCTTTGCAGCTCCCAGTGAATTTGTCCATTTCTAATTCTTTTTGATAAAGTCCTCAGATACTTGCTGACTGTCAGGCTCATTTTCTTATTGTTTTCGCTTGATTAGTTCTGTATGACCTAAGGTCGCCCTTAAAATCCACATCTCTCGTGAAGACTCCTAAAAGGCCTTCTTTTTCGCACTCCCCAGAAAGGGATGGAAAGTGCCTGCTATTTCTTCACACAAAAGCCTGGAAGGTTTTTCGTCACTAGCCTCCTGAAGCAGCCCTTCATTCACCCAAGCGCAAAAATAACTCATTAAGGGGTCTGTGTTTTTGTAGCGTCTTTATCCTTTACACTTGGGTGTGCCTGTGTCAGGTCTCCTGGGTCCTGGAGGAGGTGGACCACCTCCCATTTAGCTCTGCTGGGAAGCCCTGGCAGTGACAGCTTCTGGCTGGGCACCTGCCCACCCACACCAAGTGCCCCAAAGTGTTTCTGCCGTGGTCTTCATAAAAGATGCTGCCTTCATGAGTGGGGAGTCTGGAGAGAGGGTTGCCTTTCTTTTTTAAGTTTATTTTATTCATGAGAGAGTGCTTGCATGTGCACAAGAGAGGGAGAAGCATTCTCAACAGTGTCCTGCCACACTACAATACTCTTTCCTAGCCCTCCAGTTCCTCAGGATCCTGGGCACTCACAACCGGGTGTGTTTCATGTTGACTGGGCAGGGGATCCGAACTGAAGTCAGCCATGTGGCTTTTAGCACTGCAGTTTAGTACTCTACTGATTGTGCCACAGAGACTGAGCTATGTTTTTCTTTTCTAAGCGCTGGCTGGGAGCTTGCTGTACATCCAGTGTAGGCTGTGGGCCTCGGGGCAGGAATCCTGCCTGATCCTTATGTCTCTGTGATTCCCCAGGTCTGGCCTTCTCACACTCGTATCATTTCTGCTCACTCACTAGTCACCATTTCCCCCACCGAAAGGTCGGCTCCTTGAGTGGATAAGACAGGAAAACCTTACATTGGCCAAATACGATAGCTTTAATTAATAGGAACTACATTCTTCACTTCTGTTTTTATTGAAAAATTCATAGACTGTTAAGCTCAATTATCTGTATCCTTCAACAGTTCTGATAAAGTTTTCAATGATTTTTAACTGTCAGGTCTTAGATTTTCAAGCTTTTCTTTGTCATTTTTTTCTCTTCTCTTTTTGCTATTAATATAAGAAGTTTGTCAATTGTTACTTTTTTATTAGCAACAGTGAGTCTCTTGAGTTCTTGAAGATATTAATGAAAATTGTAGGAAGTTGACTACATGATCAAATTTTAAAATCTCATATATTTGCTTTTATGTGATACAATTTTAAGAGCAATTCTTTTATGTATTATGATGTATTTCAGCAACTTTCAAGAAGGACAAATTATCTAGGATAAATTGCTAAAGCCTGATAAGAATTTGACTCTGTCTTCTGAATTTTAAAAAATGAATATTCTTGGCCCCAGATAAAGTCAGGGTCCCTTTGTCAGGGGAGCAGGAAGCCTTGGAAGAGCACACACTGATGTGTGTAACTCCCAATAAACTGAACTGACCACAGTGATACTTCACATGTTGAGGATCCTCAGCTCAGATAAGCCCTGCAGGCAGCAGTTACCAAAAGTCACAAATATACATTGGTCTGTATCAAATCTGAGCCAGTGAAACAAAATTTCATCCAAAAGACTGATCATCTTGGGATAGTAACAGAAAAGAAAAAAACGTAACTTGATGCACTTGATTGTGACTTTGTGTTCAATGTTGATTGTTCTTCCAGTTATTCTGGGCATTCTGTAGAAGCACTGAGGACTCCTGGGCAATCAAAATATTGTTCCTGGGGGAAGAGAAAGGGTTTTTGAAATTATTGTGCCTTTCTTTTCAAGAGAGAATTACTTGGGCTTTTTGATAGAAATCTCTATTGAATGTTTCTGAGCTGTGTGACGAGCCATCAGTGTAGAAGCAGAAGTGTCTCTCCTTCTGGAAGGAGAACTGCAACAAAGACTTCCAGAATTGGTGCGACTGCCACAAAGGCAACACATACCAAGTCCTAATAGCAATTCAAGCATTTCCTTCATTGGAAAGTTCTGCACCATTTCAAAGCTATGGAAAATATGGAGAACGAAAGGCTGCCAGGTGGCGTGGTATTTAAGGGCACTGGATTCCCACATGGCTGACTACCGTTTGAGTCCCAGACATGGTGACTTGCTTTCTCACTTTCTCTCTCTCTCTGTCCCTGTCTGGTCAAATTAAAATAAATAAAGTTAAATAAAATAATTCTTAAACAACAACAAAAAAGAAAATATGGAGAATGATATAACTAATACTTTTTTCCTGCTACCTGGATTCAAAATAGTGTTAACATTCTGCATATTTACTTTAGCTCTTCTCGTTAAGAAATCAAATTTTATAGATAAACTTAAGTCCTCTTTGTCTCCTGATCACACACCTTCTGTGCCTCCCCAAAATAATGCTCAAGCTAACTATACTTCTCAAGGAACTTTTACTTTCACTCTCCTATCTCCATTAATTTACTTATATGAAAGTATAATTCCAATTTTGTAAATATAGTGTACATTTATATATGCTCACACACAGAGCAGAGTGAAGAAAGCACATGAAAAAGTTAACAGTTGATTGTTACAAAATTTAGGATTTTCTTCTTTTGTGCTTTTTTTTTTGTACATATTATTATTGATTATAAATTAGGTGATGAGTATGATAAAATAATTAATAATGGTTAAATAATGATAAAAACATTAAATGCTAACATCTTTTACTGTTTTACACTGTGTGAAAAAGCATGCTAAGGTTGATTGGAAACTGAAAAATAAAATTTACTGATTTCTCTCATTAGAACAAAAAAGTATGCTAAGCTTTTTCTAACTCCTAGAGTGTATAAAACCTACTGGTACAAAACAGTTGGATTCTACTCTTAACTTCATGGTAGCTTCCTCAGCGAGAAGGCAAAAATTGGTAAGAAAACATTCAGCAAACATCAAGACTAGCTAGACCTGAATCTAATGATAAAGAGTAACACTCAGCTATTTACCACTTGGTCTAGGGCCAGTGTGTACAACTGTACACGGAAGTCCCAAAGTCCAGCCTCTTGTGCTTTCCTTTTGTCTCATTCCCATTTTTTCTGTTTTTCCAAAATGGCCCCGTGCACTCTGGCTTCTTACATTGGAATATAGATCTGAGACTTGGGTTTAAGCTCTGAAAAAAGCAAGCAAGTTGAACTAGTCTCATGACCTGCTTTGGTCGGCTATTTATACTGATCAAACTGGGTGAAGGGAGATTCATTAAGTCTACCCTAGCTCACAGAAGCTCTACTTTAATGGTTAGGGTTGACTCTTTTGCTTGTTAAGTGTTTACTTACTAGGTTTATCATCTGTGTCTCTATATCTCTCAGAAACTCGTAAAAATGGATAGTCTAAAGAATTTAGGAGATTCTTATTACTCAGCAATACCCCAAAATCTCAACATTTGCCATAGTCAGTGAACACTGAGTTAGACATAACTTACTTTAAGACCTTTTAACTCAACAGATTGAATATTTTATCTACTCAGAATAGTTTATCTAGCCAGACTGTAAACAACAGAATGTCCTTGGGGAGTTCAGTGAGAGGCCAGAGACCTCTCCTATCAAGAGGGGAGGTTGAGTAGGGAAACATTCTGAAATCCTCCAGAGGCCAACAGCTTCCTTTGAGCTTATGAGTTCTTTTCTGAAAGAACTTTCTACAGCGATGAGGAAACAGTAAGCATATCCTTACACCAGAATCCTGCCTGACCAGTGGAGGGTTATTCTGTGTAGGCTTCTTGCCTATGTGTGGGAGTAGTCAACAACAAAGGAATGAATACTTAGGATAACCACTGGGGTTATTATTCAACTGGTGGTTGGTATAATCAAGTGTAAGAACTTTTAGCACAGGAGACGAGCCGGACAGAGGCCATCTTCATCAGAGATTGTATCATTGACTGAGCTATATTGTAGGAGTTTGAGTATGGGACTTACTAAACTCGTATGTTTAAAGGATGCTATTCCTTTTAGATAACGTTGCTGTTGAGTTCTATCATCAAGGGATGCTTCCCAGTCCATCAGTCTTCTCTTTATCTCCATGGCTCCTTTGAGGGACTTAGCCACACTAGTGGATACATCCAATTTCAGAATTAGTTAATAGTCTACACCCCTTAAACAAGCACATCTTCACATTCAATGTAGTTTAATAGAGCTACTGGGGGTAGATACTTCTGTTATCAGAAGTATACTAAAGTGTTAAATCTTAGAAGAGACCTAAGAATTATCAAACTTAAAATCCCTCATTTTACTGAAGAGGAAATCAAGACCCAGAGAGTTGGTATGGTTTAGTGCTGCTTTTCTCATTGTAATACTTGATGGATAAATATTGCAGGAAAAGGAACAACTATCTTATTTTCTGCTCAATATATTGATGTTAAATTTATCCTATACTGTGTTGACTTTTTGTGTTCTTCCGTGATTTTTCTAGATCACTATAATTTGGGTTCCTGGTGAATTTTCATAATTTATGTAACTGAAATAAAAATTGGAATCTATCAGGAAAGTCATAACACATGTTTGCATAGAAAAAGTACATCATTACTTTCCTGGCAACGTAATAATTCTGAGAGTCCTCTTATTACAGTTGAATTAAATCAACATATAAAAAAATAAACAAAGCTTTCTTTATTATTTTTTTCCCTCGAGTTTTTTTTTTTTTTTTTTAAAACTATAGGGCAGGTGATTTAAGATAATTAAAACTCTGGTTTCCAAACACTGTCAGGCAATTAAAAAAAAAAATCTGAAGATTCAGATGAGATGAATTTCAGACACACCTCACACAGGAAAATATGTATGTTCTTTTAAAGAGGTAGGAAATCTTGGGACCAGCAGTTAGCATAATGGCTATGTCGCTGGACTCCCATGTAGTCGACAGCGGTTTGAGTCCCAGACCCGGAGGCTTAAAACTCATGCTGGGCGCATGTGTGTGCATGCCCAAGATCCCGAGAGGAGAATGGAGAAGAAGGGATTGTGGCGTGGCCATCTCCCCTGG
>NW_006160208.1:2497118-2497470 GCF_000334495.1 Tupaia belangeri chinensis | reverse complement strand
TCCCATCTCCTCTCGGGATCTTGCACATGCACACATGCCCGGCATGAGTTTAAGCCACTGGGTCTGGGACTTGAACCGCAGTCAACTACATGGGAGTCCAGCAACATAGCCATTATGCTAACTGTTGGTCCCTCCAAGGTGATTTAAGATAATTAAAACTCTGGTTTCCAAACACTGTCAGGCAATTAAAAAAAAAAATCTGAAGATTCAGATGAGATGAATTTCAGACACACCTCACACAGGAAAATATGTATGTTCTTTTAAAGAGGTAGGAAATCTTGGGACCAGCAGTTAGCATAATGGCTATGTCGCTGGACTCCCATGTAGTCGACAGCGGTTTGAGTCCCAGACC
>NW_006160208.1:2491708-2496831 GCF_000334495.1 Tupaia belangeri chinensis | reverse complement strand
CTCAAACCGTGGTCGACTACGTGGGAGTCCAGCGACATAGCCATTACGCTAACTGCTAGTCCCTAAAGAGGTTTTTTTTTAAGGTTATCATACTGCACTTCTTTTTTCTTAAAGCTTCATTTTCTTTCCAAATATATGTTTTACCAAAGAATAAATTATAATCTAGCTTGAGAAAACAAATAGAGACTCTTTAAGAAAAATCAAGTGAAATAATTCACAATTATACATAATTCATAATTCATTCATGCATTCATTTGCTGGAGTTTATTGAAAATCCTCACTGTATTATGCTCTACTGTAAAGCTTTTGAAACAGTCCCAAGACGGAAAACCCAATAGCATAAAACTGAGGCAGAGTGTATTTCTTTTTCTTTCTTTAGAATAATTTTTTATTTAACACCACTTACTCATTTATTTAATACAATTTGACCAGAAAGGGACAGAGTAAGAGAGAGAGAGAGAGAGAAGGAAAGTGAGAAAGCAAGCCCCCAGGTCCGGGACTCAAACCAGTCAGCCATGTGGAAGTCCAGCACCCTTAACCACCACACCCCCTGGGGGCCCTGGCACAGTGTATTTCTACATGGTCATATACTTGGTATAGTTCTTTTAAAAATTTGATCTCTCACTGTTCCAGTACAATTATGATTCACACTATTTTATTTAGAGGTTGACATTGATTTTGAAACAACAAGAGGGGTATCTGTACTCTTTGGAAAACACAGATCACAAACCAAGACAAGACCCTGAATTTCATGGAGTTTTTAAGACACTTTGGCTACTCACCAAAATCTACCCATTCTCCCATTGCCAAAATTAGTATCCCTAGAAAAGGTGACGACTACTTCAAGATGTGTTCTAAAATGCTCAGCTGTGATTCAGACATACTTGTAGATAGAGTACAGCCAAAGGTAAGAACTTATGTCTCCCCTGGCCCCAGTCAGTCCTGTGAGGAGCGTAAGTCTTTGAGTGCATAACTGCACACTTAGTTTGCTGTTGAGCCTCAGAATGGCAGTGGTTGATCAGTTGATAATGTTATACATTGATCCTGTCATCCTGGCTACAATTCGAAGGACAACATGTCAAGCAGTACCAATGTCATTTGTGATTTCTCGCAAATAGGAAATACTCTTCTGTCCATATCTCCCCTATCACCAAGTCCTCACAAAGAATAACTTGTAATCCTGCTCCTAAAACTCTGGCTATAGCTCCTGGCTCCCTCATTCTTTACAATGAATAAGGCTATATTACATATTTCTTAACTATTTTGTGATTTACAACCTAACTTTTTTATACTACTTAATTTGTTCTCCTGAAAGCATTTTCACTGAATATTTCAAAAAAAGCATGTTTAGGGCCAGATGCAGTGTTGCAGCAGTAATGTGATACTCCGCAGTGCTGAGGCTTCATGGGAAGGACTCGGGTTCAAGTTCTGAGGTCTCCCTTTGCACACTGGATGTGTGTTCATGTCCAAGATCCTGGCTGACTGAGGTTGGGGATAGGATCTTAGCATGAAAACCCTGATAGGAATGCCTTTCTCCCTGTGTCTCCTCTCACAGCAGAAGAGGAGACAAAACAAAACAAAAGGTTTAGAAATTTAAGAACAGTAGGTTTTAACCCACCTGTCTAGTTACTTAGTTTTGACACATGAGAAAGATGATTAAGAACTGACAACAGTGATAGAGTCTTAGACACTAAAGGTACATTGGGTTGTTAGGGTAGTGATGATAGACTGCGAGGTGGGTTTGTAGGTCTGGATTAAGTGAAGCTTGTATCAGTCCTTTACTATGAAATTGATATTAGTCATTTTCACTTCTCTTTATATGTCTTAGCTGTTGCTTCCTTTCTACTTTTGGTTTCTTCTTGGTATTGTTAAGTTTATACTTAATGCAGTGTTTTTTTGCAAGGGGGGAGGTGGGCTAGTAATCACTTCCTTGAAAACCTCATGAGCTCCCCCTGCTGTTTTGTGTCTGAAAGTACAAGTTTTTTCATTTTTGTTTCCCAAAAGCATACTGTTCAAAGAATGAACATTCTGTGTGGGTTTCCCTGACCTAAGAGGAAGATTAATACTTGTTAACTTTTTCTTGAAGATTTACAAAAACAGAAAGGAAAAGAAGCTTCTTTGAGAATTTTCTCTAGGTTGTCATTAACCTAGGGTAAGAGAGCTGTCTTTATTTGATCTAAGAGGCAGGATTGTAATACCACTTTGGAAAAACTTCCTGTGACAAATAAAGAAATATATGATAGGGACCAGCAGTTGGCATAATGGCTATGTTGCTAGACTCCCATGTAATCGACCACGGTTTGAGTCCCCGACCTCGTGGCTTAAACTCATGCTGGGCAGCTGTGCGTGCGTGCCCAAGATCCCGAGAGGAGAATGGAGAAGAAGGGATTGTGGTGTGGCCAACCCCCTGGGGGGTGATTTCTATATATATAAAATGAAGTTACAACATCATAAAATGGAATAACTAAAGCCTGGAAGAGGTATTGTTACTTAATTCATTTTTAGTCTGTAGAATTTCAGAAAAAAAGCAATATTTTTAAAATATGTCATTCAAGGTCCAGACAGTGATACAGTAGTAAAACACAACACTCTTTGAGACATTCCCACATGGGAAGGTTTCTGATTCAAGTCTGGAGACCTCCTTGAATTTGCCAGGTACATACATGTCCACAATTCAGGGCTGGCTGAAAACTGAATGTAGGTTACAGCATCAAGACACTGTTTGTGGGGACCAGCAGTTAGCATAATGGCTATGTCACTGGACTCCCATGTAGTCAACCGCGGTTCGAGTCCCACTCTCTGTCTCTCTGTCTTTCTGGAAATCACACACGCCCTATAGCAAAAACCTCTCCAAAAAAAAAAAAAAATTTGGGGTATTGTCTCTCTTTCTCTCTGTCTCTGTCTTTCTGGCTCATGAAAGAAATAAGTAAACTTAAGGAAATATGCTATCAATACAATTTCTATTGTGTTAAAATTTTTTCCTGACATGTCTTGAAACCACATGTGATCTTATTTAAATTTATTGTGAATTTTCAGCAAGATAATAAATGTCACATGGAAATTACTTTTATATAAATATATGAGTTAATAGGGTATCACATTATATCACAAATGGAAAAAAGTCAGAAAATAGGAATTCATCACATTACTAATGTTTATATTAAAACATCTACTAGTCACCAGTCCCAATACGAGTTTGGGGATACAATAGTGACTGAAACAGAAGTTTCTGCTTTTGGGTGTCTTACAGTCTACTAGGCAGGTGTTTACAAAACAACATGTAGATAAATATATAATTAAAATTTTTGAGTAATTCGTTGGATATAACAACAAAACACAAGCAAAGGAAGAAGAAAACAGATGAATTAGACTTAATCAAATTGGAAAACTTCTATGTATTAAAGAAAACCATCAACAGAGTAAAAAGGCAACCCATGGAATAGGAGAAAATATTTGCAAGTCATAAATCTGATAAAGGATTAATAGAATACATGAAGACCCATTACAACTCAACAGCACCAAAATCCTGATTTTAAAATGGGCATAGGACTCGAATAGATATCTTCCCAAGGTTATACAAATAGCCAATTAGTGCATAAAAAGATGGTTAACATTAATGCAATATTTGATTTGCATTAGGGAAATGCAAACTAAAACTACAATGAGATACCTCTTCACAGCCATCAGGATAGCTACTGTTAAGCAAAAACAACAGAAATAGTGAGTGTATCCACTCTAGGGTATTCCTTTGATATGAATGAATAATTAGAAAATACTTGGTTTTGATGGGGTCATGATTAAGAAATGATATACTGGTCTTGTTTATAGGATTCTTTTATAGTACATACAATTCAGTGATCAGCCAACAAATTGTTTTTTAGAGCTTATTGAATCTCAGTGTTTTTGTTTGTTTGTTTTGCCTGTCCACACAAGATAGGACTTAATTTATTAAAAACAAAAACAAAAACGAAAACAACTGCTGGGGTCAAATGGCATAGTTGATTAAAGCACTGGATTCTCACATGGCCAACCATGATTCGAGTCCCAGACCTAGCAGCTTGGAAGTCACACTGGGCAGTGTGCATGTGTGCCCAAAATCCCAAGAGGAGAATAGAGGAGAAAAGATTGCGGTGTTGCTGTCCTTCCTGAGAGATGATTTCTCACTTTCCCTTTCCTTGTCTTTGTCTCTCTGGTAAGCACATGTGCCTTTTGGCAAAAACCTGAAAAAAAAAAAAAAAAAAAAAAGCCAGTATTTTCCTATGCCATGATTTGGAACCAGTGATCCTGTGGCCACATAGCACAGAACAATGAAATATGGTTCCATGGCTGAAACTTTAAGGTGATTAAGAGTAATGTCTTTGAAATATACTTATTTATCTTAGATGGCCATTTGATCTTTAAATAAGAGAAATTTTGTACATTCTACAGAACTCCTGTTTATAATAAAATTTATTTTCAATTCTGAACTGTGGACAAAAAAAGGGCATTTTTCTCCAACTTTCTTTTTTTTATTTTGATTTTTTTCCTATAGAGTGCATGCATGCACTCACCAGAAAGAGAGAGACAGAGAGACAGATAGCACTCCCCAAGGGGGATGGCCACGCCACAATCCCTTCTCCTCCATTCTTCTCTGAGGATCTTGGGCATGCACGCACAGTCACCTGGAGTGAGTTTAAGCCACTGGGTCTAGGACTCAAACCACGGTTGACTGCATGGGAGTCCAGTGACATAGCCATTACGACAACTGCTGGTCTCTCTTCAAGATTTTTAAACTGATTTTTATTTGCAAATGGTTTACCAAATTTTGTCAGTAAATTTTCCATATAGAAACATTTTAAAGTCATTTCTAATAAGTGATGACATCTAGTCTATTCCCTACTCCTTGATTCATTTAGATTTCTTTTGTCAAAAATAAATGTGGTGAAATATTTCTCACAATAAAGCAGCACAACATCCATCTTTACTAAGTATGAGGGATGCCAGTTGTGGATAAACTTAGTTACTCTTCGTTAATCTGGAAAAAGCAAACCTAACGATTTTCTGATGAGCATGTTTCATGAATCCTTCACTATGCTCCATTCTGTCACATTTGCATTTTTCGTGTTATATTGCAACTTTAACTT
>NW_006160208.1:2489185-2491690 GCF_000334495.1 Tupaia belangeri chinensis | reverse complement strand
TCTAAATTAATTTTCCAAAGTTGGAGTGTCATCTTTTACCCCTTAGGCTATGCATTAATTGAGGGTTTCTTTTCAGTATGACTTCCTAGTTTCTAGTATACAATATTTCTGCCTCCTATATCTTTGTTCTGCACAATCATCTTATCTTTAGTCCGATCAGCTAAGAAAAAAGATGGTCATACTAACAGGTAAAGTGTACAAGGTGTTTGTGTGTTTTGTGTAGCTTCAGAATTAGACTGAAATAGCCGGGCACAGATATAGTCTTGTCATTTTGTTTACACATTGGGGAAAATCAATTCAGTTTATTACATGTTTCATGTCACTGCAAGTTTTGCCAAGCTGGAAACTTGGACCTTTGATGTGTAGTGATGTTTTAATTCTACTTTTCATAACCTGGAAATCAGACTGTTGTTTTTGCATGATGTACTTAGTGTCTCATGACTGGAATTTGTTTTGTTTCATAGTATCTGCACTCCTTGTATTTTTCAAGAGCTATTTGGTAAACAGATGGTGTATTTCTCCATTGAAAATCCAATAAAGGGGCCAGTAGGGGTGCTGGACTCCTACATGGTCAACCGTGACTCCAATATCAGACCTAGCAGTTTGCTTTCTTACTTCCCTCTCTGTCTCTCTGTCTCTCTCTGGTCAATTAAAAAATATAATTAAATAAAAATACTGATAAGAAATAAAATTAAATAAAAAATAAATTTAAAAAGAAAACACAATTTTAAGAAAGCACAGTTCTTAAAAAAATAAAAAAGAAGAAAAGAAAAGAATGAATCTTGGTGAGGATATGAGGTAAGTGGAATCCTGTGTATTGCTGGCAGGAATGTAAAATGGTGCAGTTTCTGTGGAGAAGAGTATGGAGTTTCTTTAAAAAGTTTAAACATAAAATAACTGTATGACCCAGCAGTTCCACTTCTGAGTATATAAAGAATTGAAAACAAGGACTCAGGCAGATATTAGTATACTCATGTTCATAACAGCATATTCACAATGGCCAAAAGGTGGAAATAACCCAAGTGTTCATCAGTTGATGGATAAACAAATGGATAAACAAAATGTGATATATACACACAATGAAATATTTTTCAGTTCTAAAAAGATAAGGAAATTCTGACACGGGCTACCATGTGAATGAACCTTGAAGACATTATGCTTAGTGAAGTAAACCAGGACAAATATTGACTGATTCCATTTACGTGAAGGACCTAAAATACTCAAATTCACAGAGACAGAGAGTAGAATGGTAGTTGCCAGGGGCAGGAGATAAAGAGGAAGCTGGTGTTTAATAGGTAGGGCTTCAGTTAGGGAGGTGACAAGGTCCTGGAGATGGATGGTGGTGATGGTTGTACAGCAATGTACTCCCTTAAAACCAAACACTTAAAAGTGGTTAAAATGATAAATTTTATAGTATGCATATTTTATCACAATTCAGAACAATCCTAAGTAATCTGAAGAAAACAACAAGTTTCTACCATCATGTATTTATGGATAAATGAGGGGAGATCAAATTTAGACAAGGCAGTACGGGAAGGGATTACAGGGACGTGAGAGTGAAGGAGTGAAGAGTGAAGTGGAGAAGAGTGTTTGATGGTCCTGTGCTGACAAGGACTTAGCACTTAGGAGGACAGAGAGCAGACCAGAATGTTTGGCACACAGAGAATCAAGTAGAGAGAGAAGGTAATGAGGAAAGAGGGAAGGCGAGAGGGTATACAGAGTATAATAAGGAGTTGGGTTTTACTCTAATACAGCAATGACTGCTGTGTGTGCAAAGGAGTGGAAAATTGATTTTGAGGAGCCAAAAGTATAGCCCAGGAGACCAGTGAGAGGCTGCCACAGAGGCGAGAGACAGTGGCTCGGACCGTGAGATGTCAAAGGACATGGGGAAAAGTGGAGCGATTGCAGATGTTGGTGATGGACTTTATGTGTAGGAGAAACAGAGAGGGGAAACACCGAGGATAAGTCCCCAAGTCAAATGGTATGTCATTGCCGTCTGAGGGGTCAGCGGCCCTGTGACTCTATGCTCTGAAATATAGCATCTATTCAGTATTGTTTCACCTTGAGAAACATGAACTGACTAGACATTATTTCTTCAGAGGATAATGCTCCACAAATCTAAATGATTAGAATTCGAAACTACTCATTACTATGCTCAAAGTCAATTTCTGACCAACTGGATCATAGGATGTGATAGTGACAGGATGGCTAGTAATTGTGATTTTAAACGCCCCTGGGCCAAAAAGTACGGTCAGAAGACAAAGGTGGAGGGACCAGCAGTTAGCGTAATGGTTATGTCGCTGGATTCCCACATAGTTGACCACGGTTTGCGTCCTTGACCCGGTGGCTTAAAAACTCACACTAGGCGCGTGTGCGTGCGTGCCCAAGATCCCGAGAGGAGAATGGAGGAGAAGGGATTGTGGCATGGCCATCCCCCCTGGAGGGTGATTTCTCGCTTTCTGTCTCTCTGTCTCTCTCTGTCTGGCGAGCGCATGCGCCCTATAG
>NW_006160208.1:2469994-2489154 GCF_000334495.1 Tupaia belangeri chinensis | reverse complement strand
AACCCCCAAAAAAAAAAAAAAAAAAAAAACTATGCAAGTCCAAGAGTCTGGGCTTTCCAACAGATAAATTGTAAGGAGATGAGAAGGACGGAGGGGGAAATGTATAGACTAAAAAAGATCTAGAAGGTAGACCATGTATTTAAATGAGCAAGACAAAAACTATAATTTATAATTCAGGGATGAATTTGGATGTTAAACTTTTATTTTTATTTTTTAATGTAAAATAATTTAAAAAGAAAACACAATTTAAAAAAGCACTTCTTTTTTTGAGAGGTTTTTGCTATAGGGCGTGTGCACTTGCCAGACAGACAGAGAGAGACAGAGAGACAGAAAGTGAGAAATCACCCCCCCAGAGGGGATGGCCACGCTACAATCCCTTCTCCTGCATTCTCCTCTCAGGATCTTGGCCACGCGTCCACATGCACCTGGTGTGAGTTTAAACCACTGGGTCTGGGACTTGAACCATGGTTGATTACATGGGAGTTCAGCAACATAGCCATTATGCCAACTGCTGGTTGCAAGCACAGTTCTTAAAAAAAAGAAAAAGAGTGAACCTTGGTGAGGATATGAGGTAACTGGAAGGAATCCTCTGCATTGCTGGCAGGAATGTAAAATGGTGCAGTTTTTTTGTTTTATTTTGTTTTTGTTTTTTTGAGAGGTTTTTGCTATAGGGCGCCTGTGCTTGCCAGACAGACAGAGAGAGACAGAGACAGAAAACGAGAAATCACCCCCCCCCCGGGGGGGGATGGTCACGCCGCAATCCCTTCTCCTCCATTCTCCTCTCGGGATCTTGGGCACGCACGCACATGCGCCCAGCGTGAGTTTTAAGCCACCGGGTCCAGGACGCGAACTGCGGTCGACTACCTGGAAGTCCAGCGACATAGCCATTACGCTAACTGCTGGTCCCAAATGGTGCAGTTTTTGTGGAAAAGAATATGGAGGTTCCTAAAAAAGTTTAAGCATAAAATAACTGAATTGAAAACAAGGACTCAGGCAGATATTAGTATACCCATGTTCATAACAGCATATTCACAATGACCAAAAGGTGGAAATAACCCAAGTGTCCTTCAGCAGATGAGTGTACGTGCTCACCAGAGACATAGAGAGAGACAGAGAGAGAGAAAGTGAGAAACCACACCCTAGGGGGGGATAGCCATGCTGCCATCTCTTCCTCTCCATTCTCCTCTTGGGATTTTGGGCACACAAGCACATGTGCTCAACGTGAGTATCAAGCCACTGGGTCCAGGACTTGAACTGTGGTTGACCATGTGCAAGTTCAGTGCCTCAACCACCATGCCAAATGAAAGAAAAAAGAAAAATCAAAGAGATGATTACTATAGAAATCAGAAAAATGGTTACTTAGGGGAAAAAAAGGTTGTGGTTGGGATGAAGCCACGTGAAAGTGGTAAGGCTGTATTTTTTGACCCAGGTGATAGCTACAAGGGTGTTCACCTTAAAATAAATCAGTAAGCCAATATTTGTTTTATGATGGCTTTCTGTATCTCTGCTTCATTTTACAATAAAATGATTTCTCGCTTTCTGTCTCTCTGTCTTTCTGGTGATTGCACACGCCATATGGCAAAAAACCTCTCCAAAACAACAACAACAACAAAAACCCAATAAAATGATTTTAAAATATGTTTAGTTCCTATTAGGCATTTTGCTATCTTAATGCTCTTCATGCTATCCCCATTACTTAGCAATGCAATTTGGCCACGTTTACGTAGGTCTTTTTTTTTTTCTTTAAGAGTTTTTTTTTTTTTGCCTTAGGGTGCCTGCGCTTGCCAAAGAGAGAGAGAGAGAGAGAGACAGAGACAGAGACAGAGAGAGACAGAGAGACAGAGACAATAAAAGGGGAAGTGAGAAATCACCTAGGCAGGGAGGGGTGGCCATGCTGCAAGGCATCTGGTCTTTATTCATATATGTGTGTGTGTGTGTGTGTGTGTGTGTGTGTGTGTGTAATTTACATTACAGAAATCATAGTTATTTCTTTTTAAATTATTTTTCTTTTATTTATCTCTTTACTTATTTATTTTGATTTACTATAGGGCATGTGCTTTCTTTGGAGAGAGACAGAGAGAGAATGAAAAAGAGAAAAAGTGAGAAAGCACCCCTTCTCCCCATTGTGGGATGACCATACTGCAGTTCCTTCTCCTCCACTCCCCTCTTAGGATTTTAGGCAGGCACGCATACACATGCACCCATGGTTTGTTTGTTTCAATCTGTTAGGTCCAGAACTAACAATGCAGTTGGCCATGTAGAATCCAATTGCCTTAACCACCATGCTAGCTGCTGGCCCCAGAGTGATCTTTCTAAAAGACTTGCCTGGGGACCAGCAGTTAGCGTAATGGCTATGTCGCTGGACTCCCATGTAGTAGACCGCAGTTCGCGTCCTGGACCCGGTGGCTTAAAACTCACGCCGGGAGCGTGTGCGTGCGTGCCCAAGATCCCGAGAGGAGAATGGAGGAGAAGGGATTGCGGCGTGGCCATCCCCCCTGGGGGGGTGATTTCTCACTTTCTGTCCCTCTGTCTGTCTCTGCCCGGTGAGTGCATGCGCCCTATAGCAAAACCCTCTCCCCCCAAAAAAATATATAAAAGACATGTCTGATCAAGTCTTAAAACAATCCATCAGTCATCCATGACAACTAATACTTACTTGAAAGTTCCTCTTCCGTGGTTCTGAGCCTTTACAAAGGTTTCCTCTCTATCTGAAATCCTCTTTCTCCTTTTTCTTCCCTGATTCACCTTGGTTAATTCCTATACTTTCTTCTGTTTTCAGCTAAAATGTCACTATTTTTGCCTTTGGACTAATTGGGAGTCTCTACACTGAACTCTCCTCTCTCCCTCATCCTTTCAGTACTTATACTTTATTTTCTTTTAGTTGCCAGGAGAGATAGAAAAAGAGATAAGAAAACACCGCCAGTGGGGTGTAGTTACACTGCAATCCCCTCTCCTTCTTTTCTGCACTTTGTTGGGATTTTGGGAGTGCACACATGGTTTTGCAAGACACTGGTGCCAGGATTTGAACTGTAGTAGGCCATGTGGGATCTGGCTCCCTTAACCACTAGGCTACTGGACTGGCTTGCGCTTTAATAATTACTTACCTAATTTTTGCCCCCAATAAACTGTATCTGCTCTCAGGACCGCACTTGTTTCTAATTTTCTCCATCTCTGGCGTATATAGTCATTTAGCAGGTATTTGTTAGTGGTAGGGGCTTTGCCCAGGTAGTAAAGAGGATCACATAGACATGTAATAAGACTGGGAGAAAAAAGATGATGGTGTTACAGAAAGCTATCCAAAAGAGCTGCTGGCTACATCTTAAAGAGGAAGCTAGAATTTGTCAGTAAAGAAGGAGAGTGGGGTCAGCCCACTAGCCCGTGGCCTGGTGGTTAAGGAGCTGGATCCCACATGGTCAAATGTGCAGTTGGAGTCCTGCACGTGGTGGTTTGGAAAACACACTGGGTGTATGTGCACGCATGGCCAAAATCTTTAAAAGGAAAGAGGGAAAAGGGATTGTGGAGTGGTCATTCCCCATAGGGAGTGCTTTCTCTCTCTCCCTTTCCCTCTCTCTGTCTTTCTCTGGCAAGCACATGTGCCCTCTGACAATTTCTTTTAAAAAGTAGAAGGGAAATGAGGAGGTTGGGATGGTGGTGGTATGACGCTTTAGTAAGAAGAGTGTATGTAAATTTAGAGGAGAGCTTGGCGAGTTAGAATTAATTACCTTGGAAAGTAGAATTAGTGGGGGGAAAGGGCAAGTTATTCAGACTCAGTTTCTCTTGCTACTTAGAAGACCTAATTTGCTGAAAGAAGATTGCAGAGAGCTGTGACGTATCATCATATATACTGACATGTGCACAGCTCTGACGAAGGGAGATTTGATACCATGTAGTCGCGGATTCCTTGTCTTTCTTAGATTTGATGTTTATGGGAAGAGCTTGGGGAAAAGTTTCAAGAATTTATATCCTGCTCACACTAGATTTACAAGCAGAGCGAGATTTCAAGGTGATTTTGTCTGGTCTGTGCAACAATCTGAACAAGTATGAATGGGAAGTGCTGGGAAGGAGAAGAGATGCTAGAGGAGATGGAAGTAAGTCAGATCTAGAGAGTAAAGGAAGCCAGGCATAAGTTTGTATTTACTTCTAGAGTTATTTATCTTTTGTTTAAAATGAGACAGATGAAGAAAGAGAGAGATTTTTGACAGGGCTTGCCATATTGCCACCCTACTGTTCCAGCCTTCCAGGTAGCTAGGACCACAGGCATGTACCGCTGTGCACGTGGCACGCTTAGGCTGGACTGGGAAACCAAACCCAGGCCTCCCTCCTGGCCCCAGATAGCATGCAGTGGAATCCTCCTGTGTGCCAGCATAGCTGGACCTTATTTATTATTTTTTAAAATGAGATCTTAAAAATTATTCAACTGTGTGTCCACTTGAACTATCTTTTGAAGAATACATTTAAAAAAAAAAACTAGTAATAGGGATTGCTTTCTAGGGATGGGCATTAGATGGCTGGAAAAGTACTTCTGTGCAATTTAGTTTTTTGCCATAGGATGGTATACTCACTGGAGGGAGACAGAGAGAGACTGAGAGAGGGAAAATGAGAAATCACTCCTGAGGAGGGATGGCATGCCCCAATCCCTTCTCCATTTTCCTCTTGGGACTTGGGGCACACACGCCCACACACCTGGCATGATTTTTAAGCTGCCAGGTCAGGACTCAACCACACTGCCTGCTGGTACCTAAAATACACACACACACACACACACACACACACACACATATAAGAATTATTTTTTAATTTAAGTTTATTTACTTGTTTATTTTAGTTTGACCAGAAGGAGACAGAGCAAGAGAAAGAGCAGGAAAGTGAGAAAGCAGGCTGCCAGGTCCTGGACTCAAACCATGGTCGACTATATGGGAGTCCAGCGCACTTAACCACCATGCCACCTGCAAGCCCCCTAAAATATATTTTGAAATTAGTGTGTGCATTGGAAGATTTTAAGGAAGCATGTAAAAAAAAAGTTAACAGTGCTTATATCTAGATGGTGGGATTATTGATGTTTTTGTATCCTCTTTACACTATACTATTTCCAACTTCCTACCATGAGCACATGTTGCTTTTGTGATTAGTCTTTTAAAGGTTTTTTTTTTTTTTTTTTTTTAAGTTTTTGCTATATGGTGCATACACTTGCTAGAGAGAGACAGACAGAAACAGTGAGAGAGAAATTGAAAAATCACTCCCTGGGGGTTGGCCACACCCCAATCCTTTCTCTTCCATTTTCTTCCTGTGGTTTTGGGCACACACATACGTCTGGCATGATTTTTAAGTCGCCTGGTCCAGGACTCAAGCTGTGGTTGTCACAAACCACTATGCCACCTGCTGGCCTTATGCTTTTTTTCTTTTTTTTTTTTAATTTGACAGGGGACGTGTGCATTTGCCAGAGAGAGACAGAGAGGGAGAAGGCAGCCCCCAATGAGTCATGGTCATGCTGCAATCTCTTCTCCACTTGTTCCTCCTGTCAGGATTTGGGCACATGTTCAAATGTTCCCAGTGTACTTTTCAAGCCACCAGGGCTAAAGATCCAAACTGTGCAGTCAACCATGTGGGATCCAGCTCCCTTAAGCACTAGGTCACAGAGCTGACACTAAAGTGATATTTTTTTTTTAGAGGTTTTCACTATAGGGCACGTGTGCTCGCCAGACAGACAGAGACCTAGAGACAGAAAGCGAGAAATCACCCCCCGGGGGGATGGTCACGCCTCAATCCCTTCTCCTCCATTCTCCTCTTGGGATCTTGGGAGCGCACGCACACGCGCCCGGCGTGAGTTTTAAGCCACCCAGTCCAGGACATGAACCGCGGTCGACTAAGTGGGAGTCCAGCGACATAGCCATTACACTAACTGCTGGTTCCCAAAAGTGATACTGTTTTTAAACCTGCATTTTAGAGGTTGTACACTGGGACTTTCTACCCAGTTTTGAAGTCATGGAGAAGCACAATGTCACACAAGGAAAGAGCATTCCTAACTTAGATCAAGACTGTACTATCCTAAGAAAGTGCGGAAGTGTGCCTGACTATGTTGCTGAGAAGGAAGGGCGTTGGACGGAGCGGCAGACGTCCTACAGTCAAGTGCCAGCTCTGCTGCAAAATCGGCTCGCGGCTCTGTACCAACTCTCTGGGTCTGCCCTCAGCTGCAGGTTACGGGTGATGATACCGACTGCAGAAGCTATCGTAGAGATCAAATGGAGTGACTGCGTGTGCCAACACCTAATACCATGCCAGGTTGGGGGAGGCATTAAGGCGGACTCTTGGGGGCACTTAGCCTCCACTTGATATCTACCAGCTCCGCTAAGGTCAGCCCATACGGTGTGACTGCAGCTTTAAGATAAACCCTCTAGAGCTGGTCCTGCGGTGCAGTAGTTGAGGTCCCTGTATCACACATGGCTGGTCACTCTTTGAATCCTGGCCCTGATGGCTTGAAAATCACCCGGTGCATGTGCCTTTGTTTCCCAAATGGAAAAAAGTGATTGTGCCTGACCCTGCTCCAATGGAGGTGCTTTCTCTCTTACACTCTCTATTTCTCTTTTTGGTGAGCACATGCGCCATCTCTCAATTAAATAAAATAAATAGGTAACAAGTATGGCTTTTTCTTTTCCCTATAGGGCGTGTGTGCGCATCAGAGAGAGAGAGAGAGAGAGAGAGAGAGAGAGAGGAGAAGAAGGGGAAGTGAGAAGTCACCCACTGGGGTACCCCAACCCCTTCTCCTCCATTCTCCTTTTGGAATTTTGGGCATGCACACACATGCCTGGCATGTTTCTCAAGCCACTGGATTCAGGACTTGAAGGGCAGAGTCGGCCATGTGGTTTCTTTTTTTTTTTTGGAGGGGCTTTTGCTACACGGCGCATGCACTCGCCAAACAGAGAGAGACAGAGAGACAGAAAGCGAGAAATCACCCCCCGGGGGGATTGCCACTCCGCAATCCCTTTTCCTCCATTCTCCTCTTGGAATCTTGGGCATGCACGCACACATGCCCGGCATGAGTTTAAGCCACCGGGTCCGGGACTCGAACCGCGTTCGACTATGTGGGAGTCCAGCGACATAGCCATTACGCTAACTGCTGGCTCTCGGCCATGTGGTTTCTAGCACCCTAACCACCACAGCATTTGCTGGCCCACTGAACTCTTAATATTTGCAACTTCTAGAGCTGTCCCTATACTTGATGCATAACAAATCCGAAAATTTTTTTTTTTTTTGCTTTTTTCTATTCTTAATATCTTCCTTAAAACAGAGAAGAGGGACCAGCAGTTAGCAATAATGGCTATGTTGCTGGACTCCCGTGTAGTTGACTGTAGTTCAAGTCCCAGACCCGGTGGCTTAAACTCACACTGGGCACGTGTGCTTGTGTGTCCAAGATTCCGAGAGGAGAATGGAGGAGAAAGGATTGTGGCATGGCCATCCCCCCAGGGGGTGATTTCTCGCTTTCTGTCTCTCTGTCTGTCTTTCTGGCAAGCACACATACCCTACAGCAAAAACCTCTCAAGACAAAACAAAACAAAGCAAAAAAACAGAGAAGAAAACATTAAAATTAAAACTAGTTCAAGAAAAAGGGATATTAACTGAAAAGATAAACAATTTTTAAAAAGAACTCAATATTGTAAATAGGTCACCAACTAAAGGAAACCGTTTTAGTCCATATCACAATCTCATGCAGATTTCAGTTTTAATAGCTAACAGTTGAGTACAAACCATTGGCCAGCCACTGCTCATTAGCTCATTTAATCCTATCAACCGAAAGGATAGGTACAATTTTTCCGCTTAACTCACGGAACTGAATTTGTTTGAGAGCATAAAACTAGAAAATGGAAAAGCCTGTACCCCAATCCAAGCACTCTGGCTTCAGAGCCCATGTTCTTAATTACTATGTTTCTTAGTGAAAATAATAAGGAATGTCTTAAATAATTGTATCACTTGGTCATAAGAAATAATGAAAGTCCAAAAAAACCCTACATCTAGAGCAGGGGACAAATGTTACATAATTTTGTCAGTGTTTAATACCTAGAATTTCTAAGCTGTTTCAGGAACAGATTAATGTAAGTGTGCACAATTTTGCTGCCACTATGCATTTCCCTTCAGCAGAGGAAACTAAGATAAACTTTTCATGAGAAAAGAGTCTGCAAGTTTGGATGTGCAGACTAATCACCTAGGGGAAAACGTACTGTAATTTTTCTTAGCCTTTCATAAACAGTATTCACAATGGTCTTGCCTGAAAGAGGACTCTCTAAACTCAAGAAAGTCCGTGTGTCTAGATGAAAAGTGTGGGGTAGTATCAAACAATGAGGCCTGAGAAGTATGGAGGGGCCACAAGGAAAGATGCCACAGGAACATGGATTTTTGCCCTAAGAATACTGGGAAGGTACTGAATCATTTTAAACAGCGGAATTTCATATTTGTGTCTTAGAAAAAAAATCACTCTGGGACCAGCAGTTGCATAATGGCTATGTCGCTGGACTCCCATATAGTCGACCGCGGTTCGAGTCCTGGACCAGTGGCTTAAACTCATGCTGGGCGCATGTGCGTGCGTGCCCAAGATCCTGAGAGGAGAATGGAGGAGAAGGGATTGTGGCATGGCCATACCCCATGGGGGGTGATTTCTTGCTGTCTCTCTGTGTCTGTCTTTCTGGAGAGCACATGAGCCGTATAGCAAAAATCTCTCTCAAAAAAAAAAAAAAAAATCAGTCTGCTGTGATGTCAAAAAATTAGAGGAATCAAAAATGGAGGCTTAGGGAATTGGTGGGAAGCTGGAACAGTAGTCTGAAAAAGGACTTTGGTAGCCATTTATGACTATGGTAGAGAAATAAGAAAAATGAATGGATTCAAAGATAAGACCTAGAATTGACCAGACTTGATGACTATGTGGATGAGGAGTTTGGAGAGGGGAGAGAGGACCAGTCAAGGGATAGAAGTGGATCAAGTGAGTCTCCCTGGAGTTGAGGATAGAACTGGAAATAAGACAAACTGGTTTCCCTTCTTTTTTTTTTTTTTCCTGAGGCATTTTTTTAAACTTATTTTTTCCATAGACAGAGAAAGAGAGAGAGAGGGAGACTGGTACTCGAACAGGGTCACACCACTATCCATTCACAGTCTCAACTGGCCTAGATCTCAGACATATGTGGGCATACCTGGTGTACTCAGGGAGGTCCCAGCACATAGACCCTGAACCTTTCTCATGCCAATCTATTGCTCCACCGCCTGACCTTCAAAATGGTTTCCCTTCTATTGTACAGGATGGTTTTGCCTAGGTTAAGAGTCTCAAAAGAAGCCTTCAGGATAACCAAATGCTAGAATAGCTAAATGCTATACTATAAGAGAAATAAAGCTGAGAATTAAAGTAGAGAGGATTGAAAAAAAAAAAGAAGGAAGAGTGAAAACATTTGTATTTCCTATATTTATTTGTGGAGAGAGAGTTTATTTTTCCAAGCATTTCCTCTTAGGTATTTCTAGGGTGACTAAAGACTCTACACACAGTTTTATTTAATTTTTTTAAAAAATTTTTTCTTTTTTTTCCCTTTTTTTCTTTAAATTTATTTATTAAAATTTTTATTTTTAATTAATTAATTAATTTACATTCATTCGCCAAACATCATCACAGCATACAAAATGTGATTTCCCATCAAGAATATACTGCATAGTGCCTTAATTATATATGTTATCATCGATAATTTTTCATTTCTAGTTTCATATATATATATATATATATATATAATATATATATATATATATATATACATATATATATGATAGATAGATAGATAGATAGATATTTTTCCCCCTATTTCTTACCCTCTGCCATTTTGAACCCTCCTTCCATACTATCTCTGCTTTATACAGTTGTTTTCCATTCCTTTTCCCCCACATTTTATTGATTCACAAAATTTCTTAAATAATCTAACTACTTTCAATAGCAAGTTCAGCTGGTATATACATATCTGTGAGTACATGTCTGACTTTAGGCGTGAAACTCTGAGTGGAATGAATATACTATAAAGTAGCAGCTAGCTGATGCTATATAGCTTACTACAGTCATTAAGTAGATATTTTAAATATGTTTTTTAATGTCAAGAAAAGCAGTTTTAGCTTTAATAAATCAAAGAAATACTAAGAGAGCTTTGGCTTAAAACTTAAAGCCAGGAAGCAGGTTGGGATTCTGTTCAAATAGTAGGTACATGAACCTATTGGCAGCTTAAGACAAGATGAAAATCCTTAAAACCAGAAAACAAAGCCTAGACAAAAATCAGTAATGTTTTAGTCAAAAGTCATAAGAATCGGGGAACCAGCAGTTAGTGTAATGGCTATGTTGCTGGACTCCCACGTAGTCGACCGTGGTTCGCCTCCCGGACCTGGAAGCTTAAAACTCACGCCGGGCGCACGTGCGTGCGTGCGCAAGATCCCGAGAGAATGGAGGAGAAGGGATTGCGGCGTGACCATCCCCCCTGGGGGGTGATTTCTCGCTTTCTGTCTCTATTTCTCTCTCTGTCTGTCTGGCGAGCGCACGTGCCCTATAGCGAAAACCTCTCAAAAAAAAAAAAAAAAAGTCAGAAGATTCTATTTCACCAGTTCAGTCTCATGTACTTAATCAACCTTCTGTTGTGGTCTGATCTTCCCGATTATATTCTGGATTATAATATTAAACTCTAGACTTGTCCCTACACTTAAGTTGGCCATTTTCTTACTTTTTAAACTCTTATTTCTGTGTGTCTGTATTTAATTTTCCTGATATAGCACTGTCTTCAGAACTTATTACAGAGCTGATCTGGTGTTGGTAAATTCTTTCAGGTTTTGTTTATCTGAGAATATTCTTGTCTTTTCTTCCCATATGAAGGATAATCTTGGTGGGTACAGTATTCTTGGTTGAAATTGTTTTTCCCTTAACACTTTGAATATATTTTTCTATTTTTTCCTTGCTTGCATTATTTCTGATGAGAGGTCTGTGGTTAGCCTGATGGGATATCCTTTGTAGGGAACTTGTTATTTCTCTCTTGCCAATCTTAGTATCTTGTTTTTGTCTGTGGTTTTGGTCAATCTGGCTATAATGTGACTTGAAGAAGATCTTCTTGGGTTGATTCTATTTGGGGTCCCTTGTATTTCTTGGTACTGAATCTTTGAATGCCTTTCTAGGTTTGGAAAGTTTTCTTCCAAGATTTCATGGAATAAATTATCAATGCCCTTATGAGTCTCTTTGCCTTCTGTGATACCAATTATCCAAATGTCTGGATGTTTAATGGTATCTAGTGTTTCTTGTATATTATTCTCTCTCTCTCTCTCTTTTTTTTTTTTTTTGCAATTTTCTCAGTCTTTATGGTGGATTTTTCTAGGCCAGCAATTCTATCTCCTACATCTGAGATTTGATTTTCTGAATGATCCAGTCTGCTTTTAATACTTTCAAGGGAAGTTTTGCCTTCCTGTATTATAGCCTTCATCTCTAACAGTTCCATTTGATTATTTTTTATGGTGTGTATTTCCTCTTTCGGGTCTTGCAAGAATTTCCTCACTTCCTGGAACTCAGCTCCTTTCTCCTGCCTCTTCTGCAGTTTGTTGTCTCTCTTCTCTTCCGTCTCTGTTAACTTTATCACTATGAATATTCTAAATTATTTATCAGACATTTCCATGAGTTTAATTGTATTGTCTGAAGATGAAGAGGAGTTATTCTTTTCCCTTGGAGTAGAGGTATTTTCTTGCTTTCTCATATTTCTTGTGATCCTGATGGATTGTGCAGTTCTTCCTAATTCTTGAAGTTCAATCTGAGCATTCAGAGGTGTGCAGGGGGAGGTGATCTGCAATCTCTCTTTTGTTCCATTTTTCACTCTTTGTGCATCAGGTTCAATGGGAATTGAGGAATATTCTGACCCTAATCGTATTCAGATGTTTGAATACTGTTCACTTGGACCTGTCTAGACACTCAGTGTGTGGAGGCTGAACAACCAAGGAATAAAGATAAAGAAAAAGGGGAAAAAATTAGAGAAGAAGAAAGAAAAAAAGATGAGAAAAAACTTTATATGTTAATGATAAAAAAAAACCAAAAAAATTAAATCACGTGGCGCACATGTATACCATGCAAAAGCAATATTTTACAGCTCAAGTTCGGTATCCATCTCAGGATGGGCCTGGGTTTGTGTCTTTCCTAAATGGAATGAGGAAAGGCACAAATTAGCACAATAAAGGTGGGGTTTGAGAGTCTAGAGAATACCTTAAAAAATTGTTTTTAAATTAAAAGACACAGAGAGTCAGAGATGGAGAGGAGATAGAGGTATCCCTACCCACTAGAAACGAATTTGGAGGGAGAAATCTCAACAAACTCTCTTCATTTTTAGTCCCTGAAAGCAGTATTTCACAGCTCAAGTTCAGTAGCCATCTCTGACTCTACAGACAGTGTTTAAGAAGCTGGATACTGATGGTAGTGGCTGCCTTTCCTTCCCAGAATTCAGATAAGTGCTTCAACTTTGTCATTTCCTCCTTAGTGAAGATGAGGTTTATCATATCATGTCAAAGTATGACGAAAGGTAGATGGAAAAATAGACTAAGGGCTTTTTTGGAAGAAACTCATGGCAAACAGCTGATACCAAAAGCCACCATCAGATGCACCATCGACTTGTCATATAGTCCCTTTACCCACATCAGTGGTTATTACCTAGAAGACTTCTCACAGAAAGCCTTGTAATGCATCTTGGGAATTTCTACTTCCTGAACTTCTATCATCCAAAAAGTATATTCATCTTTCCTAGTATCTCTTTCTCTAGTATATAACTGAAAAGGTTTGAAAGTGTGATCTTACTGATCAATGTTATTCATACCATGGAAACAGATAACAAATTGTAGTTTTGGCAGTTTTAGAAATCATTTATTTTTAATTGTAGTTTTAAAATTTTATAGCTCAACTTTTTTTTTTCTGAAATTAATGGTAAGCAACAAATGCCTTCCCCTGAAGACTCCCCTTTCCACACATGTCAGGGCCATCATCAGCCTACAGTCAAAGGCCATAATAGCTACTACTCAGTTCTAATTTGATAGTATCTATTTTACTTGTGTCTTTGTGACTGAACGGTAGTATAGTTCAGATGATATCCAGTTATGTTTATGTCTACTTCTTTACTATAAGCCAGTATAGGGAAGGGCTTATGAAATAAGAGATTTTCCTACCCTTTTTTTTTTCTCTTTTCCACTTGGGGGCATGTGTGCTCACCAAAGAAACAGAAAGGCAGAGAAAAAGAGGGAGAGGGAGAGGGAGAGAGAAGGAGAGAAGGAAAGAGGGAAAGAAAGAGAGGGAGCAAGAACTGCCCCTGGGGAATGATCACACTACAATTCTTTCTCCTCCATTTCTCTTCTCTTTTGGGATTTTGGGCACATACAACTGCGTGCTGGGCATGTTTCCCAAGTTGCTGGGTCTGGAATTCAAACCATGGGGTTGGCCATATGGAATCTGGCTGCCTTAACCACCCGGTCACAGAGCTAGCCTGCAAACTTTTACAAACTCCTTGCTGTGACTCATGGCCAGAATATAAATTTGCAAATGATTCTTCCTCTAATTTGACTTTTTTCTAAAACAGCCTCTTCAAGTATCCAAAATTGGCTCCCCTAGACTTCCACCAACATTACTAAGGCTATGTGGTTTGCAATTATTGCTGTGCATGTAACATAATACGTCCACAACATACAGAGATGGAGTGTAACTTCAGTCCTAAAACTTGAGGGCATTTTCTCCATGGCCAACCCCTGTAGCAACATATTTGTTCATTCATTATACTTTATTTTGTATTTAAGAAGAGTAGTGGGGTTAACCACAAATTTATATTCTGACAGAGGTATAAAGTAAAAATTATTTTTATATAAAAAATAAGGCCTTGGAATTGGTGGGGAGAACTGAAAATGTTTTATTCTGGATGACCTCTACTAATAGAAAATGATAATTGTGTCATTGAAAATATTAGAAAAGAGTTAGAAATATTGTAGTAAGAAAGTTTCATAATGTTTATAAAATTTTAACTACTACATATATATTTTAAAAATTCATTTATTTGTTCTGAGACATGCATAAACAAATGCACATACAGGCATCCCCAACAGGGTCTTCATGCTACGATCTGTCCCCAGGCTCAGCCAGTCAGGATCCCAGGCCCAGCATGCATGCCTTGCATGTATAAGGAGGCTCTAGGATGCAAACCCAGAGCCCTCTCGTTGGGTCTAGTTGTGTGCTGATGTACCACTCTCTGACCCAACTAATATATATATTTTAAGCTAAACATAAATAAACGAGGCTAGTTGAAAATAGGAACACCCCAAAGTGTCCAGTTCTAAATTCTCATGGGGTCCTTTTCTCTCTCTCCTTCTCTTTATAGCTTAGCCCAGGATTCCTGCTCCTGTAAGTTTCCCACTCCCGTCTTCTGTAGTTCCAGTAACTTTCCACTATCCCCATGCACCATTCCACATAACACTGCTGACTGCCTCTCTTCTGTTTTGCTTTAGCTCGACCCACCACGGAGAGCGGGTGGTCAAAGACTTTAATGGGACAGATTCACTGACTTTTTTTTTTTAAAGATTTATTTATTTACTTATTCATTCATTCCTTTATTTTAATTTGACCAGAGAGAGACACAGAGTGAGAGAGAGAGAGAGAGAGAGAGAGAGAAGTAAGCCTCCAGGTCCAGAATTCGAACCGTGGTCAGCCATATGGGAGTGTCCAGCGCCTTAACCACCCTGCCACCTGCTGGTCCCTTCACTGACTTTCTTAATGACTGTTTTTAATTTCAAAGCGAACCAGAAATGGTTGAGTCCCTTAAGTTCTAATCTAGCAGATCTTCTCTGGGTGGTGCTCTCCTCTGTCCCAATTTTCCCATCTGCGTGTACATTTGTGTACACAGGCAGATACCCTGTGCATGTATATTTGTGGCACTCCTGACCTATATCACTTGATGCCCACAGGCATGTATGCACATCTCCATTATTTGCTGCATAAATATAAGCACCTATGCTTTGGCATTTTAGGAAATCCAGTAAACAACTCATTTTCCCGTCCTATCTGTGCTCAGAACCATTGAAATATAGATATGGATGTCAGATGGACACAAAAATGTCTATTCTGTTACTGATTAGAGGATGAGGCTTCGAGGTATGGGAACAGTGGGCTTGCAAACTTCACCTTAGAGTTAAACTTACCTGGGCTCAGCCATGGTGGAACGGGTGTTGTGCAATACTGGAGCCACATGGGGGCCCAGGTTCAGATCCTAGGTCAACCTGAGCATGCCAGGTGCACCCACATGCACCAGTGATCCTGGGTGGCTGGGAGACTGTGAGGAGGATTGTGGCATGGTGCAACCCTGTCAAGGATATTGCCTTTCTCTCTGTCATAAAATAATTTTTAGGAAGAGAAGAATTAAAACTAATTCTAAAAGCACAAAATGAGCTAGAAATCTTACCATTCCTAGTAGGCAATGCTTGCTTTGTTTCCTGAGTGTAGGCTGCCCCCCACCCCCAAAAAATGGACGAAGCTGAGCATGCCTGGACCCTTCTTCCAAACTCCATACAGAAAACTGAGGAATGTATAAGAGTCCTGAGGGATGCCAATGGAGGCGGGAGGAATGGGAAATAGTTGTTTTTCCCAGACACAGATAACATTCCCAAATGCACATGGATGCACACACTCCCCACATGTAGATAGATTCTAACCAAGGCATGTATATGGAAAACCTCTGTCAGGAGTCAGGCAATCAGAAACTGAGGGAGGGACCAGCAGTTAGCCCAATGGCTATGTCGCTGGACTCCCATGTAGTCAACCACGGTTCGAGTTTCAGACGCAGCGGCTTAAACTCACGCCAAATGCATGTGCGTGCATGCCCAAGATCCCGAGAGGAGAATGGAGGAGAAGGGATTGTGGCATGGCCATCCCCCCTGGGGGATGATTTCTTGCCTTCTGTCTCTCTGTTTCTATCTTTTTGGTGATCGCATGTGCCCTATAGCAAAACCTCTTCAAAAAAAGAAAAAAAGAAAGAAAGAAAGAAACAAACAAACAAACTGAGGGAGAATGAGAATTGAAGGACAAAGGAAAAAGGGGGTGAGAGGCAGGGGCTGCGATACAGGAGCTGGGGTCTGCAGCAGAGCTTTACATACAGCGAGGGTTGAATCTTTAGACCCAAACCTGAACCAGGCATGGAGCTGAAGGTGATGAATAAGATGGACAAAAGGAAAAACTTGAATGGGAAAGATGGGAGAAACGCTGAAAAGAACAGAGAGCTGCCATAGACTTGCATTTAAGGAATATTGAATCTGTTTATTTCTCTCATGTTTAAAAAAAGTAGGAAATGGCCTAGATTTGTGTTACGAGGCTCTGGAATGTGTAATTGGGCAGGGAGTGTGAGAATGAAGCCTAAGAACTTTGGTTCAATAATATATGGTCAACTTTCTGTAGTAAGAGTGTTAGAGATAGCATTCCGAATTATTAGTCATAGCTGGAGTGGAGCTCACAGCCCTAAGATGGACCATGGGATGAAAGTAAAGATCCCTACCCTCCCTTGTCCTGAACCAAGAAAATTGTCTTACTCAGGACAAGCCTTGGAGGTTAAGAAAAAGCCATGGAGTTAATTTGCCTGAGCAATTTGTTTTTAGTTTGAGGTGGCCCCAAGGATCTGACTCTTTGGAAGAAGGGGTGAGAGGAAAACAGTGTTTGTAATGGTGTGTGTGTGTGTGTGTGTATGTGTGTGTGTGTATGTATATATATATATATAATATATGCACCTTTAATATCTCTTTATTATAGATGATGAAATGAACATTGAGAGACTTAGCAACTTCCCCAAAGTTGCACAGCTAGTAAGCAGCAGAGCTGGAACGCAAATCCAGACAGTTTAGCTCTGGGAACCACACTCGCATAAATAAGGAGCAGAAAGGGGAGAGGAATCTGACTCAGCCCAGTCTTGGATCTTTTCCAGATGAAAGTAATCGAATCTCCTCAGGCTAGCTCTGACTCTAAGACCTGGACTTGGGGTATGCACGTATCTGTGACTACAGGAAGCTCTTGTCTTCACAGAGCAGGCCTGGCATTGTCGCCTGCTGCCATTCCACAAGGCTTCAGGATGTTCATTTCTAGGTAAAGGCAGGACTTGTTCCTTCTGATAATTCTCAGAATGCATGTAAGTTACTCCACTGTTGCCAGGTGGATGTATGATTACTTGCTGGTCTCTGCCGACCCAGGGAAGGGACTTAAGGCCAGAAATGAGAGATCTAGGGGGGACTTGATACAGAATTCCAGGAGACTCAGCACTGTTTGGCAGTTCATTTCACCATGCCACAAATGTTTATTGAGCCCCTACTGCATGCCCATGTCACCTGCCTTTTAAAATTTTTTTTATTGTGCTGCTCTGTGCAGAAACCCACTTCCAGATTCGTAGGAATTCCACATGTTTGAGGGCTGACCTGGGTGCCTACATGGAAGCGTGTCTACCTTCCTTTCCTGGCATCTAGTAGCCCAGACTGGAGGGCCCCTACTGTTACACGGGGCTGTCTTTGTTCAATAACGCTTGAGAGCACAAGTGAGCTCTGTATTACCACCCTTTCGGCAGGGGTGGCTGGAGTGCCTGGAAGCCACTAGTTCCAGCCCTGCAGAGCCAGGGGACCGACCCAGAGCACCAGCCATCAGCTTTGTTCTTCAAGCCTCTAGAGAAAACCTTTGATTTCATGGGGATGATTATTTTTCTTCTTGCCCATTCAAGGATGAAGCCCAAGAAACAAGAGGTTGCCCCTTTCAGAGGCATCACAATGGGTCACCTCCAGCCAAACCCACTGTTTTTTGTATTTTGTTATTTCTGGGTTTGATTGGGCCTCTCTTGGAAACCATTACCATACAACTTACTTAAAGAAAGAGTGGAGGGATTGGGTGTAAGAGACTCAGACAGGAGGGGGCTGGGTAAGAGGGTCTGAGGCAGGGAGACTGGAAGTAACTTGTTGTCAGAGAAAGCGCAGGAAGAGCACAGTAAAGACGCAACCTGATTTGAATCCATTCCATTTTGTGGTAACATTTTTAATCTTTTGTAAAGTCAAACTATTCCAAGTTTGATATTTGGCCAAGCTGGAGAATTGGGACTTTGGGACTTTGGATGAAGGTTTCAGCAAAGACACAAAACACACACACACACACACACACACACACACACACACATTTGGTGTGTTTCTCAAACCCCTGGGTCTGGGACTCGAACGGAAGAATCAGCCATGTAGGGTCTAGCCAACTTAACCACCAGGCCACAGGCTGGCACTACAGTTTACCTTTGTTAAGTAAAAATTCAGGTAGGATTTAAATGTGTATCTCAACTCTATGGTGTTGTTCTGAAGTTGCTCTGAATTAACTTTATTTGTTCCTCTGGTATTTAGTGATGCCTGTGAGAGGTGAGGAAGGGGGAGGGGGAGAAAAGAGAGGGAGACTTTTATCCTAAAGTCATTGTAAATCCAAAGCAGGGTTTATCCTCCACAGTTAAATGAGAAGGAAAAAAAAATCAAGAATACCAACATTTGAGGTACAAAGACTGTCATGGACCAGTGGAAGTTTGCAAAATTATATGTAAATGACCAAAGTTTTTACTGTGGTGGCCCTGAGCATTCCCAAAGTTAATCCCAAAGAGAAAATCTACTTAGTAAAAGAAAGTTTTGTCTAATTTGGTTAACAGTTGAGAAGTGACAAAAATACTGAATATATTAATAATTTATATTTCCAGGGTAACACTATATCTTTAATGCTTCACTGCCGAAGGGAATTCAGATTGGCTTAATGCTCGGAGGAAAAAAACCCTGAAAGGCCTTCTTCATATTCTGTACCCAGCACTGATGAAAATGGGTGTAAGACATGTGTTCCAATAATAGGCACCATCCTTTCTCTCATTTCTGCATAATTTGTTTTTATCCCATACCCGTCAATATATATTTGTTACACTCACTTCCTGCTCCAACTCCTCCGAAGGGAGGATATCTCACATTTGATAGATAAGCTATTTCAAGAAGCCCTTACATGCAAGGTTTTTTTCTAAAGTTTGTGGGTATTTTCTCTCAAAACATATACACCATTAAGTATTAAGTGTCACTTTATGGGCAATGTCATGAAGGTTTTTTTTTTTTTTTTTTTTTTT
>NW_006160208.1:2419504-2469686 GCF_000334495.1 Tupaia belangeri chinensis | reverse complement strand
TTGTTTTTTGGTGAATTTTTTTGAGTTTTTTTTTTTTTTTTTTTTTTTTTTTTTTTGTCACCCTCTGTCTCTGTAATGAAGTTTTGATGGCTTACAAATTGCAGGTCATTCCATTCCATGACCTCAGTAAACAGTCTAGGTCAGTGTTCTCTTAAACCCTGTCCAGGGAAATGGAATAAGTTAATTTACTGTCCTCTAGCTAATCTGCAAGAAGACAAATCACCCTAGGTCCACCAAAGACTGTGAAGCAAAGAAAGAAACATGCACCAGAATTTGGAATTATTTATTTAAAAAGCATCAAAGTTAATGGGAACAAAAGTTCAATAAGGAAAAAAAAAATCAGTGATGGGAAAAATTAATTTCCCACCAACACAACCTTAGTAGGTTGAACATCTTATTTTACCTATTTACATTAAAGAACTGGGAGGGCCATTTTGCTGTTTGGGTCTTAAAAAATTACTTTGTTGTTTAAAATGAATTGCTGTTTTTGGGGGAAGACACAGATCCTCTGGGTTTGAAAATCACCCCTAAGAGTTCACTAGCCAAGGCTTCCCTAGACTCCAAGCTTTACTCAGTATGTTCTCGGTGTAGAGGTCTGGGGAAAAAAATCTTGCAGGGAGAAGGGGGGGGGAAGGAAGACTTCTTTGCAGGCCTAAGAGCTTCCACAGAGAACCCAGCGTCTCGAGGGGATTCATTAGGGGAACAATTTCCTGAGGAAGCTGGTCTCCTCACCCAGTCTGTGCCCACCTCTCCCAGGTTGCCTAGCGCCCCTTTGGGCTCATCTATGCGCAAAGACAATGCCAGCCTCCCCATTCATCCGAAGATAGACACTTCAACCACTGTCGTTTAAAGTCATAATTCAGAACGTTACTTGCTCCTCATATTTTTTTGCAAAGACGTATTAAGATTCTAAACAGCCACGCTTCCCGCAGGCCTGGGTTTTTCTGCGTTCCAGACCTGCGGGCATGAGCGCACGCTTCAGGGGGCTTGTCTTAGGGTAGGAAGGGCACCAGGCCCCAGCTGGCAACAGCTGGCAAAGGCCAGTTTAGGGGTGAGTGCTTTGATTTACATTTTCTGAGAGCTCCACTTCCGCCCTTCTAGACAAATGCCAGAGATGCGCAGGAAGCGGTTGCTGTCTGGAGCCCCAGGGGAGCGGAGAATCCCACCCCACGCAAGGCTGCCATTACCAGCTTAAGCCTCTTCCTTGCTTCAAGTTCCCGCAAACTCTGTAGCAACCCCCTCTCCCCCTCCTCCCCAATAACTCAGGGCCTTCACCTTGGCCGGTATCAACCTCGTGCCTTGGCCCCTCAGAGGGGAGGGTTGCGGATAAGCAGAAGGAAACAAATTCATTTTGGGGGTTTCTGTCAGAAAACGTTTATTGCCAGGAGAAATCATTTGGAAGACTAATTGGCTCTCGACCTTTCTTCCGGTTTTCTGTTGGGACAGTATTTACACCTGTACAGTATGTACATACTTCTTATAAGCAGTGCCCAAAGCGCAGAGAAATCTGGCTGGCGAGGGCGCGTCAGAGCACCGGCGGGTGCTGGGGCGTGTGCAGGTTGAGGGCGTTGGGGTGGGCGTGGCTGATCAGGTTGAGATAATGCCGGTCCAGGCCCTGCACCGGGGCCAGGAAGGGGCTGTGCTGCTGCGCCGGGCTCGCCAGAGGTACCAGAGCGCTGGGCAGGTAGGGCAGTGCCGGGCTGCGGGCTGCGCCGTGGGGCCAGGGGAAAGGTCCCGGGGCAGCGCCCTGCGGGAACACAGCGGCCTCGCTGGTGCCGTGGCCGGTGAAGTCCGGCCCCGCCGGGTGCAGCTGATAGGAGAAATCCGGCTCCGGGAGCGAACCCAGCGACGGGAAGGTGGGCTCAGCGCCCAGGCGGGCCTTGGACTGCAAGAAGGCGAGGATGCGCGCGTACTTGGTGTCCTTGGTCTCCATGCGCTCCACGGTGGTGAGGTAATGCACCAGGTTTTTCATGCACTCATGGTAGCCGTAGTGGAAGTAGTTGGCAAACTCCGCGAGAAGTTCTGCTGGGTGGGCGGAGAAAGAGAGGGGGCAGGAAAAAACCCTGAGTGGCCCCTTCCCTACTCGGAGTGCGAGGCGGGTGCTGGCATCTCCTATCGTGTTCTCTGGCCAAAGTTCCCATTTGAGGCTCGCCCTCTCCTGTCCGCAGTCTGAACACTGGACAAGCGCAAACGCCTCGGTTTCCCTAAGAGCCAGGCCCCACCCAGCCCACCTAAGAGGAGGAGCAGCAGCCCTGGACACCAGTTCTCCATCGCCGCTACGGGGGCGCCTGGGAGTGAGTGGAGCGTTGGCGGGCCTCTCGCCAAGCAGACCTTCTGGCAGAACTCTCACGCCCAGCCCCTAGGTCTCTGTGCGGCGCGCGCTCCCGGCCCACGTTTCCCTAGCGCTGAACCCGCGCCCACCTTTTTCCCTTCCCCGGGGAAAGTCAGCAGAGTGCAGGGCTCTCAGGTACTGAACGGTCATCTCCAGGATCTCCGCCTTCTCCAGCTTCCCCGAGCTCTGCAAAAGGAGGGGCTTCTCGCAGCGGCCCAGCGATCGCAGGCCCACCCCAGTGGCCAGGCGAGCGAGCACGATTTTGTATGGGGAGGACCAGGGAGCCGGGCGCGGCTGTGAATGTGCGCGAGGGCCACCTGAGGTCCCTGGGCAGTTAGTGCCTCCCCCACCCCCGCACCCCCTCCTGGTAGGCCCGCACATAAGGCGCCCTGTGGGCCCTCAGACTCTTGGAGTCCACTGGAGTGACCCCGGAGGGTTGGCGCCCGGCACCGGGTACAGACCACCGACGTTACCTGTTTTGCCAGGGCCATGGGTACCGTCTTGCCCAGCTCGTTCAAGCAGCGGTTGATCCGGTCTCTTCGTCGTTTTTCTATCACTTTATGAGAAACGGGGGTTCTCTGCGAACAGATGTTTGTACGTTTAGGATGACTTTGCCCACGAGTCGTCAAAAGCACAGCTGTAGTGTAGCCTGCTTACTAACTGCCTTCCCAGCTGCTGGTGCTGCTCGGAGTCTCCCCAGAAAGAGAACCCCGTTCCCCACTCTCCAGCCAGGTGAGCGCCATTCTCTCACTGCAGCCCTGGCGCGCTACTCTTCCAGCCACTCTACCTGCGTGGCTGCTCTTAGAAACCGAGCGCCAGGGCTCTGGGGAGGCGGCCACCAACCTAGGGGTCTGCGCTTCTCTATGGTCGAGGACTCTCCTTTCTCTATACCCACCCTCTCTCCAAACCACTCGAGATTCCTCCACACGCTAGCCCCCCCCCCTGTGACCACGCCCCAGCTAGAAGGCAGGTCGGTGAGTCAGACGCCTCCACCGCCAGGGCGCAAGGACCCTTGGGGCTCAGCCGACTCACTTTGCGTTCCTTGAGTTTGTCTGACATCCCGGTCAGTACGCGCCCTTGGGAGAGGTGGTGGCGCGAGGCACCAGTTCCCTCTCCTTCTCGTGAGCCCGCTCGAGTGTCCCAGGTAGACTGCAGCCTCCCAACACCGAGGGGCTGCCTTATAAAGCGGCCATCTAGGGCTCCAAGTGCATTCACGAGTTGAATTATTCCATAGGATTAGGGGAGCGGCGTTTGGAGGATGTATGCATTCAAGATCAGTTTTAAAGAAGTTAAGAAAAAAAAAATTAGCAGCCGAGGGGGGCGAGCTGGGGGCAGATCAGCTTTGTTAATCCACGTGGCCCTTCAAAGGACACGTGATCGGCCCGCGAATAACATTTGCATGGCAACAGCCCGGGCGGGAAAAGGAGGCGATAAAGCGGCCGGCGGGCGAGCGAGCGCCTGCAGCAGTCGCGGGGGCCGAGCGCGTCGCGGGCGCAGAGCGCAGAGGCGCAGCAGCCGCGGGCACCGGGGGGCGAGGACCCTCACAAAACAGTGTCGCCTCCTTTAGTCCCACCGCTGAGTCTCACACGATCGCCTGTTTACAAATCCCAGCAAGCCCGCTGTCCCAGCGCCGAGTGCGTTTTAAAGCCTGTCCAGAGTCATTAAAGTAATTAAGTAAGCCTTTAATAGGCTGTTCCGCCGGGTTCAAGGGAGGGCTCTTGGAGACGGAGGCGCCCCGTTTGTTCCCAGGCTTTTCTCACACGACTTGGTGACACGTCCATCTCCCCCCTTTTTGTTTACACCGCTTTATTTGTCCGGACATCCCGGCAGGTGTGGGGCTGCGGCTGGCACACGAGGCTCCCGCCTCGCGTCGCCCCTCCCGCGGGTCTTTGGCACGCGACGCTCCCCCCTACTCCCTGACCACGTCGCCTGCTTTCTTTTCTCCCCCCTTCGACTCTCTCTTCGCGGGGGGAAGAGGCTCAATTTGTAGCCTATTATCCTATACGAAAATGTCCATTGAAAAGTATGAATAGTTTCATTGGGCTAAATTTTAATAATGCCAGAGGGTGGGGGAGGAGAGCCAGGCGATCGTGTTGTGTGTCTGTGTGTGTGTGAGAGAGAAAGGGGGGTGGTGGGAGGATTGGGGGGCAACAGGGAGAAGAGTGGGCTGAGAAGAAAAGGGGGAATGCAGCTGGCCCAGGCGAGCATTATGCGACGTCACCTGCGAGAGGGGGCGCCTCCAGACCCCTATTCATTTGCCTAATTTTGGTCAATTTAACAAACTTCAGGAGAAATTATTGTGGCTTTGTCAGGGAGGGTGAAGCCTTCTGATCGAATTAACAGCATGTTTTGATCCGGTAAATGTCATTAGAAAGGGAGAAACAATCGCGCTTAGAGGGCTCTGAGTAATGCGCCCAAGTGGAGACGCCAAAGCGCACGGCTCACAAAGGGGGCAAGTAGCTGCCACAGGGAACTTTTGTACCCGCCCATCGCCCAAGTTTTGACACAAAAAGGCATTATTTCATACTTGAATACGTTTAATCCAACGATTGTCTATTTTCTGCAAACATATTTTCACAGCATTGTTAACTTTTTATGTCCCCCTTTCGCGGGCGCCTTTTCTTAACGTTTGGGGGCGGGAGAGCGCAGACACTTTGGGCATCAATATTTGTCACTGAAAAGGGCCCCGTGAAGTTAGGGAAGTTGATCTCTTTTTTATGGTTTTAGAAAGCGAAAATATCGGGGGAGGAGGAGGGAGGGAAGGCACCGACAGAAACGGGGGAGGAAATTTGCTGGACGGGCCGACAGGGAAGGAGGGGGGCGGCGGGGGCTGGGAACTCCCTTGGCCGCCTGCGCCTCTGCGGGAGCCAGGCCCGGCGGCCGGGGCCACCTCCCCCACCGACTGGCCTCGCTCACGTTGGCTACGTGGAGTCCTGCACGCGGGGGACTCCACGCCTGAGGGGTGTGGGTGGGGGTGAGCTTTCTTGCTGATGGAAAGGGTCAGGACGGTCTCGGCTTTATGGCCAGCTCTGGAGCCACGGAGCTCTCACCTTTTCCTCATCTTTTCCGTCTGAGAAGAGCCTAGACTTCTGCGTATCTTTCCCATTTCTGACCCCCGCCCTCGCCTAAATCCTCTCTCTCCTGCAGGACAACGGCAGGGCCGGGCTCTCCCTCTGGGTGCTGTTAGCCCTTGGCAGGGTTGGGAAGCGCGGAGCCTGCTCGCTCGCGGTCCTAGGGAGCTCGAGGGCGCAGAGCCAAGCCTGGGTTGCCGGGCGTCCGGGGAGGGAGCGGCCCACCAGCCACAGCCTGGTAGGTGAGTGAGGGGTCTGTCTACACTATGCACCCCTAGGCTCTCCTCGATCTCGCTTTCAGTCTCCTCCTCACGCTTTTCTACTGCACGCCAGATTGGACACAACCCGCACCCTCCCGCAGGTTGCTCGGCCAGCCGCGGGTGCCCTCTCAGGGCTTGTCGATTGATTTCAGTATATTCACTCACACACAAAAGGATTAAACGCCAACCCTTATCATCCAAATTAACTAACGTGAATGGGTAAAAGGGAGCGCACACACTTCTCACCCCCACCCCCTAGTTGATCCTCTTACTGCTGGTGTTAACCACCAGCTGCAGGCACCTTCCACTGGCCAAGTTTCACTCCATGCATACTGTTCGCTCTCCTGGGTTTGATTGTGAGACTGGGCTCCCAGTTTACCTCGGGATAAAGTATCCCGGTGGGGCTGGGGACGGCGCAAATGCAGGTGGGTGGTTGGAGGTGGGGCGCCCAGGTGCATCCTCGCCTTGTCCTGCGAGGCTACAGCACTCCCTGGTAGATGGGGACCCTTCTTCCCTTTTGGGGTAGGGAAGGGTGTGTTTCATTTCTCCCTCCCAGGGGAAGGGCTGAGTCACACTGCAGGTGGGCACCTCAGTCAGAGGGCTTCCCTTTACTCCTCTCCAAGGGATGGTGAGTCTAAGTGTTCCCTGAACTTGACCTGGTATACAAACAAACAAACAAACAAACAAACAAAAACGAGAGAAGAATAGCGAAGAACAGTGGTCCCTGGAGCCAAGCAGCCCATCTGATTGCAGCCCAACAGTTCAGACTTTGGGGAGGGTTTTTGACGTTACTGTGCCTCAGTTTCCTTGTTTGTAAAACAGAGATAATTATGTCTACTGCATCACCAGATGGTCACTCAAGTGAAATAAGTGCGTATACATAAGGCGCCTAAAAGAAGGCTTACCCACACAACCAGTGGCTTTATCTGCTGGCAAATCTAGCTTCTGCAAGTGGTTCTTGCATGTTTCAGGTGAGTATTATGGGGTTTGCACAGTTTTATGATTTTTTCCAATCTCTGAGAAAGTTTTCTGTTCCCTGAAAAAAAAAATCCTAGTAGTTTCTTGAAGTTTGTTAAATTGGTCAATGAATGGGACCTTCGGGGACCCCCTTCACAGGTGACATCACCTAGTGCTTGCTGGCCAGCTCTGTCCTCCCAGTGTGTGCTAGGCAGAAAAAGCCCTTCAACACCATCGCCTTTCTCAAGTGATTCAAAAGTTAGCATCAGACAGTGCTAATTAGCCTCTAAAGCCCTCTTTTGGAGAACACAGCAACCACAAATAGACTTTAGTATTATTTCTACTGCTATTTCTTTAGTGCCATAGGTTTGATGTGTAGCTTCCAAATGCAGAAAGATGGATTCTTCTGTCTCTTCCCAATTTTAGAAACCGAAAATCCATGCATTTGAGGGAGGGAAGGAAACAGGAAATGAACAAAAGAAAGGAATGTAATGGTTTTTGTTTCCCCCACAGGGTGCTTGCCAGAGGAAGACAGAGAGAGGGAAAGTGCAAAATCACCTCTGCCCATGGGGGTTGGCCATACTGCAATCCTCTGTTCTCTTGCAATTCAGGGCACACTAGCACTTGTGCCACTGTGACTTTTCAAGCCTCTAGGTCCAGGACTCAAACTGTGCCAACCATGTGGGAATCCAGTGCCTTAGCCCCCGCGCCACCTGTTGGCTCCTCAGCCAAATGTTTTAGAAGCAAGTGGTCTGGTGCCTTCAAATCCCTCTTCCCTCCAGTGATCAGAGCAGACATTCAGATTCATTAACAGTACTGGGGATTTAATCGAGAGAGGACCTGTGAGGAGTCTTGCCAGAGAGTGGGAAGACACCAGTGTGACTGAACCTGTTGCGCTCTTGATGCGCCAGGGAGATGAGGCAGGAAGGACTGAACTCCTGGGTTCTCTCTCTCTCTCTCTTTTTATTTATTTATTTTTTGAGTTTTTTTTCTATAAGATGCGTGCACTAGCCAGAAAGAGAGAGAAAGACAGAAAGTGAGAAATCACCCCTCGGGGGGGATGGCCACGCTGCAGTCCCTTCTCCTCCATTCTCCTCTCGGGATCTTGGGCACGCACGCACACGTGCCTGGCATGAGTTTAAGCCACCGGGTCCAGGACTCGAACCACAGTTGACTACATGGGAGCCCAGCAACATAACCATTACGCTATATGCTGGTCCCCTGGGTTCTCTCTCTCTCTCTTTTTATTTATTTATTTTTTGAGTTTTTTTTCTATAAGATGCGTGCACTAGCCAGAAAGAGAGAGAAAGACAGAGAGAAATCACCTTCCCGGGGGGGATGGCCATGCCACAATCCCTTCTCCTCGGAATCTTGAGCACGCACACACATGCGCCCTGCATGAGTTTAAGCCACTGAGTCGAGGACTCAAACTGCAGTCGGTTCAACATACCCATTACGCTAACTGCTGGTCTCTCCCTTGGGTTCTCTTTTGAAGTGAGTGGGATCATGGATGCTTCCTTTAAAAGAATCCATGAGACCACTGAATCTTTTTTTTTTTTAAGCGAGATTTTTGTTATAGGGCATGTATGCTCGCCAGAGAGACACAGGGAGAGACAGGGAGAGACAGAGAGACAGAAAGTGAGAAATCACCCCCCAGAGGGGATGGCCACGCTGCAATCCCTTCTCCTCCATTCTCCTCTCTGGATCTTGGGCACACACGCACACGTGCCCAGCGTGAGTTTTAAGCCACCGGGCCCGGGACGCGAACCACGGTCGACTACATGGGAGTCCAGCGACATAGCCATTATACTAACTGCTGGTTCCCTGCACCTGACATGAATTTTAAGCCACTGGGTCTGGGACTCAAACTGGAGAAAGCTACATCAGAGTCCAGTAAGGTAACCATCTAGGCCATCTGCTGGTCCCAAATCTTTTTTTAAGAGAGAATTTTTTATTTTTCCACTATAGAGTACGTGTGCTCTCTGGAGAGACAGGGAGAGACAGAGAGACAGAAAGCAAGAAATCACCCCCCGGGGGGATGACCTCAATCCCTTCTTCATTCTCCTTTCAGAATTTTGGGTGCACACACACACACATGCCTGGTGAGTTTCAAGCCACCAGGTCTGGGATTTGAACTATGGTTGACCATGTAGGAGGCCAGTGCCTTAACCACTGCACCACCTGCTGATCCCAAGACAGAGCATTAACTCTTAATATCTTATTTTGTTTTAAATAATTTTTAATTTAGTTTAATTTATTATTTTTTTAAAGTTTGATGAGAGAGAGAGAGAGAGAAAGAGAGAGAGAGAGAGAAAGAGAGAGAAAGTGAAAAAGCAAGCTGTCAGGTCTGAGACTTGAATCATGGTCAGCCATGTGGGAGTCCAGTGCCTTAACCACCACACCACCTACCAACCCACCTATACCCCATTTTACAGTTGAGGAATCTGAGGAGCAATGAGGAGACCAGGGCATGTCTGGTGGCCCACAGTGAGCTGCCATTACTAAATGTCTCACTGAGCATTTGCTGACTTGCTGTGTGATGTCCGGGGCCTACTGCCTTCACATACCCCTTTGTTACTGTGAAGAAGAGTCCAGCCAGACTCTCCCTGACTTAGGAGTGGGGTCCATTATGCATGCCCCGCTGCTTTTGTTGTGTGTGATTGTCGTCGTCAGGGAGACACCATCTGCATCCTTGAGCTCCTACTTTTCATGAATCCAGTGATAACAGCTTGCTGCAAGCACCCACAATGAACCAGTAGTGGCCCACAAGGAACCAGTAGTGGGAAGGCCGAGTAGACAGTGACTTGGCCCTGCCTTCCATAGGCTCATACCTAAGAAGATGAAAATAAGCACATGGGTGGTGCCAGTTTGATGGTATCCATGCAACAGTCACTGTCCATGCTCAATCTCGCATCCATGGCATCAGCAACTTCTCTGGACTTTTCCTTACCCAGCACCCCTGATTCCTCTGCCCCCTCTGGTCACCAGTAGTATTGTCAACCCAGCAAGGACATCAACAGGAAGTGTCTAGCAGAAGATGGGGCTTGTTGGTGCAGGGAGGCCTGAGAGGGGATCTGGAGGTCACAGCCATCTCCCAAACCATGAGGACACGCACGAAAGGCGTCTGTTGAGGCCGGCTCTATAGCGTACTCTTTACAGGAGCCAGATCCCACATGGTCAACCACAGTTCGAATTCTGGCCCTGGCAGCTTGAAAAACAGCTGGGATGGATATATGTGCATGCCCAAAATACTGACAGGAGGGAGCAATGGAGAACAGATTGCAACGTGTCCATGCCCCACTGGAGAGTGCTTCCTCCCTCTCTCTCTCTCTGGCAAGTACATGCACTCTTTGGTTATTTTTTTTTTTTAAAAAGGTCATCTTAAAAAAAATAATGCCAGAAGGTATATGCGCTTGCTGGAGAAAGAGAGTGAGAGAGAGAGAAAAGGAAAGTGAGAAAGAACCTCCCATTGGGGGACAGTCACGTAATCTCTTCTCCATTTGTACTTTCACAATTTGGGGCACATGTGCACACATGCCCGGTGTGTGTTCAAGCTACTAGATCCAAGACCTGAACCATGCAATCAGCCATGTGGGATCCAGTATCTTAACCACCATGTTCTCGATGGGCCTGTCTGTTTTAATTTGATTTCAAAACCTGAATGGAACCCAGAGACATGGGAAACCTGTATCCATAGTATCAAGGGAGTCTTAAAAAGTTTATGGAAATTGCATATTGTGAAAAGATTTTATACGGATTTCAAACACTTTTTGGACCAAAATAGACTCACACTTTAATTTGTTATTTTATTTTATTTTTTTGTTCCACACGCTTTTTGAAGTCCTCTCATATGGTCATTTCCCAAAACTTTCATTTTTGTCCACTTTGTTCATATCTCTGAAGCAGGCTAGCGCCTTGCTTTCTATCAGTAGCTCTATTTATGTTCAGTTGTCGTTTCCGGCAGGTTTTGCTCAGGCTGGGAGCAGCATGGAAACCACAGCTGCTCATCAGCACTACACGCTCTCTTGTGGCTCAGATGCTCTCGGCCTCCCTACCCTTACAGGAAAGTCTTACTAACGCTGCATGCCAGAATCTCAGGCCTTCAGAAGTCACTTTTGCCTTGTTTTAGGTAAAAACTAAGTGCTCTCATTTCTTGCTACTCCAAACATGGTCCTCAGACCAGCCAGTCTTTAGCACCTGGGAGTTCATTAGAAATTAGAAATTTTGGGACCAGCAGATGGCATAATAGTTATGTCACTGACTCTCATGTAGTTGACCATGGTTCGAGTCCCGCAACTGATGACTTAAAACTCACATAGGCGCATATGCTATGCCTGGTGTGCTCAAAATCCTCAGAGGAGAATGGAGGAGAAGGGATTGTGGTGTGGCTATTCCCCTGGGAGGTGATTTCTTGCTTTCTGTCTTTCTGGCGAGCATTCACACCCTATAGCAAACATCTCTTCTAATAAAAAAGGAGAAATACAGAATCTTGGGGCTGGGCGGTGGTTCTGCAATAAAATGCAATGCTCTGTGAGGCTGAACCACATGGAAAAACGTCAGGTTCATGTCCTGAGACCTCCCTGGGTGTGGTGGGCATACATGTACCCGTGATCTTGGTTAAGTGAGGTTAGGGTGGATCACAGCATCAAGACTCTATTGGAGGTAACTCCCTCTCTTTATTTCTCTTGCTCATGGAAGAAATAGATAATTAATGCCAAAGGGAAAAAAAAATAGAAATGCAAGATTTCAGCCTCCTGCTCTGATCTAAGGGAACCTGCCAAATTTGGATTTCAACCGCATTTCCAGTTGATCTGTGTGCCCTGCACACATGGAGAAGCACTGCTGTGTGATGTTGGGGGCCACCACTGAGAGCTTAATAGCTTATGGTACTTGATTAGCAAGTCCCAGGTAGGAATGGACACCCCCAGGAACAGCAGGAGAGGCATGGTAGACGGGACTGTCAGGTTGTCCTATCCTTACCAGACCTAGTTAACTGCACAGACTGAAAGACTTCCTATGTACAAGGCAGATTTTGCAGCACTCCTTGTTCAAATACTCCATAGAGTACTTGCTGTACTTGCATTAAGTATCGTCTGCCTCCGCATTTACTTATTTCCTAAAAGTCTCTTCAGAATTTAAAAGTAGTAGATGCTCGATATAGTGTTTTTTTTTTTTTTTAAGAGAAAGATTTTTGCTGTAGGGCACATGCGCTAGCCAGAGAGTCAGAGAGAGGCAGAGAGACAGAAAGTGAGAAATCACCCCCTGTGCTGATGGCCATGCTGTAATCCCTTCTCCTCCATTCTCTTGGGACTTTGGGCACACATGCACATGTGCTTAGTATGAGTTTCAAGCCACTGTATCTGGAACTCAATCCAAGACCTGCCACATGGGAGTCCAGCACCCCAACCCCTACGCCACCTGCCGGCCCTGCTCAATATAATTTTTGAATGAAAGGACATGGGGAGAGGGACTCAGAAGATTATGTTGGCATCAATGCTGGGCTCATTCTATCGGGAACCCTTCGCTTGGTCATATTCTACAATTTTTGAAACTTTGGAAGTGCAAAGAGGAGGGAGTGAAATGTAACTATCAAAAAAGTATACCGTTAGGGAGCTTGCAGGATGAATGAAGGTGTTGCTTTCCATGTTTTGATTTTAACATCACTTAGAAAGTCATGTGCCATATAACGATGGAGATACCTTCTGAGAAATTCACCATCAGGTGATTTTGTAATCACGTAAACATCACGAAGTGTCTGTAAACAGACCTAGATTGTGCAGCCTACTATGCACAGGGGCTCTATGGGCCCACTGCAGTGTATTTGGTGAGTTGTGGACTGAAATGTTTTGTAGATTATAACTATGTATTGCAGATGCTGTGAATTATGCCCTTTGACCATGAGAGGTGAGTGGCGTCTCTTCTTAGACAGACAATTACAGTTTCTTGCTCTGTATTAACTTGAACAACCATCCAGAAGGTTTCTCTGCAGAGCCTTGGCTGAGAGGGCTGAGGAGTTCTTTCTACAGTGCTCAGTCAGTGCATCACATACAGTTTCATGCAAGGCTAATTTTCACAGAAAACTAGAGGTATATATTTCTCAAAATAATAAATTATTGTAAATTGCATAGAACTTGGAGAAAATTGCATGGATGGGGCAGACTTGTGGAAAACGTTAAAGTAGAAATGTAGATTTCGGTAATGTTAATAAGGGGTGCATTTTTTCTTTATTCATGCTAGAGCATGAGTGAGAATGAGAGAAGAGAGAGGGGGAGAGAGAGAGAGATGAGCACTTTCCACAGAGTTCTGGTCATTGCACAATCCAAACCCCTTCCTCCCGTCCTCCAGTGGTGGGAATCTGGTCATTCTTGTGTGTGCCTACTTCCTTTTTTTTATGTTTGCCATAGGGCATGTGTATTTGCTGGAGAGGAGAGAGACAGAGAGAGAGAAGGAAAGTGAGAAATTCCCCCTCGGGAGGATAGCCATGCTACATCTCTTCTCCTTCATTCTCCTCTCAGGATTTTGAGCATGTGTGCACACACCTGGTATGACTTTCAAGCCATCTGGTCTGGGACTCGAACCTTGACCGATGTGGAAATCCAGCCACCTTAACCACTATGCCACCTGTTGGGGCACAGAAGTACATGCAATTGCGGGTGTTTTTTGAGTCCTCAGGGCTTGGATTCCAACTGTGTGGTCAGCCACATGGGATTTGGCTTCCATAACCACTTTGCCATGGGGCCAGTCTGGTTTCTTTTTTGTTCTTTTTGTCTTTTCTTTTCTTTTTTCTTCTTCCTTTCTTTCTCCTTCCTTCCCTTTTTCTTCTTTCTGCCTTTCTCTCTCTCTCTCTTTCTTTTAATTTATTTATTTACTTACTTAATTCACTAGAGAAAGGAACCCCAACAGGGTCTTCTTATGCCATGACCCCCACTCCTCCCATACCATTTTCCTGTCAGCCAGGACCATAGACTGTCCATGGGGACATCTGGTGTGTTTAGGTTGGTGCAGGAACTGAACCCAAGGCCTTCCCATAGGCCCCAGTACTGTGCAGTACTGCCCTGTCACCTGTGCCACCACAGCTAGGCCGTGCTAAGGGGTTTCTTGTTCTGGGCAGGAATCAAGTTGCAGGTGTTTGGCATAAAAGAACCTGTGCAAGCAGGGGACAGCTCCATGAATTGTGGTGGAAACTCAAGCCCTCTGTCTATGATAAGCTAAGCTGACTGTCATCATCATTCATTCACTACCGGAATCCAGCATTAACCATGTGCCAGGCACTGGGCTGGATGACGTTGTAGCCACAAACAATTAAAAATTTAATTGCTGGGGCCAGCAGGTGGTATGGTGGTCAAGGCACTGAACTCCCATATAGCGAACTGTGGTTCAAGCCCCAGACATAGCAGCTTGAAAAACATACCACGTGTGTGTACGCAAGTGCCCAAAATCCTGAAAGGAGAATGGAGAAGGGGTTGCAGTGTGGCCATCCTTCCAGGAGGTGATTTCTCATCTTCCTCCTCTCTGTGTCTCTCTGGTGAGCACATGTACTCTATGGCAAAAACAAACAAACAACAAAAAAGAAAGAAAGAAAGAAAGAAAGAAAGAAAGAAAGAAAGAAAGAAAGAAAAGAAAAGAAAGAAAGAACGAATGAACGAACAACAACAACAAAACCCCACAAAACTTAATTTGCCTGGGCCAGCCTGCAGCCTGGTGGTTAAGGCGGCTGGATACTCTATGGCCGACCATGCTATAAGTCCTGAGAAACACTCTGGGGGCATACATGTGCCCAAGATCCTGCAAGGAGGGAGAGATGAAAGAGATGGTTTGTGCTGTGACCATGTCCCATGGGGGGTGCTTTCTCATCTCCACTCAGCCTGCTCTTCTTCGAGCAAGAGCATGTGCCCTCTGACAAAATTTTTAAAAAAGTAAACAAAGCAAAACTTAATTAAACTTAATTGACTTTGGGAGTGCTAAGGAGCTCTCATTAGGGTAAATTTATATAACTGGACTTTATTCTTTTTTTAAAAAATTTGCTGCACGGTATGTGTGCTTGGGGAGGGAAGGGGGAAGAGAGAGAGAGAGAGAGAGAACGAACAAGCGAGAAATCACTTCCCAGGGTGCATAGCCACTCTGCAATCTCTTCTTCTTCATTCTCCTCTGGGGATTTGGGCATATATGCACCTGTGCTTGGCATGATTTTCCAGCCACTTGGTCCAGCGCTCAAACCGTAGTCAGTCATGTGGGATCCAGGCACCTTCACCTCCACACTACCTGCTGGCCTCAGTATAACTGGACTTTGTTCCTCCCTAACACCAAAGTAGGTGATCAGGAAACAAGTTTGATTGGTACGAAGGAAATTTGGGTGACCAGGTGTGTTACTTTCCGTAGTTGGTCTCACAAATGACTATAAACTTGGTGGTGGCTTAAAAGACAGAAATGTGGGCTGGCCTGGTAGTCTAGTGGTTATGGGAGCTGGATCCCAGCCAATCGAACTGCGGTTTGAATCCTGGCCTCAGCAGCTTGAAAAACATGCTTAGTTCTCAGCATGCGTGCCCCAAATCTCAACAGGATGGAGAAATGGAGAAGGGTTACAGCATGACCACACCCCATTGAAGGGTGCTTTCTCCCTCTCCCTGTCTCTGGTGAACACATACAACCTCTGGTAGTTAGAGAAAACTAAACAAAACAGAACAGACATTTGTTCCCTCACAGTCCGGGGGGCAGGAGTCTGGGATCAGTAGAACTGGGCTGAAATCATGGAATCAGCAGAGCCATACGCCCTCCCAAGGCTCTAGAGGGAAATTTGTTTCTTGCCTCTCCAGTTTCATGGCTTTTGGTATTTCTTGGCTTCACTCCATTCTCTGCCTCTGGTCACATCATCTTCTCCTCTGATTGCCTTTTTTTTTTTTTTTAAAGACACTGATAGTGTTTTTAGGGCCTATCTGAGTAATCTCCCTATCTCCAGATCCATAACTTAAATATATCTACGAAGTCCTACGAAGTCCTTTTTTTTTTTTTTCTTTTTGCCATAGAAGCTTCCAAGAAATAGGGCATGGATGTCTTTTTATTTTAATTAATTAATTAATTTGCCATAGGGCACATGCATTTCCAGGAGAGAGAGAGATAGAGAGAGGGAAAGTTAAAAATCTCCCCTCTCCCCCAGGGGGTTGGCCATGCTACAATTCCTTTTCCTCCATTCTCCTCTTCGGATTTTGGGCATGCATGCACACTTGCTCAGTGTGATTTTCAAGTCACTGAGTCTGAGACTAGAACCGTGGAGTTGGCTATGTGGGATCCAGCTGCCTTAACCTCCACACTGCCACGGCCCAGGCCATGGATGTCTTTTGTGGGTCATTGTTTAACCTCCTACAATTGGTGAAGTGCCACAGAAGAGGCTAAGACAGCAATTGTGCCCTGAGAAGCCAAGGATGATGCCCCAAGAAGGGGCAGAGACATGGAGGAGAGAGGAGGGGAAACACATTCCATCTCAAGACTTGCTCAGAGCTAACCCTTTCCTCCTTCCCCTTCTTCCTCTCCAGCATCCCTGTCACATCACCGGTCCCTGGCTCCCAGGCCTCAGAATTGATGCTGCTATAATTACGCCACATGAGGCACTAGATTGTCCTCAGTTTATCGACCACAGTCCCCATTATACCCCCACACACACACACATACACGCACGTGCATGCATGCGCACACACACAGGTTCTGTCTCAGAGCTGGGTAATTAAGGCCCTATCTGTCCTCAGTCTTCCACCCATTGTCTTTCAGCATCCCCCTTCTCCTAGTGGGCCTCTGGGCTTTTGAACAGGCCATGGTTGACATGCTCAGCGCAACCTATGATTCAGAAAGGTCTGAACCTGCGCTCTGACTGCTCACTAAGCAGTTTGGGTGAGATACCGGCTCGCTGAGATGGTTCCCCACGCTCATGCCTGGAGCTGCATAGGAGCTGAGACTCAGGTGCTGGTTACATTCCCGGAACAGTGCTGGAGCCGCACAGTGCAGTGGGGACAGAACCCGGATGCTGCCTCTCAGACGTTTGCAGAGTGAGGCTGCCGGGGAGCTGGCAGGGATGGTAGGAGGAATAAAAGGAAGACTTCCTGGAGGAGAGGTCACATGAACTGAGTCCTGAAAAGCAAGTGGATAGTTTTTTATAGCTACCATAACAAATTACCACAAGCCTGAAGATTTAAACCAATGGAAATTTGATCTATTACAGTTTGGGAGGCCACAAGTTCAAAACCAAAATGTCAGCAGGGCCACGCTCCCCCTCAGGGGAGAGTTCATCTCTTGTCACTTCCAGCTTCTGGTGGCTCTAGGTGCCCCTTGGTTTGTGACAGCACCACTCCTTTCTCTACAACCTGTCTTTACGTGACTGTCTTCTCTGTGCATCATTTCCTTTCTGCGTCTTCTCTTATAAGAACCATTGTCATTGGATGTAGGGTCTGCCTGGATCCTGGATCTCAGGATCCTAAACTTAAATATAGCTGTAAAGATTCTTCTTTCCCAAGTAAGGCCCCATTCTTAGGTCCCAGGTGAAGGTATCATTGTCATTGCAGTGAGGGGTGTTGGTGAGATGATTCATGCCAATACAGTCAGAGGCAGCCGACAGCCAAGCAGACAGGAATGAGGACAGGTGCTCGCAGAAAAGGCAGTGGTATGAAGATGGCACAAAACCACGAGGTAGCTTTCTGGTCGTGGGAAGCCACAGTGTGGCCTTACTAGACAATGAATTACGAGGATGCGTGCGGTAGAAAATGAATGAATGCTTGTGCAGCAGTAAAGCACGATGCTCTGCAAGGCTGACCCACATGGGAAGGTTTCTGCGTTGTATCTGGAGACCTCCCGGAGTATACTGTGCATGTGCACGCCTGTGATCCCGGCTAAGGCTGGGGGCGGGTCACGGCATCCAGACCCTGTTGGGGTGCAGTCTGTCTCTTTTTCTCTGTCTCTCTCACTCATGGAAGAAATACATAAACTTAAAAAAAACAAAGAAGAAAACGAAGGGTGAGTTTACAGTGCCGGAGTGTGGTCCTGGCACTAAGTTCAAGGTCTTCATGTCATGGTGGTTTGGGTAAAGGTGAGGAAGCTCTGAATGAGGGTGGAGACGGCCAGGCTTGTTTGAGAAATAAAACCAGCAGGGCTTGGGGAGGGACTGAACATGGTGCGGGAAAGATGGGGAAGGTGACTGCAGGGTTTCTATTGAGTTGTCGGGGAAGTCATGACTTTTCTATGTTTTTCTATGCAAAAATGCATCATGACTTTTCCTCTGACCCAATAGTTTGGGAATTGATTAGATGGTGATTGTTCATTGATGCTGGCAGTGAGGATGAGAAGGGCATCTTGGGGGTAGGTAGAATAGGACTGGGAGTGCAGGATAAGATGCCTCACTTAATTTTGGACATACTTATTTTAAAGTTCAAGTGGACACTCCATAAATGGATCCTCAGGAGAGGACCTGAATTAAAACTGAAGGTGAGGGATTGAAGGGCAGCACTGGCCCACAGGGGTTGGCAGAGCTTGAGTATGGATGAGTCACTTCAGGAGAGCTTGAAGAAGAAAGGCAGGGGCCCAGGAGAATTCTGAGGGATGCTGATGGACAAAAAGTGGGTGAAGGACTGTTTTTTTTGGGGGGGGTACATGTGCTTGCCAGAGAGAGATGGGGGAGAGGGTGAGAAAACTACTCCTCAGGGGGGTTGGCTATGCTGCGATCCCTTCTCTCTGTTCTCCTCTCAGGATTCTTCAGCACACGTGCACATGCATCCAGTGTGTTTTTCCAGCTGTTGGGTCTAGGACTTGAACCTCACAGTCAGCCATGTGGGATCCAGCCAATGTAACTACCTGGCTGGCCTAGGTGAAAGACTTTGACCAGGAAGGTTTTGGGGAAGGGAAGGGGGTGAGAAGGGAAGGAGGAGAGCTCAGAGAACTTCTAGGATTCCTTGGACCGAAGGTGCAGATGGCTTTGAGATGGAAGAGGTGATGAGTATGAGTAGGATCTGACATAGGAGAGATTAGAAAATGTTTCCAGGACTCTCGAGGACCATTGGATTGAAACACAGGTCATTATCAAATTCTGTAGGTGTCTGAGGAGTGGTAGAAACAGAAAAGAGGGTTCAAATTGTCTTTCTTTTTTTTAGAGAGAGATTTTTGCTATAGGGCATGTGTGCTCACCAGAGAAACAGAGAGACAGGAAGCAAGAAATCACCCCCTCAGAGGGGAGGGCCATGCCACAATCTCTTGTCTTCCATTCTCCTCTTGGACTCTTGGGCACACACACACATGCACCTGGCATGAGTATTAAGCCATTGGGTCCAGGACTTGAACTGCAGTCAACTACATGGGAGTCCAGTGATGTAGCCAGATGTTATGCCATCTGCTGGTCCCCCGATTCTCTTTCTTCTCTTGTCTTGTCCTGAACTGGAGAATATGAATGCCTCCCAGGTGATGAATTCAGACTGCAGGCTGGAAAAACCAGCCCTCTTGGACTTTTGTCACTGGAGTTGAGTCAAGTGTATCTCCTAACACAAATCTTGCACCCTGGAGGTTCATGTCTTTCAGGAAGGGAGGAGGGATGGGAGCAGCTCTTCTCTAGGCTAAAGCTGACAAGAGTCAATTCGTAGATAGTGCTCCATCCTCCTAGGATTGTCCTCTGGGCACCAAATGCTTTGCTGATCTTGGCTCATTTAATTGCCACTACAATGGGTTGAGTATTTGTTTACTTTATAGATATGCAAACTGAGGCTTGGGGAATTCAAGGACCCTTAACCAGTGGACATATAGCCAACAGGAGATAGAGCTGGAAACCAACTGAGGCTTCTGACTCCCAGACCAGTGCCCTTTCCGGCAGGATGCCTGGCCTTGCTGTACCCTTGACCTGATGGAGATTAGAAGTCATGGGGGTAGGGTGCGGGGGAGACCAGCAGTTAGCGTAATGGCTATGTCACTGGCCTCCCATGTAGTCTATCGCGGTTCACGTCCCAGACCTGGTGGCTTAAAACTCAGGCCGGGCGCGTGTGCGTGCGTGCCCAAGATCCTGAGAGGAGAATGGAGGAGAAGGGATTGCTGTGTGGCCAAGCCCCCAGGGGGTGATTTCTTGCTTTCTGTCTCTCTGTCTCTGTCTGTCTGTCTGGTGAGTGCACGCACCCTATAGCAAAAACCTCCTTAAAAAAAAAAAGAAAAGAAGAAGTCACGGGGAAGCTTTTCATCTAAGGGACTCACTCCCACCTTCCAATAAGGAAGTGCAGCTGCTGCTTGCAAACAGGGGCACATCCCAATGCCCAGTGATCTTAAAGATTTGTTATCTTTCTCGTAGACTCCCCCAAAGTGCAAGTTACCCCAAAGTCATCAGTTATTGAATTCTATTCTTTTCACTCTCTCACACTCTCCCCATTTCTGATACTCTAACAATGGCTTCCAAACTCTTTTTCAGACAAGAAACTTTTTGGCAAAACACCATCCTGGGTCTAATCACAAATCCCAGATTAATTAAAAAAAAAAAAAAAACAACCCACTGACCCCCCCCCCAAAAAAAAACAATTTTGTGGGTGCGGACCTAGAATCTGTATCTTAAAAAGAAAGAGGGCCGCTAGGTGGGTAGTGGTTAAGGAGCTCCCACATGGCTAACCACAGTTTGAGTCCTGAATCAGGTGACTTGAAATTCATACTGTGTGTGCATATCAGTGTGCCCAAAATCCCAGGAGAAGAATGGAGGAGAAGGGATTGTGGTGTGGCCATCCCCCCTGGGGGGTGATTCCTCGTTTTCCCTCTCATTGTGGCATGTATCTGATACTGCTGCTGTCCATGCTCTCTGTTGACCGTCAGTCGTGCCAAGGGCATGTTGTGGCTAGGTATTGACATTAGGTTTTGGCAGATGGTTAGGATGTTGCCCAAAGGTTCTAAGAAATCTTTTGTCATTGATTCTGACTTTTCTTTATATGAAGACAGCTTGACTCCCTCGCCCCTTAGCTTCTTGTTGTCTCAAGAGTAAAACCTGTGCATCCAGTTTAAAACTTGCCTGAACTGCAGGACTCATTTGAGAAAAAAAAAAAAAATGTGTTAGGGTTATCCTGGATCTAAGAGCCTTGAGACTTAGCTCTGTGTGTGTGGTCAAGGCACTGGATCCCATGTGACTGCGTGATTCGAGTCCCACACCCAGCTGCTTGAAAAACATGCAAAAAACATGCCAGGCACACGTGCATGCATACCTCAAAATGCCAAGAAGAGAATGGAGAAGGGATTGTAGTATGGCCATCCCTCCCAGGGGTGATTTCTCACTTTCTCTCTCTCTCTTTCCAGTGAGCGCACATACCATATAGTAAAACAAACAAACAAAACAACTAAGAAAACGGAACTATTGGTTTAAAAAGAAAAAAAAAAAGCCACAGCTCTGAGGCCACTTCAAGATGTGGGCAGATACGGGGTTGATTAAGTGTTAGTTGGTGCCCTCTAGTGGTTGAAACTATTAAAAAACCTCTAAGAAAGGGCTATCCACCTTTATCACTTGCTGGCTCCATGTCCTGGGGATAAATGTCCTTAAATTACTCAAGACTCAGTTGTCCCATCTGCAAAATAAACAGAACCCTCATCCCATTGTTGTGGAAATTAAATGAGCAAAGGTCAGCGAAGCACTTGGTGCCCAAGGAGCATAGTCCTTTGAGGTGGGAGTGCTGACTGACTACAGCTTAGAAATGAACCTGGATTCAGTCTGGGGCTCAGCCTTTGGAGACCTGGCAGTGTCTGGGCAGCACACCTCATCTCTCTGGTTGGAGTATTTTTATGTACAAACCAGAAGGTTTGGATGAAGGTATCAGTGAACAGGGAATCAGTATGTCCAAAACGTTGCCTGCAAGACCAGTCTGGGCGAAGTCTAGGCAAGAGAGTGTCCTTGCCACCCGCACAGACCTCTGCCACAGCCCTGTGATGCCCCATGAGGGCATGGGCATTTGAGCACTTGAGACTGGGACCTCGTTTTCTCCATCTTTGTATCCCGAACATTTGGCCAATGCCTGGCAAGGTGAAAGTGTTCCATCCAGAGTCACCCAGACTGCGAAAAGAGCAAGGGCCAGAGGAGAGAGTAGGCTAGCCTTGCTTACAGTTGCTCAAGAGGTGGCAAGGCTAATGAAATCGTTTATTTGTTTAAGTTTGTTTATTTCATGGCTGAGAGAGAGAGACAGAGAGAGAGAGACAGGACCCTCCAGTGGGGTCTCAATACTCTGATTTCACCTCCAGCATCAACCTGCTCCAGCTCCCGGCCACGTGTGTGGCCAGCAAACCCAGGAAGGTCATCAGACAGGAACCCGGAACTTTCCTGCATGGTTCAGACTTGCAGAGCAGTTGCATTTTATTGTTGCACACCTGTCCGGTCCCAGGATGGAGTCTGAAGTGGAACTTGGCACTGTAGCCCTTCACACCAGAAACACAGCTGAGAGCGGGTCTCATGCTGCCCCTCGGGGCTGAGTGAACCCCTGGGTCGCTCGGCACCCAGGCACCCACCTGAACTGTGACCGCCGGCGTAAGCTGGCCAGTGGGAGAGGCCCCTCAGCCGCGCTGGCCGAGGGAGGTAAGTTCCCCCGCCAGGGCCTTTCGTTACTCTCCAGCCGGACCTGAACCGAGGGTTTTGGCACAGTCGGCTGCCGGGGTACTCCGGAATTGCTGACCTCTCACGGCTTCTGTGATGATATCCAGGTCCTTAATGTGTCTGACAAAGTGAAGGAAACATGCACATAGTGAAAGGAAAAGGAAGTTTATTAAGTGAAAGTGAAAGTACACTTCTAAGAGGAGGAGCAGGCCCGAGAGGACAGAGAGTGGCTCAAAGGCCGGGGCAGGTGCGTCCTGCCAGGTTTATCTTTTTTAAACCTTTAACGGGTCGTGCTTGTTGATCATTGGCTGGGCCCACGGATTGTTCTCATCCCATTGGCTCTATCAAATGTGACTGGAGCCACTGATCTGTCTATTGGGTATGTCAAATGTGGCTTAACCAGCTAGATAGATCCCACTAATCTCTTGCCTTCACTGCCTTGGGAGAGGAATTTTCTGTCTTGATCAGGTTTTCCCATCTAGACACACAGACAGATGCTCCGGCACCCTTAACTGAGAATGTTCTTTTCAGCATGGAGATATCATGCCACTAAATCTTGGCTAAATTTTAAAGACTTGGGCCAGGATCAGAGTCACCCTGACTGAGAGCAAAGGGGTGTTCATTAGAGGTGTGGGAGTTTCCTGGTTTCCCCCTCTGTTAAGCAGAAAGCCTGATCTCTTTGGGAATGCAGGCTGAGTGTGTGGTCCTGGGGTGGAACCCAGTAGTAGTTGTCTGGGCTGTGGTGTGTACCAAGAATGCTGTTAGGCACTTTCCACACTTATTTTTGTTTACCAGTCACAATTCTTTAAGGTGACTTGCTCTTCGTTTTCTAGAGAGGAAACTTAGGACCAAGGTAGCTAATGGCGTTCGCAGGTCATCACAGAGCAGTGAGGGCATCCTGCAGGCTCAACACCTCCTCCCCATACCAGGGGTCTATACTCAGGCTGTTTCGGAAATTCCCAGGAAGCTTTTCTTTTCTTTCTTTCTTTTTTTTTTCCACATTATTTATTATTTGTTTTTTGTATATACTTTCAATCATATTGTTTGACTTACAATGAGACCATTTTGATATGTGCACATTTCTCCCCAGACCCGTTGATCAAAATATCTTTAACAGATAACACCACACCTCCCCATCCCATCAATGCTCTACCTCTGTATCCCTTCTTGCTGCCCAGGCCTCTTCGATCTCTGAGCTTATGCTGTGGGTGGGGCCTAGGTGTGGGTCTTTTCCAGAACTTCCCAGGTGTTCCCAGTGTGCTGCCAAGGCTGGAAGTCATAGCCAGAGGTCCAGGAAGCACCCACCTGTGTTTGTTAACATCCAAGTTCCTGCTGCATCATTCCACCTGGATGTCCCACACTTGCAACAGTCAAAACAACGCTCTATCTTCTCTCTTCAAGTTGTGCCTCCCAGACACTCGTAAGAGAAATCCTTGAGTCTTCCATGATTTATGCTTTGCTCTGATTAAATCCCACAGCCACCAAGTTCTGAAGCCTTCCTTCTTTTTTAAAATTTTTGCTAGAGGGCATATGCACTTGCCAGAGAGACAGAGAGAAGAGAGAGAGAGCCCCAACCCCGGCCCTCAATGAGGCATGGTTATGCCACAACCCTTTTTTCTCCATCCTGTTGAGATTTGGGGCACATATGTGTATGCACCTGCTGTGTTTTTTCAAGCTTCCTAGGCCAGGATTCGAACCACATGGGCCATATGGATCTGGCTCCTTTAACCCCCAGGCCATGGGGGCAGCCCTTGTCGATTATATCTTAATACCTTTTCAGTCTGACCTCCCTCCACATCCCTATAGCCACCACCACTGCCACTTCATAGTTTCTCTCATGAGTTTGGGCAAGAGCCTCTGAAACCTTTGCTTGTCACCTCCTCCAATCCGTTCTACATACTGTTGCTAATATGCGTAAAAACTGTTAGCTGCTTCCCATTGGCTTCAGAAGAGTGGTACCCCAACTTCTCTTGTGTCATGTCTCACCCTAAGACACCAACTATCTTCTCCTGCTACGTTATTTTAGGCACCTCTAGTATTAAAGTACTTGCAGTGTTCCCTCAGAGCACTAAGCATCCCGGTGCCTACCCGCTCTGTGCAGGCAGTTCCTTGTGCTTTCAGTGCCCTTGCACAGGGCTGCCCCCCATGCCCCAGGCTGCTTTCAGGACCTTTCCCACCGTTCCTGTGTTCCACAATTATAGCACTTTATGTCGTCTTTTCCTATTTGGTTGTCTGTCTTCCCCACCAGATTGAGAGCTGCCGATAGTAAGCTTTCCCTTCCTCATAACCCAAAGCATGCTGCCTAGCACGATTTGGTCACTCAGCAAGTATTTGCCAACTGAGGAAGAACGAAGAGAGTATAGGAAGCATGGGCTCTGACACAGGCTGCCAAAATGTAATGCCAGCGAGTTTGGCTTGGCGGATGCAGGATGGCTTGGACAAAGGACAAGAAAGAGCTAGGGAGCTAGCTACAAGAGATTCTAGTATCCTGGGAAAGAAGTTGTAGGCCTAGAGTAAGAGCTCAGGGTATAGGAACAGAGAGAAGGACATGATCCCAAAATAAGTAGGAATGGAAAGGCAAAATGTGTGATCACATACTGTTTCCTGGTAAGTGTGGGGACATTTCTAGAGAGCACCTGTATACATTCAACTATCCAAAAAAACAGCCACATGCAAAATTGTTTCCCATCAATGCCTGGTTATAGTTTCTTGAACTATTTTTAGTTAGAGGCTAAGTTGGTATATCTGAAGCTTCAGTAACATTACTATAAAGGGTATTTATTGGATATGTGGCAAATATGGCCCCCTATATGTCAGGGACCATCCCATATTATACAATCGCTTCCTAAAAGTAGAAGCCAGAATTCCATGTCCTCTCCCCTGAAACTAGGGCATCGGAATTATCCGAGGTTCTATGGATCAGAGTTTTATTTAGAAGAAAGCAGTATAAGAGAGGAAAGCCGAGTGAAATCCCTTCCTGGAAGAGGTGGTGTGGTTAGCGCAGACAGCCAAGCTTTCAGAACAGCAGTGGCAGCAGCCTTGGTATCTTTTCCATCACTCGGTGTCAGGGTGCGAGCTGCAGGGTCAGTGCTCAGGATTAATGGTGTCATGACTGAGAGAAGCCCAGTGGGGTAGATGGTTGTTATTCCTGGCTTCATTACCCCTGGTCTAATTGTTTGACTTTCTGAGAGATACCATGAGATCCCTAGTATCCTCTAATAAATTTGTTTTCTGTTTAAACTCACTAAAGTGGATTCTGTTTCTTACAACAAAAACTCTAGACCACTAAGATCACTTTTACACTATAGGGTCTAAGGTGTTTAGAAGAATGGTGGAATTAAAACTGAAAACAAATGGGGGACCAGCAGTTGGAGTAATGGCTATGTTGCTGGACTCCCATGTAGTTGAACACAGTTCGAGTCCTGGACCTGGTGGCTCGAACTCATGCCAGGCTCATGTGCATGCGTGCCCAAGATCCCAAGAGGAGAATGGAGGAGAAGTGATTGCAGCATGGCCATCCCCCATGGGGTGTGATTTCTCGCTTTCTGTCTCTCTGTCTGTCCCTGTCTTTCTGGCGAGTGCACACACCCTATAGCAAAAACCTCTCCAACACACACACATACACACACACACACACACACACACAAATGGGGCTAGGAAGTGACATAGTGGTTAAAATGCTGGGCTCCCACACAACTGGCCTGGAGGCAAAAATCATGCTAGGGTTATGTGTGTGTGTGTGTGTGTTTTGCCAGAAACCCAGAAGGAGTCTGGAGGAGAAGGGATTGTGGTGTGGCCAGTCCCCATGGAGGTGATTTCTCACTTTCCCTCTCACTGTCTCCCCTTGTCATTCTCTCTGGAGAATGCATGTGCCCTATGGTGAAAATCTTAAAAAAATTAGAAAATGAACAAAGGAAACAGGCTAAAGTATAACAAGAAAATACAAATAGAAGCAGGACAAAATGATGGCACAGTGGTAAAATGCAATGCTCTGCAAAGCTGATGCACAGGCGTCAGTTTGCATCTGAAGGTTCTGAGTTCATGTCTGGAGATTTCCTTGAATATGACAGGTGCACATATGCCGGTGATCTGGAGCTGGCTGAATGTGGGGTTCACTCATGGTATAAGACCCTGTGAGGTGGTGCTGTCTTGCTGTCTTTCTGTCTCTTGCTCATGGAAGAAAAAAATAAAGGCATACACATACACACACACACACACACGTGTATATATGTAGATAGTAATGAAAAATTCCAAACATACACAGAAGTATGAGTTCTATGTAGATTGAACTCCATCATGGTATCGATCTTCATATCAGACAAGATAGAGTTCAAGCCAAAAAAATTATTAAGGGACTTTATAATGTTAATAGGTATAGTTATCAAGAAGATATAATAGTAATGGGAGTTCATTCATCGAATAACATAAAGATCCATTTATAAAGTAGAAATATAAGAGATATAAGGAGAAGTAGATAGAAATTATATTTTTACACTATTTCTAGTCTATGACATTAGGCAAGTATATTGAATGTACTGAAATATATTGAGCTCTTTCCTGGAAATAGAGAATATACCATCTTTTCAAGTGCCCATGTAACACTTATAAATTACAGATATTCTAAGAATATAAATAGTACAAAAAATTCTCTGATCATCATGTAATAAAATCAGATATTAATAATAAAATCAGAAACAAAGTGTTCTTTCCACTAAGAAATCTAAAATCTGTCTATTTACACATTATAATATTTATAAATAAACTGATGTCTTGGATTTGGAATAAGGTGAACCAAGATTGCTTATTTCATATATCAATTATTGTTGAAACTCTGTGGTAGGTACATAAGAATTTGTTATACTATTTCCTCTACTTTTGTGCATGTTTAGAAATTTTTATTAAAGAATTTTAAAACCACTTTATCAACTATTCTTGGTATAAAGAAGATATAGAGATCAAAACTGGAACATTCTAGAAAATGATATTCATGTATGAAAATCAATGGCATGTATAGAATACAGATAAAGCAGAGCTCATGAGAAATTTTATAGTCTTAAATACTTAAGTCAATACTAAAAAAAAATAATGGAAATAAGTGAATAAGTGAGTTAATATCCAATTCAGAAAATTAAGAAAAATAAAAAGAGCAAAACAGTAAGCAAAAAAAAAAAAAAAAAAAAAAAAGAAAGAAGGAAGAAATAAAATAGAAATAAAAGCAGAAAGGCTGGGCTCCCACATGGCCTACCACGGTTTGAGTCCTGGACTCATGCTGGTTGTGTGTGCATGTGTGCCCAAAATCTCAAGAGAAGAATGGAGGGCAAGGGATTGTGGCATGGCCATGTGCCATGGCAGGGGTGAGTTCTTGCTTTCTCTCTGTCTCTCTGGTGAGCACATGTGCTGTACAGTAAATATCTCTCAAATAAAACAAAAAATAGCAGAAAGGAATGAACTAGAAAATAGAAAAAAGTAGTGCCCAATCTAAAAGTTGGTTCTTTTAGGATTGGCAGGTGGTGTAGTGGTTACAGCACTGGACTCCCAAATGGTTGACCATGGTTCAAGTCCTGGATCTGATGGCTTGCTTTCTAACTTTCCTTTTTTTCCATCTCTCTCTGATCAAATTTAAAAATAATAATGATGAATAAAATAAAATAATTCTCTTAAAAAAGCCGATTCTTCAGTAAAAAATAAATTATTAAATGATTAGAACCAATTGGGTCATGGGCTTATTAAAAATTATGCTATAATGGCCCTTTTACTCAGAGATATTTGTAGTAATAGACTAGTTAGGCCATAAAGTTAATTGTATAGGTATTAAAAGAAAGAAAGAGAAAAAGAAAGAGCCCATATGAATATATCTCAGAATACTTATACCATAGGGGAGATATTTACAGAGGAATTTTGAACAGATGAAATGAAGCAGTTGCACCATACCCTTCATTGCTAACTATACCAAGTCTTTTGTTTTCCTTTCTCTTTTTTGCTGTTTTCTGTCATCAGCTCATCACATTGTGTAGACTTTTCCACTGACATTCTCCACTTTTTCTTTTTTAAAAAAATTATAAAAAAAATTTTAATTAATTTACATTCATTCACTGAGCATTGGCACAACATACAAAATGTGATTTCCCTTCCAGAATATGCTGCATAGTGGCTTAATCATACATGTTATTGTCGATAATTTTCCATTTCTAGTTTCATATATGTACTTTCCCCCCTATTTTTCACTCTCTGCCATTTTGTCTACAGTTGTTTTCCATTCTTTTTCCCCCCACATTTTATTGATTCACAAAATTTCTTAGATAATCTAACTACTTTCAATAGCAAGTTCAGCTGATATATACATATCTGTGAATACATGTTGACTTTAGGTGTGAAACTCTGAGTAGAATGAATATTCTATACAGTAGCACCTAACTGATGCTGTATGGAGTAAGCTGATGCTTACTCCACTCTTCCTTATTCCATCTAGCAAAGTCCCTCCACTTCTGAGCAACTTCCTTGTTATCTGAGGAGATTGCTTCCTATCGAGGGGTGCTTGCTCGTTTTTTTATGTCCCATGACTTGTGCACACAGAGCCATAAGGAAGCACCACTTCTCTTGGTTCTGTAATTCTGCGTCCAGATTGCCATACCAAACTCCTCATGCATGACCTAGTGGGACTTCAGTGCATTTGCATGTCACCTCTGTATCTCCATGGTTCTCTGTCTCCACATTCCTTGAGACACCAACGGCTGGTGCCACATCTTGTTCTCAGCAACCCTTGGAAATGGCACATATGAGAGAGTCTGTATACCTATCAGGTCATAATCCAATCTCTCCTAGACCTGCAGCTCTCTTATTAGGTATTTAACAAAAAATTAATTAGCACCTAGTGTGTGGTAGAACTGTAAAGTACAGAGATACTATAATAAACTACATAGATGAAGACCTTTTTCACATAGCGCCTGCACCCAGTGCAGGAGAATGATCAGATAAAGACTTAGCCAAATGTTTTTTTTTCTTTCTTTCTTTTTTTTTTTTTTTTTAAAGATTTATTTATTTAATTTCATTTGTTATTATTATTTTTAATTTGACCAGAGAGAGAGAGCAAGAGAGAGAGAGAGAGAGAAAGAGGAAGCAAGAAAACAAGCCACCAGGTCCAGGACTCGATTTGTGGCTGGCCATGTGGGAATCTATGGTCTTTAACCACCACACCACCTGCTGGCCCCTCGCTTAATGTTTAACTACGGCTAAGGCATGTGCTGTGAAGGAAGGCACCCATACTCATCTTCTCACAACCACCAATTCTTGTCTCCTCCACATTCTTCAGGTATGATGAGTCCTACTCATCTTTACTTATTTTCCTTTCTAGCCTAGTCTTCATGTGTCATTTCAACCTTTCATGGCTCTCTCAGTGCCCTCTCCTCTGTCCTTTGGCAGACTCATAAGCACAGAGTAAATTCAGCTTTATGTCTTCCCTCCTTTAAAGTGGGGACCTGAGTATGCCGACACACACAAATCAACATGAATTGATGCCTGTCCACTTTCATGACATATACCCCCAGTTGTACCCTCCAGACATCCTAGCAGTGCTCACATATGTTCTTGATCCCTACAGTGGTGATTCTGGAATATCCATGCTGCTCAGCACTGCTCCAATGGTGCTTCTCAGCACTGCCTCCAAATGATCTTACTCCACTTTTCAGAAGATGTCTTGGTGTCTTAATTCATAAATAAAATAAAGATGGTCCCTGACTTATAGTGGTCTGACTTATAATTTTTTGATTTTATGATGGTATAAAAGTGAAATGGATTCAGTAGAAATTGTACTTCAGGAATCCACACAACTGTTTCATTTTCACTTTCTGTACAGTATTCAGTAACTTACAGGGGTTATACAGCACTTCATTATATATAAAGTAGGCCCTGGGCTAGATGATTTTGCCTAACTGTAGGTTAATGTAAATGTTCTGAGCACACCTAAGGTACGTTAGGCTAAGTCCTGCTGTTTGGTAGGCTGGTATATTAAATACATTTTAAAAAATAATTATTTTATTTAACTCTATTTGACCAGCAAGGGACAGAGTGAGAGAGAGAGAGAGAGAGATAGAGAGAGAGAGAGAGAGAGAGAGAGAGAGAAAGCAAACCGTCAGGTCTGGGACTGGAACTGCAGTTGGCCATGTGGGAGTCCAGTGCCCTTAACCACCACGCCACCTATTGGTCCCATATTAAATACATTTTTTTAATTGGGATATTTCTTTTCTTTTGTTTTGGGGGGGGGCACAGAAAGTGAGTTTCTTTGGTGAGTGCTGATGGCAGACATTATCTGGGAGAGAGAAGATGGGAAAGGTGTTGTGACCAGAGAGCCTGGGATGCTTTGGGGCTAGAGTCTCACACAGGGAAAGGCACAGGTTCTGGGGGTACTGGAAATGTCCCCAGCCATTCAGCAGCATACAGATGAGCTCTTCATCATTGATGCGACCATGGCTTCCTCGTGCCCTGCCTCCAGCATCTCTACTTCTACCTCTGCCATCTTCTCCCCCAAGAGTGACAGAACATGCCGGATTTCAGAGCCCATGATGTTTCCGTTCCCTTCCTTCTCAAACACCTGAAGGCCTTCAACATAATCCTCCTGGGAGCCCTGGTTCTTGTTCTTGGCCACTGTCTGCACATGGGCAGGAAGTGCTCAAAGTTCAGAACCTTCACATTCATCTCATCACTCTTGGGGTTGCCCAGACCTTGAGCACTTTGGCATTTGTAGGGTTCTGGCCCAGGGCCCTTGCCACGTCCCCACACTGGCTGTATAGGATCTTGCCATTCCCTGTCTGGTCGAACAGCTGGAAGGCCTCCTTGGACTCTGCGGTCTAGTCCTTGGTGAAGTCACACATCTTGACTGCTCAGCTCTGCTCTACCTTTTCCTGCAGTAATGGTTGACTTGGGATATTCCAAGCCACAATGGATTTATCCAGATATCACCCCATGGTTAGTCAAAGACCACCTATGGTTACACTTGCTCTTTCTCTACCCTCACACAGACTTGTATTACATTCATTCTCACCTTCATCTCCACATCTCAGATAGAAGCCCTCTTCTCTCTAAGGCTAATTTCTCCTTCCTTCTTCTGCCCTGTCCTTGTGTTTTGGATCCCCTTCACTTCCTGCTTCTAATAATTCATTCCCTTAGCCAACCCCTTTTCCTTGTCATTCTTCTCTCTCAATTCACTGGCTCTTTCCCCTTAGCATATAAACATACTCAGATTTTCATGTTATGCTGAACTCTCTGTTCTTATTCTAGAGACCTTTCTCCTGACCCACAGACATGCACCTCCACCTGGGTGTATTTCCACCTGGGTGCACTTTAGGCAGATCTGTCACACTCAGTACCTCAGGACCAGATCCCTTGTCTTCCCCTCCATGCATAAATATGCTCTGTTTTCTATTTTCCATCTCAGCAAATTCCAACGCCACATGCAGCTGCCCAAACAGAGATGAAGGCATTATTGCAAGGGCTTCCTTTCTCGTACTTTCCAAACACAGCCGACTCTTTCTTAACTATATTCCTCCCGCCCTTCCTCCAGCCAACCCCTCCCCCACCGCGGGCCTGGTGCCAAAACCTCAGTTCACATGCAGAGAGGCAGTGAGCTTATTTTAAGCCTCCTGCCTCTATTCTCTCCCCTTCTATGCCCACCTCCCAAAGGGCTCCAAGCTGATCTTTCTGTTGCACAGTCACATAATGTTGCTTTTCTTACCAGAATTTGTCAGCGGCCCCCACTAGCTCTAGGACAAAGCCCACAGCCCTCCCAGGGTACCCAAGGCCAGGTCCCTGCTGCGCTGCCTTCAATCCCACAATCCATGCTCCAGCAGCGCGGACTTGCTTACCATGCTCTGAGCTGGGAAGATCCTTCTGTTTGTCCCTCTGGTAAATGCTTTCTCTTCCCTAAAGACGGCTTATATGTGCCTTCTGCGATGCTTAACCTATCACTCCCACTGCCCTTCCGTCATAACTCCCACGTAGTGATTATCTGTACTACTACGGCTCAGCTGCTGGTCTGACAGGGAGCTCCTTGAGAGCGGAGAGCTCATCCTTTCACTTTTGTACCCTGTGTTTCCATTGCAATGTTAGTGCCCTGGTGATGCTGTCAATATTTGCTGGAATTATCTAGACACCTTAAACTCCTTGGTTGCTTCTTTTTCTATTGTAAAAGCAGCTTCCATGTCAGTCACTGAGTAACTTCCACATCCCAGGTTTGTTTCTCTCCCCTTTCTCTCCTTTGTACATCACTAAATGTCTTTCTTCCAACCTCCCCATTGAGAGGAAATACTCCCTTCCCATGTCACATCTTGAGTTTTCCTAATTATTTTCTTTTTCTTTTTTTTTTTGGAGAGGTTTGTGCTATAGGGTGCGTGCGCTCGCCAGACAAACAGAGAGAGACAGAGAGACAGAAAGCTAGAAATCACCCCCCCCCAGGGGGGATGGCCATGCCGCAATCCCTTCTCCTTCATTCTCCTCTCGGAATCTTGGGCACGCACGCACACTCGCCCGGCGTGAGCTTAAGCCACCGGGTCCGGGACTCGAACCACGGTCGACTACGTGGGAGTCCAGCGACATAGCCATTATGCTAACTGCTGGTCCCTCTAATTATTTTCTCAACACATGCGTGTTCTATGAAATGGACTCTGAATTCCATGGCCCAGACCAGCTCTTGGGGTGGGGCAGGAGATGAAAACATGTACAAGGTTTTGATCTAGCTTTGCCCTCTGGCTGGCCTCATCTGAGCGAATGGGCCTTTTGCTTACTGTTGCCAATTCTTGGCCTGTTTCCTTTGCTAGTCTTGGTTTCAAATTTCTTCTCTGCCATTTAATTACCAGGAAGAAAAAATGTATTTTCTTGGAAAACTAAACTGTTATAAAATCATCATGTCCTTCCTGTCAGTGGTGTGGCCCTCGCGAGGAGACGGGCTGGATGTTCCTCTGGCCTGTTTCTACCTCCAGCCTTCTCTCCAGAGGTCAGTGGCCTCCTACATACCCTCCTGCCTGTTTTCACTGTTAAGAAAAAAGTCTTTTTTTTCTTTTCTCTCTTTTTTTTTGTTTTTTAGAAAGATTTTTGCTATAAAGTGCATGCGCTCGCCAGAAAGACAGAGTCAGAGAGACAGAAAGTAAGAAATCAACCCCCTGAGGGGGGGAGAGATTTTGATCACGGAAGATCCTCTGCCCAGACATTAACCTCCTGCTCCCCAGGCTAACCAGGAGCCAGGATAAGCCAATCAGCAGCCATCAATATCTGAGTTCCCAAGTGGCCCCATTCAGGGATTTTGACCACTGAAGACCCTCTGCCCAGACCTCACTTCTGCATTCTTAAGATTGCTCAGATTCAACCCCAAAAATAGACAAAAACATATAATTCATCAGATGATCAGAAACCACTGTGGAGGCACAAGAAATATGAGAAATGAAGAAAATATCTCTCCTCTAATGGAAAAGAATAACTCCTCTGCCACAAAGAATACAAGGGAACTCATGGAAATGTCAGATAAAGAAATTAAAATATTCATAGTGACAAAGCTAATGCAAGAGAATAGAGACAACAAACTCCAGAAGATGCAGAAGAAAAGAGACACTGAGTTCCAGGAGGTGAGGAAGTTCTTCCACAATCTGAAAGAGGAGATACGCATCATAAAAAATAGTCAAATGTAATTGTTAGAGATGAAGGCTGTAATACAGGAAATCAAAACTTTCGTTGAAAATATCAAAAGAAGATTAGGTTATGCAAAAGATCTAATCTCAGATGTAGAAGATAGAACATCTGACCTAGAAAACTTCACCACAAAGACTGAGAAAATAATCCAAAAAAATCAGAAAAACATACAAGTAATACTAGATACCATTAAATGACCAAACATCTGGATCATCAGTATTCCAGAAGGTGACAAAACTGATAAGGGCATTGATAATCTGTTTTATGAAATCCTGGAAGAAAACTTTCCAAACCTAGAAAGGCACTCAAATATCTAGACCCAAGAAATACAAAGGACCCTACATAGAATCAACCTAAGATCTTTACCAAGGCACATCATAGCCAGATTGACCAAAACCACAGAGACAAGATACTGAAATTGGCAAGAGTGAAACATCAGGTTACTTAGTTACCTACAAGGTTATCCCATCAGGCTAACACTGGACCTCTCATCGGAAACAATGCAAGCAAGTAAAGAATGACAAAATATATTCGAAATGTTAAGTGAAAAACAATTTCAGCCAGGAATACTATACCCAGCAAGATTATCTTTCATATGGGAGAAAAAGACAAGAATATTCTCAGATACACAAAACCTGAAAGAATTTACCAACACCAGACCAGCTCTCCAAGAAGTGCTGAAGGGAGTGCTATGCCAGGAAAACTAAATAAAGACACACAGAATAAGAGTACAAGAAACAACCAAGAGAATGGCCAGCCTAATGGTAGAGACAAGTCTGGAGTTGAATGTTAACTTCCAGAGTTTATATGGAAAGATTGGACCATAGTAAAACTGCAAATTCGATAGAAGAGAGATTAATATTAATGACATGAGTCTTTCTTTAGAACAAAACCTTACTGATTTTCTTTGATGCATTGATTTCCATATTTAAGGATTTTTGTCTTCTCTCAAACTGTTGATAGGTTCATCTACCTACTATTTGAACTGAATCCTAACCTTTTCCCTGGCTTTAAGTTTTAAGCAAGTTTTTCTTAACATTTTTTGATTTTGATCTATTAAAACTAAAACTATTTTCTGAAATTAAAAAATGCATTAAAAATACATATTAATACCTGTCTAGGGGTCAGCAGTTGGCATAATGGTTATGTAACTGGACTACCATGTAGTTGACCACGGTTCGAATCCTGGACCCAGTGGCTTAAACTCACACTGGGCACATGTGTGTGTGTGCCCAAGATCCTGAGAGGAGAATGGAGGAGAAGGGATTGTGGTGTGGCCATCCCCCCGGGGGGTGATTTCTCGTTTTCTGTCTCTCTGTCTCTCTCTGTCTTTCTGGCGAGCACACATGCCCTATAGCAAAAAACCTCTAAAAAAAAACCTATCTAATGACTGCAGTAAGCTATATAGCCCCAGTGAAGTGCTATTTTTTAGTATGCTCACTTTACTCACTGAGGTTTACGTCTACAGTCAAACATGCATTTATAAATATGTATATATCAGCTGTACTTGCTATAGAAAGTCTTTAAATTAATTAAGATCCTTAGTAAATCAATAAAATGAAAAGAAGACATGGAAAATAACTGTACATATCAGAAACAGTGTGGGAGAAGGGGGCAGTTGGCAGAGGGTGAGAGCTAGGAAATCAAGGGGAAAAAAAGCAAAATATATAAGAAATAAGAAATAGAAGGGAACCAGCAGTTGGCGTAATGGCTATGTCGCTGGACTCCTACGTAGTCAACCAAGTTCGCGTCCCGGACCTGGTGGCTTCAAACTCACGCCAGGCGCGTGTGCGTGCGTGCCCAAGATCCCGAGAGGAGAATGGAGGAGAAGGGATTGTGGCGTGACCATCCCCTCTTGGGGGTGATTTCTTGCTTTCTGTCTCTATGTCTCTCTGTCTGTCTGGCGAGCGCATGTGCCCTATAGCGAAAACTTCTCCAAAAAAAAAAGAAATAGAAAATGATTTATTGATGGTAACATGTATAGGGACCAGTTATGTTGCTGGACTCCCATGTAGTTGAACACAGTTCGAGTCCTGGACCTGGTGGCTTGAACTCACGTCAGACTCATGTGCATGTGTGCCCAAGATCCCAAGAGGAGAATGGAGGAGAAGGGATTGCAGCATGGCCATCCCCCATGGGGGGTGATTTCTCACTTTCTGTCTCTCTGTCTCTCTTTGTCTTTCTGGTGAGCGCACGTACCCTATAGCATAAACCTCTCCAAAAACAAAAGAATACAAAACAAAAAACATGTATGGTAATATCCTTGATTGAGCCAATATACAATGTATACTTGGTGTAAAATCTAATTTTGTATATTGTTTTGATGTACAGTGAATGACTGTAAATAAATAAATAGATTTAAAAAGTTATATGTTGATGATAATGTACATGGTAATTTGTATGAGTTGACTAATATGCACTGTCTTCATGCTGGAAAACATTTTATATGCTGTAAAGATGTACAGTGATAAAAGGTAAAAAAGAAAAGAAAAGAAAAGAAGAGAAGAGAAATCACCCCCCATGGGGGATGGCCATGCTGCAATCCCTTCTCCTCCAATCTCCTCTCGGGATCTTGGGTATGCATGCACATGCGCCTGGTGTGAGTTTTAAGCTGCTGGGTCCAGAACTCGAACCACGGTCAACTATGTGAGAGTCCAGTGATGTAACCATTATGCCATCTGTTGGTCACAAGAAAAATGGTTTTCTTTATTCATGACAGAGTATGTATGTGTGCACCTAAGAGATGTAGGGAGAGAGAAAAAGAGAAAGGAGACCCTCCACAGGGTCTGTTCATGCCTCTGTCCCCTTCCTCCAGCCCTGTGGTCCATCAGATCTTGGGCATTGAGGCACGTGCCCCATGTGCTTCAGGCTGACCAGGGCTAGGGATTTGAACTGAGGTTGCCATGCGTGTTATGGCTTCCTATGAGCAGCACTTAAGCACTGTGCCACTGAGCTGACCCTCATGTTTTCATTTCTATCAGTTAGTGAAAAATGTTCTCATCTACAAATTAGAACACTCAAAAAGGAATTATTTTCATTGGTGAATTTATTTGCCTAGTAAGCCCTAAAAAAAAAAACCCTCACAATTTCATTCCATTTAAGTGGTCTCTATAGCAATTTCATTGAAAAATAATTATACTAAATTGGAATTGTTCTACAAAATATCCATTAGAAGATTAGATTTGAAGAGGATTAGAAAAGGGGGAAGGATTATATACTTGATTTTAGCCAGAATTTTCAGTAAGAGACTTTCCAAAGCTTAATTAACCAAAACTACTTTTGAAAATATATCGCCAAAGCATGTGTTTTCCCCAGAGAGAGAGCCCTCCAATGAGGCGAGGCCGTGCTGTAATCCTTTTCCTCCATTTCCCCATCTCATCAAATTTTGAACACATACACACAGGTATTTGGTCTATTTTTAAAAACACCAGATCTAGGATTCAAACCTGGTCAGCCCTGTGGGAACTAGTTCCCTATGTGCAGCATTTAAACACTGCACTGCAGAACTGCCCCAAACTCTTTATGTATTAGTCTAGCATGTTGGTATGTATGAGCTAGCATTTAAACATAGTTTTCAGATAAATTAGAAATGAGAAATGACAAGGTGTTGGAGAGAGAATGGCCTAAAATAATTGTCACTAAATATGTCTGAGAAGTTCAGGTAAGGGCAATGTTATAGGTTGAATTGTATCCTCCAAAAGATATGTTGAAAGCCTCTGCTCCAGTCCTGGAAATAGGGTTGTTGAGGGTGTAATCAGTTAGCAAGAGGGTGGGCCCTTGATCTCACATGGCTAGTGTCTTTATAAGAAGACAGTGTGAAGATGCAGAGAGGCCACCATGTGATCACAGAGGCAGACTGGAGTTATGAGATTATAAACCAAGGAACCTCAAGGATTGCAGGCAAGACAGATGTTAAGAGAAAGGCAGGGAGCAGGTCAGAGCTTGCCCTTCTCTCACCTTGATCTTGGACTTCTGGGCTCCAGTGGGAGAACACGTTTCTGTTGTTTTTATCTGGTTTGTTGTGATATGTTACGGCAGTCCTAGGAAGCTATGATAGGCAGGAAACAAATGCCCAAGGCTCTGTGCTGCTTCTAGTAAGGGTGAACTCTAGGGCTCCCTTTTAGCCGTGGCCATGGCACTATCCCTGCTAACAGTTTGTTTGGATAATCCCATATAAAGAGTGAATTCGAAATAACTAGTGCACGAGACCTCAGGCTGAAATGGGGGCAGATAAATTGTCTGCAAATTATGGTGAATTCATACAAAAATTACTGGTCTTTTGTCAAAGATGCCCCACTATAGTTAGGTGTCTCTGTTTTGTGTAATGATGTAACAAATGTTGGTTGATTTTTGATTTTAGATCAATGTAATGAAAACCAATTTGCCAGAATTTGATTTTCTAGAACAAAATTTGTCTTGAATTGATTATATTTACTTATTTGCCAAATTTATCATTCATGTTGAATAGCTTTTTTTTTTTAAGATATTTTGCCATAGAACATGTGTGTGCACTCAAAAGAGAGAGCGAGCGAGACAGAGACAGAGATAAAGAGAGGGAAAGTGAGAAATCATCCCCCTGGGGGATGGCTGCAATCCCTTCTTCCTTCTCCTTGCAGGATTTTGGGCACACATACACTCAGCATCATTTTCAAGCTATGTTCAGCCATGTGGGAGTCCAATGCCTTAACCACTATGTCACCTGCTGCTCCCCATGCTAAATAACTTTAATAGCAAATAAAATTTCTGGAAAGATTTTATTACCTGGTTTTTAGTTTTCTCTAGCAATACTTAAGGTTGAATTTCTTGAAAGCTAACAGTCTTAGGTTAATATAATCCTCTTAGGAATTAATATTCTTAGGAACCGGGGAAGCATACTCTGCCATCAAGAACCCCATTTTCAGCAGTTGGCATAGTGGTTACATTGCTGGACTCCCACCTGGTTGACTGCAACTTCAGTCCTGGACCTGAATTTTTAAAAGATTTTTAAAAATCTGAGACTTAAAACTCATGCAAGGCATGTGCACATGCATGCCCAGAATCCCAAGAGGAGAATGGAAGAGAAGGGACTGCAGTGTGGCCATCCCCTCTGGGGGGATGATTTCTTGCTTTCTGTCTCTCTGTCTCTCTGTCAAGCACACATACCCAATAGTAAAAGTCTCTCTCAAAAAAAAGAAGAACCCCCCATTTTCAGAGTTCTATATGATTTTTTTTTGGGGGGGGTTAGAATATCAGTATTTGTGGGAACAGCAGGTGGCATGGTGGTTAATGCGCTAGATTATCACATGGGCAATCACACTAGCCACATGTATGTTTGTACACAAAATCCTGAGAGAAGAATGGAGAAGAAAGGATTGCAGCATGGCCACCTGCAATCTCTCCCACACCCAGGGCTGTGTGTGTGACTTCTCACTTTCCTTCCCTGTCTCTCTCTGGCAAACCCACATGCTCTATGGCAAAAGCCTAAAATATAGGAGAATAAAAAGAAGATACTAGTATTTCCTTGACTAACTTTTTTTGCATGGACGTTCTAGGATATTTTTTCTAGTTTTCAAGTATCCTATCAACCTTCACTGATTTTTAGCCATTAGTAGTCCATATTTGAATATGATACAATTTTTCCTGACACCTACTGGTTTATTTCATATTCTATCCATATTTTAACTTGGAAAATATTTGATGACATTACATTTTATTCTTTATATTTTTTGTCATTATGATATGGGATAGTGGTATAGGTATATTAAATCTGATTTACTAATCACACAATCTTTATAATTTTTTTCTTTTTTTTTGGTCGGAGAGTATGTGCACTTACTAGAAACACACACACACACACACACACATTCAGAGAGAGAGAGAGAGAGTGAGAAAGCAACCCCCAATGGGGCATAGTCACACCAGAATTCCTTCTCCTCCATTTTTTCCTCCTTGGGATTTTGGGTGCACATACACATGCACCTAAAGTGTTTGTTTTTTTAAGCTACTCAGTCCAGGACTCAAACCTCATGATCAGCCATGTGGGATCCAGCTCCCTTAACCACCAAGCTCTGGGGCTGGACCTAGTCCTATGTTTTTTTTGCAGTAATATCTTAGGGCATCACCACTTTCAAATGTTTTATCAATTCATGTTGAATTTTTCTGCTGTTACCATGTCTATATCTCTATTTTTCCTTGTTAGAAATCAAGATATTAGCACTTCTTAAAATTTAGGCATCTATACAAACACTTAATAAATGCAGCAGTTTATAAATCTAATAGTTGCTTTTGATAGTTTCAATAGCCTTAAGTTTATTTTATAGCTTTAGTTATAATTTAGTAATTTACAAGTGGTTGTTTCACACCACTTGTTTTTTTTTTTTTTTTAATTTGCTATAGGGAGTGCTCCCTCAATAGAGAGGAGGGTGAGGGGGAATGAGAGATCACCCCCCACCCCAGGTGGAGTGGCCATGACATAATCCTTTTTCCACTGTCCTCCTGAGATTTTGGGCATGCATGCACACACCTAGTGTGATTTTCATGTCACCAGGTCTGGTACTCAATTGCATAGTCAGTCTTGTGGGACCCAACTGCCTTAACCTACATGCCACCTGCTGGCGCTACACCAGATACTTTGTAGCCTGCTCATTGAAAGTTAATTTATTGTGTGTTTCATATTTCTGGCTCTGGGCTTCCTCTTTTGCATAAAACATATTTTTTTTCATGGAGTATTTGAACAAATCTGTGAATAAGGGATAAATTAGAAAGTAGTGGATTACATTGAAAATATGTCAGAAAAGAGAAATCCAACTTGTCATTTATAATATCATTATCACTCCCACATAATCTGTTGTGACATTTCATAATATAATCCATAATATTTCACTATGATCCAATCAAGAGACTCAGATTGGCTGATTGGAGAAAAAACAGAAATCCTCTATTTGTTGCCTGCAAGAAATGCACCTCAGGGATAAAGACATACATAGCCTATAAGTGAAGGACTGGAAAAAGGTATTCCATGCAAATAGAAACCAAAAAAGAGCTGGAGTCATCATACTGATTTCAGACAAAATAGGCTTTATGACGAAAAACTAGAAAAAGAGACAAAGAAGGGCATTATATAGTAGTAAAAGGGCTAATTAGTCAAGAAGCTATAATGCTTATAAATATCTATGCACCCAACTCAGGAGCACATAACTATGTGAAGGGAAAACTACTAGATCTAAAAGCAGAGATAGACTGTAACATACTAATTAGTGGAGATCTAAACACCCCACTATCTCCTTTGGATTGATCATCTAGATGAAAAATAAACAGAGATACAGGATATAAATGATACCATAATTAAATGAACTTGACAGAGAGCTCTAGAACCTTCTACCCTGAAACCAAGAAATATACATTTTTCTCATCCCCACATGGAACTTTTTTGAAGATTGACCACATGATAGGACACAAAACAAGCCTTTACAGATTCAAAGTCATAGAAACTATACAGCATCTTCACTAACCATGATGGAATTAAACTTGATATTAATTTCAGGAAAAAAAACCATGGGAATACACAATTATATGGAAACTAAATGGCATATTTCTGAATGACTTCATAATTACTGAAGAAATTAAGACTGATATAAAAAGATTCATGGAAACCAATGATAATGAGTACACATTCTATAATCTATGGGACACAGCAAAAGCAGTCATAAGGGGGAAGTTCATAGCAATTAGTGTGCATAAGAAAAAGATGGAAAGATGGCAAATGGACAACCTAACATCGTTCCTCAGAGAACTGGAAAAAACAACAAAATTCAAAAAATACCAAGAGAAAAAAATAATAAATATTTGGCCAGAAATAAATGAAATAGAAAATTAACAAACTATATAGAAAATAAATGAAAGCAAAAGTTGGTTCTTTAAAAAGATAAACAAGATTGACACACCATTAACTAGACTAACTAAGAAGAGAAAAAAGAACCAGATAAATTTGCAGTGAAGCAGATAATATTACACAGACACAACGGAATTAGAAAACATCATTAGAGGATACTATGAGTGACTGTATGCCAACAAACAAGAAAACCTAGATGAGATGAACAAATTCTTGGACACATGTGATCTATCAAGATTGAATCAGGAGGACACAGAAAGCCTGAATAGACCCATAACAAGAATGAGATTGAATCAGTAATAAATAACTTCCTAGCAAAGAAAAGTCCTGGTCCTGATGGCTTCACTTCTGAGTTTTATAAAACTTTTAAGAAAGAGTTAATACCCATTCTACTCAAGATATTTTTAAAGATCCAAAGGGAAAAAAAATCATTTTATGAAGCCTCTATCATCCTCATCCCCAAAATAGACAAGGACATGACAAGTTAAAAAAAACTATAGACCAATATCTCTGATGAATATAGACACAAAAATTCTCAACAAGATAGCTAGCAAATCATACCCAATGATGTATAATAAAGATTATACATCATGATCAGATAGGCTTTATTCCAGGGATGCAAGTGGTTCAACATATGCAAAATCATATACATAATATACCATATTAATATAAAGAAAGTTAAAAGCCATGTGACCATATCAATTGATGCAGAAAAGGCATTTGATAAAATACTACATCTTTTTATGATTAAGGCTTTCAGCAAAATTGGCATACAAGGGTCATTTCTCAACACAATAAAAACTATTTATGAAAAACTCATAACTAACATCATACTGAATGGGGAAAAGCTGAAAGCTTTTCAAGGCTGCCCGCAGTCTCCTCTCCTTTTCAATATGGTGCTGGAAGTCCTAGCCAATGCAATCAAAAAAGAGAATAAAATAAAAGGCATTCAAATAGGGAAGGAAGAGGTGAAACTATTTCTATTTGCAGATGACATGATTGTATACATAGAAGACCCAAGAGTATCTACAGAAAAACCTCCTGAAAGTAATAAATGAATACAGTAAAGTGGCAGGATACAAAACCAGCATACAAAAGTCTATAGTGTTTCTATATACAAACAACAAGTAGACTGATATAGAACTGAAGAAAGTAATCCCATTTACCATAGCCACAAAAAGTATAAGATACCTAGGAATAAATCTAACCAAAGAAGTCAAAGACCTCTACTAGGAAAAATCTAAGAAAAAGAAATGAAAATGACCCAAAAAAGTGGAAGGTCATCCCATGTTCCTGGATTGGAAGAATTAATATAATGAAAATGGCAATTCTACCCAAATTAATCTACATATTTTATGCAATCCCAATCAAATTACCAGAGACATTCTTCACAGATTTAGAAAAGACAATCACAGAATTTGTCTGGATTTATAAAAGATCCTATATTGCTAAAGCAATCCTGCACAAGAAGAGTGGAGTAGGAGGCATCTCACTCCCTGACCCCAAAATATATTACAAAGCTGTGGTAATCAAAACAGCATGGTATTGGCACAAAAACAGAGGTGGACCAGAGGTGGAACAGAATAGAGACCCCAGAAATAACCCCCAAAACATATAGTCAACTGATTTTTGACAAAGGGTACCAGTCAATCCAGTGAGAAAAGGAAAACCTCTTTAGCACATGATGCTTGAAAAACCGGGTATCCACTTGCAGAAAAATGAGCCTGGACCCCATCTTTCACCATTAACAAAAATCAACTCAAAGTGGATCAAAGATCTGATCCTAAGACCTCAAACTATAAAACTACTGGTGGAAAACACTGGAGGAAACTCTAGGAGACATTGGGGTAGACAAAGACTTCTTAAATAAGACCCCAATAGCACAGGCAATAATTCCAAAAATAGGTAAGTGGGATTACATCAGATTAAGGTTCTGCACAGCAAAAGGCACAGTAATTACTGTGAATCAACAACCCTTGGAATAGAATATTTTTGTAAGCTATGCTTCAGTAAGGGACCAATAACCAGAATATACTGGAAACTCAAGTGACTTAACCCCTCCCCCAATAACCCAATTAAAAGATGGGAAAGTGAACTGAACAAACAATTCTCTAAGGAAGACATATGAAGAGCCAAAAAGCATATGAAAACAATGTTCAACCTCCCTCATCATAAGGTAGATGCAGATCAAAACCACAATGAGATACCACCTGACCCCAGTCAGAATGGCTAAGATTAAAAAAACAAAAAAATGGTAAGTGCTGGCAGGGTCGTGGTGAAAGGGGAACTCTCCTACACTGTTGGTGGGAATGTAAATTGGTCCAGCACTGTGGAAAACAATATGGAGGTTCCTCAAAGATCTACAGATAGAACTACCATATGATCCAGCAATTCCACTCCTGGGTATACGAGAATGCTCAGTCAGAAAAGTACTTGCACATCTATGTTTATTGTGGCATTGTTCACAATTGTTGAGGTATGGAACCAGTTCGAACATCCATGAACAGATGAATGGTTTGAAAAAGTGTGACACATATAATCTATGGAATACTGCTCAGCCATAAAAAACAAGACCCTGGCATTTGATAGAAGGTGGGTGAATACGGAAGATTTACTGCGAGGGAAGCAAGCCAGGCTATGAAAGAGAGACACTGTATGTCTCCACTTATTATATACCGACTATTTACACTCTGTGGCAGAAACTGAAAGATTAGAGGATATAGAAGCATGGAAAAGGGTTATGGATAGAGGAGAAGGTGTGAGAAGATAGTGGGAGAAGGAAGGAATTGTGAGGAAATAAATTAAGGAGAAAAATAGAGAGGCAAGACATTTATGAGACACAGAAATGGATGATTATCTATTGATGATAATGTGTATAGCATCCTCAACTTGACTGATGTGAAGTTTATTCATGTTGGGTAAATTCACTTTACAAGGAAAATGATGTATAGTGGTTGAATGTATAAAATAAAATAAAAACTTCACTATGAAATCTGAGTCCCAGGTAGCTATTTTATCTATAGCTGTTGAAACACAGCAGAATGAGTTTCTTAACAGGCTGAGACATCTGAAGATAGTGTCTCTGGCTTAGTAGCTTTTGTTTGTTGGAGAAAGGATATGGGATGACATTTAATTAGGACAATTTGGCATACCTGAGCCCTGTGATGCCATTGTTGTCTGCTGCTCTGTTCTCCTGTGAGTCCCAAAGTGGGTGATGGAGAGGAAGATGCAGCATCTAAGAACCGTCAGTGCTGCCTTTGGCAAATGACAGAACTGAGGCACAGATTGAGTGACTCAAGTGCCAGATAGGTCAACAATGCTAATTAAGGTCGAAGCGTTCTGAAACATGGGGGAGAAAATACAGCTTTGGAGATGTTGAAATGTTTTATAAGCAAGTGTGGCCAGTTCCCAGGCAGCCCTTACTCGCTTGACTTGCATTTTGCCTGACAGCTAAGTTGTGAGGCTGCCAAGGGAAGCAGTCATTGAAAACTACACAGGCAGGGTGTGGTGTCCTGTCAGTCGCTGCCTGTTTCTTGAAATGGGGACAGACTGATGACTCTGCAGGAGACACAAATGTCCTTATCTCTGAGTGAGAGCCTGGCAGGGCCCCGCCCTATCACTGTGAAGCTATGTCTCAGGACAATGCTCAGAGGAGACCTCTGAGTGGTTCCCGCAGTGTGGGGTGATCGAGCTATGCACAGGAGCCTGTCACCACCCCATGATCACTGTCACCAGTCCTCACCTTATCTGGGTGACACAACCTTCTTAGAGATAACCATGGTGTTCTCTTCATACTGGATGTACTAATTTCTATTACTTCTGATACAAATGACCATAAGCCTAGTGGCTTCAAACAACACAGTTATTTAGAAGTGTTGTGCAATGGCTTCTGTGATGATGTCCAGGTTCTTGGTGTTTTGGACAAAGAATTGAATGAAACACACCAACAGCAAAAGGAAAACTGTAGTTTATTAAATAAAAGTGAAATACACTCCTGAGAGGTAGGAGCAGACCTGTGCAGACAGAGAAAAGATGGCTTGAAAGGCTGGGTCAGTTGCATTCTGCAAGATTTATAATTTTTAATCTAGGTCATGTTGGTTGGTCATTGGTTGGGCCTACTGATTATTCTCATCTCATTGGCTCTACAAATGTGGCTGGGCCCACTGATTCTTATCATTGACCATCACATGTGGCTTAATCAGCTAGATAGTCCCAACTAATCTCCTGCCTATATTACCTTGGGCAGGGACTTTACTGCCCTAATAGGGTTTTCTATCTAGCCACATGGTAGATGCACCAGCCCTCTTACCTGCTTCAATTTGCTAGCTTTCTCCTGACTTAGAAGTCTGAAAACCATTTTGCTGGGGTTAAGTTAAGGTATCAGCAGGGCTGGTTCTTTCTGGAGGCTCCAGAGGAGAATGTTTCTTTTCCTTTTTTAATTTCTTATAGCCACTCATATTCTCGACTTGAGGCCCCCTCCCCTGCCTTGAAAACATATTTCCCCAACGTCTGCCATTGTCACCATAGCATCTTCTCTTCTGTAGATAGATCTCCCTCTGCCTGCCTCTTGTCACTGGATCCACCTGGATAACCCAGGAGAAGCTCCCCATTGCAATATCCTTAATTTGATCACATCTTAAAAGTGCTTTTTGGTGGGGCCAGCAGGTGGCAGGTGGTTAAGGACACTGGACTCACACATGACAGATCACGGTTCAAGTTCTAGACCTGGTGGCTTGCTTTTTCACTTTCTTTCTTGCTCTCATTCTCACTCTGTCCCTCTCTGATCAAATTAAAAATAAAGTTAAATAAAATAATTCTTTAAAAAAAGTGCCTTTGTCATATAAGGTAGCATTTGCAGTTCTGGAGATCAAGTCTTGGGTGTCTTTGGAAGATATATTCAGCTCTCCACACTGGACTGGCATGTGCTGCTCCTCACTGATGAGAACTTAGTTTATCATTTACTATTCCAGGAACACGCAAAGTCAAGGGAGAACAACTCCTGTGTTCAGGACATTCTGGGATGATTCAACAACCTTGGGTGGGAATACATTTTTCAGTGCTGTTGCTACTCTGGCAACTCTTCTGACAACATGCACACTTTAGCTTTTTATTTATGGAGAGGCTGTCTTATGGGTTACATTTCATGCCACTTGCTTTTCTCAAGTAAAAAAATCATAGGATCTCTTAATAGAACTGGTCTGATCTGAAGCTTTCATTAACCTCAATGCTGTGCAGAGGGAACAGCATCAGAAGACACACCTGGATGCTGCATTCTGGCCTTCCTTCTGCCACTTAGTTGTCTCACCATGGCTAAGCCACTTAATCTCTCCAGGCTCAACTTTTTAGTTCCAATATGAAGAGTTTTGTCTCAAGCTGCCTTTCCCAAAAATGTGACATACAGAATATTAATCCCAAGAGCTGCTCCTTGGAAAGAAAGGGTACCTTGACCAAAATTATGAAAATGTCTTAGTCTGTGTCTGTCTTATTTTCTCTTCTTATAAACACACCAGAACCCAACCATGGGGCCCCGCCCTAATGTCCTTAACCCTAATCTCTTTCCAAAGACCCCACCTTTGGATACCATAATCGGATTAAGTTTTCACACCTTTTAATCCCATTTACAATGGTTCAGTGAATGAATTTTCAGGGGACACATTCAAACTATAGCAAACTATAAGTTAGAGAAGGCCAGATCCAGGTGAAGAATAGAGGCACGAGCCAGGCTGGAGAGAGCAGGGTACTAGGAAAAGAGCCATGGTTGGGAGATAACTTAAGATTCAAGGTCAACATGAAACTTTATTGTGATTCAAAGTGGATGAGCCAGACTTTGAAAAATACACACTGTATATCCCCACTCAATTTGTACTGAACAGCTGTACTCTATGGGATAAATTGAAAGATGAAGATAAGATACTAGTGAGGGTAAGTGTAGGTACTGGAGACTGTAAGGGAGGGGAGTGGATGGTAGAGAGTGGGTGGTAGAGGATAGGTGTGAGGTGCAAAGGGAAGAAACTTTATTGTTTTAAAGAGGTTTTTTCCTTAGGGCATGTGCACTTGCAGGAGGTGGGGGGAGGGGAGATAGTAAGAGTGAAAATGAGAAATCACCTCCTAGGGGGATGGCCACTCCACAGTCCCTTTATTCTACTCCTGGGATCTTGGATATGCACACACACGTGCCTGGCTTGAGTTTTAAGCCATTAGGTCTGGGACTCAAACTGCAGTTGGCCGTGTGTGAGTTCAGCAATGTAACCTCTACACCATTTACGGCCCTGGGAAGAAACACTGAATGGTTTTAGCTCTCAGCAGACTGTTCTGACTTTACTGCTGTATGCTCTGGACTCACCTGATTCAGAGGTTTCTTTGCTTGGAAAGTGGGTGAGTGTGGAATAGATCATCTGTAAATGCCTTTTCTGTCCGAAAAGTCCATGTTCCACCCTCTCTGGCAACATTCCCTTTTCCCAGCATATTTCATCTCAGAGGTGAAACCAGGAATGATCCATCCTTTTCACCTGTGTTTAAGCATGAATAATTCATAGGTGGGTCTGCAAATGGGATGGAGTACCTTTGTTCCAATCTCCTGTACCTCATGGGACTAAAGCTCACCTACCAGAAAGGTCACCAAGGGCATTCTACCTTTCTTCCACCCTCAGCACCTCTCATTTCTTCTTTCTTTCTCTTTCTTCTTTCTCTCTTTTTTTTCTTCCTTCCTTCCTTTCTCTATTTGTCTCTCTCTTTCTTTCCCTTTTCTTTCCTTTTCTAATGTTTGTCATAGGGTGCATGTGCTCACCAGAGAGACAGAGAGGAAAAGTGAAAAATCACTCCCCAGAGGTGGCCATGCTGCAATCCCTTCTTCTCCATTCTCCTCCTGGTGTTTTGGGCATGCATACACGCACACCTGGCATGATTTTCAAGCTTCAGGTCCGAACTCAAACTGCATTAGGCCACGTGGGAGTCGAGTGCCTTAACTACCACACCACGAGCCTTTTGAAACTCTATATACTGCCCAATTGCATGACTATACATAGTATATTTATTCAATTTCAGATCTTGTAGTTCACATCCTTATTTGACAGCTAAGAAAACTGAGGCTCAGAGAGATTAATGACTTTCCCAAAATGCTCTTTGAGGCTTTTTACCCACCTCTTATTGCCTCTATTTTGACAAATGCTAACATTGCACCACAAGTTATGATATGTTTGAACAAACTTTTGGGCTTGATGACAAGTCCTTCAACTTAGAGGTTTTCGATTTTTTTTTTTTTATGAGCACTCACAGACCCAATGCAGGCAAGAGAAAAACCAAAACCATTTTCCAAGAAATGTCAGATCAAAACTGTGTGGTGAGGCTCTGATCTGCTCTGCATCATCTTAAGTGATACAATTTGCAAACCTTGAGAATTGAATGAAGAAAAATGAGACTCAGAATAGTCTTAGTGTCTTGTTGCGTCTTTCATCACTTTCACCACTAGATGTCCCCTTGGTCAGCATACCCTGTTTATAATAGAATACTTTTTCCTGCACATCCTTCTTAAGAGTGAAGGTAAACGGGAGGAGTGAGCAGCAAACAATGCTTTCCTGCCTGGTGAGCAGGGGCGGAAGGAGGGTGAGGTCTTTCTGAAGGGACCTTGTGTTCTGGCAGAACCATCAGTTTAACACAGAGGAAGTGTCATCGTTGAGCTGCAGGGACTGACTGTAATTAGAATGAAGAGATTAAATGCAAAAGGAACACTGTCAAAACCCAATTTCCACCACGGGAAATGAGCATGGCCCAGAATAGATACAGAACATGATTAAACTGCAGGGTGGGTCTCTGGTGGGAGGATGAGGTGGCACATACGCAGCTTGGAGCTGCCATAGACCCACTCTTGAGCTCAGGCCTAGGCTACCTCAGTGGAAGGAGGTCTTTTGCAGGTGATGCAGAGAAACAGGATGGTCTGTGTCTTTTGGGGTGGGTTCCTATGTAGTGGTCTAAAGCTGTTTTACCACTTACTGTCAAATTTCTAGGGCCCGTGGGAACCACAGCCCAGGGAGCCCCCACCACCACCTACACTTAATCATCATTGTATGGGCGGGATTGCCAGGGCCTGGGATGTCTCTGCTTTGTTTGGACTTTGAGGGCACTTAGAATACACTTGGTAATCAGCAGATAGAGTCCAAATGGAAAGAGCTGGCATCAGTGAGTCAGAATGCCATTTCGAGGCAAACAACTCCCTGAGTTTTCTTTAGCCTTGACTAGCCAACATCTTTCTCCTTCTCATGGCCACCCCTAAACTATAACAAGTTCCCCCAGGACACCTTGTCTTGAGTTCACAACCACCACAGTTCAAAAATGAAAGGAAAGGTCTGGTCACGGGACGTCCCGGGCCCTTCCGGGCTCGGCGAGTCCCCCCTGGGGCCCTGCCAAGCCGGCGGCGGCGGCCGAAGCGGGGGCGGGCGCGGCAGCGGACGGCGC